>NC_016091.4:49480356-50080356 GCF_000004515.6 Glycine max
AAAAAAAAGTGAACCAGTTTTTTCGAATCTAGCCTGCCCAGAGACAGTGCTAGAATGAGCACATGGATAATGGGAGTGGCATGAATTCCACACTCTTGGTTTGTATAACTTTCTTCTGTAATAATAAAAAAACATAAAACATTGTTACGGAATCATTACTTAAGCCATAAAACATACCAAACTAGAGGTAAAGTAATAGACCAAAAAAGCGTAAAAAAAGCCACTTTGTTGTTTATTTTATTTGGAGAGATAATCATATTGGGTGATAGAATAGAACCTCTCTGTTTCTCTGTTTTGGTTTTGCTTTCTCTCAGTTACCATTTGACACCAAGAATATTATACCCTTTTAGTAATAACTGAATATTTCAGTGGAAGACAAGATGAGTCACTCACCATTACAATCAAAGGGGATCCATACATTGCTACTGAAACACCTAAACCGATGCTACCTACGAGAAGCTTTCGGTGATGATTATCATGGAATGCAAAAGCTGATACTGCAGCAATTATGGAGAACACAAGCAAAACTGGTATTGCAGTCATGGCTACCTTCACCTGCAACAACATGTACACGCACATCTCAAAAACCATTTCTCTTTCAAGTTTCATAATTATTTGCACACAAGAACCTGAAGAAAACAAGGTGCAAAGTGTGCAAAACATTTTTAACACATGAAGAGAATAACTAATTAAGACAATTAATTAACTTATTTTTACCTTTCCTTTGGCTGAAGCATACCAGAAGTAAATGAGAACATAGGATAACTCGAGAAGAATACCAACTCCATTAACTGTGACAAGAGGGAAATTTTCCCACTTGTAGCTAACAATAGGCAAACCGTACCAAGTGAAAAGGAGACAGTTCAAGAGGCCAATGATGTAAGGAAAGCATGAAAACTCCTCTGTGCTTTTCTTCCTTATAACTCTTCTAAAGGTAACCCTGGAACATGAAAAGCATGAAAAAGCGTTCAGCACTTTATTCATTCTCTAAAGGGGAGAACATTTGAGCAGCAATGTTATTATATATGTAACATGTAACATACATTGGTGCAGCATAAAGGGCAACTGAGGCTGCATTGCCTGCAAGAAAAAAAAAAAACAAACAGTGGTACTAATGAGTCACTTTTTTTGAAGACTCAAATAATGAATAATAATTAATCACCCTATACGTTCAAAGCTAAGGAATGAATGAACGAAGAAGTACCAAGAACAGCAACACCCAAGCGAATGGTCTCTGCCATGGTTAGTTCTTTTACTGAATGCTTAGAAAATTAGAACTTAGAAGAGATGAATAATTTTTGTACTGCCAAGAGGTGCGTTGAAGAGGCTCTATTTATAGCAGTTTGGGAGGACTACTGTTAGACGCGTACATAAAGTAATAATATTAAAACATGAAGAACAATATATAAGAAACTTATAGAAAAAAAGAAGGAAGAAGTGCTGTCTACGTCTTTAATAATCATGTGGATGCAAATTTTGTACAAATTGAGAAGCTTTCTATCAACTTGCTCAATGCTCAATATAACTGTATTCTTCCAAATTCCCACCCTAGCCCCTCCACTTTTTTTTTTCTTCTCTCCAGTTATAGAGGCTTATGTTATGGGTGAAGCAAGAGACACACAAAACATTATTTGCCATAATCTCTGATGTGTGATGGTTTCATTTTTGACAAAACTCTTGCGTGTCATTTGATATTTCATGTTACCTATAATATTATGGCCTAATATACCTTTTTTTTTAATACAAATGGTTTCAAATGTTCTTTTTTTTGTTTTGTTTTGTTGGTAAAGCATTATAGAGGCGTCTCAAAACATTACTGAAATGATATACTCTTCATGACGTGGCTTCCATTTTGTAGAGATATCGGAGTATATTTGGTATGGCGCATATTAAGTTGGATTTTGCTTCTCTAAACGGGTGTTTTAGCAGACAAAGTGAGAAACTAAAATTGCAATACTTTTTTTGCTAGGTCTTATAATTGTATATTTGAATATTAATGAAATAAATTTTAATGACTTTATAATATGAGCACGTGTATTTTATCAAAATCTCACTTAAATTTATTAGTTGTATATACCTCTTCTTTAGATCGCACGGTGCCAAATTGTGGCACATTTTGATAAACAATTTATTTATAGATTCCATAAATTATTATCAAATTTCTGTCAAAAGAAAATTTATTATCAAATGAAAAATTTAACCATAAAATTAGCTAAAATAAGTTAAAAGATTTTTACAATGAGATTAAAAGTCATTTTCGCAATTAAGAAAGTTAAGTATTCTAAATGTTCCATAAGTTGATTGGTGGATTATTGTTTCAGATTTTTATTCCCGAGAATATTTTTTTCAAGAGATTTTTCTTCTTCTCCAAAAGATAAAAGAAGAAAAATACCTACTGTAGTATTTGATTACATTTTTTATTTCGTAAAAAACGTAGTTATAATTGACTTTTATAAGAGCTCTATGTTTTGAGTTTTATCCATTAAAAAAATATTTTATTTTTAATGATTTTTTTCACTTTTCTCTTTATAAGAATTTTTTTAAAAAAAAGTAATTAAATCAAACGTTATCTATATATATAGGGAACGAAATAAATCACACCCACAAATATTCGCAGGTAAACTCCGCTACGGGTTGAAAATGGGCAATTCAATAAATGTACTTGTATAGGTTGTCACAATTTGAAATAACTTAAATGCCTTTAATATATACAAAATAAGTTACTCTAAATTATTTTTAGAATAAATATATATTAAAAAATATTATTTTAATATAAATATATGTTTAAAAAATATTTATTTTTATTTTAATTATATTTTTTATTTTTTCTTTAAAATATTATGTTTGAGTAAATATTTGCAGATATTGGTTTATCTATAAAATTCGTAGATACTCATTTTGCAGATAAAATTCGTATATCGATACTCATTCTGCAAATATTTGTTAAGGAAAGTACTTAACCTCCATCCAAAAATGCCAACAAGAGAAAAATAAAAATAGAAAAAAATAAAGAGGGGAAGTTATGATTAAAAAAATATAAGGTAAAAATAAAATAAAAAATTAGTGTATATTAGTACAACACATCGTTTGCATTCATAATAAACTGGCTCAGTACCAGATTATGAATCCACTAAAAAAAACTATATTTTTTACTGAAAAAAATAGTAATAGAAAGTATCAATAAGATTATATAATGATATGGGAAATTAAGTCATACTGTTTGGCCGTGGAATATAGAATTTTATTATTCTCATTAATGCATCGACGATAAATCTTTGAACCTTGGGAGAACAATTCCTAGTATTTGGAATAAAAGTATAAAAATCATCTAATTTAAGGGTTTTCATCCATGGTGCGCATTTGACAAACTCATCACTTGAATTCTATTCCAATTCACTGCTCCAAAAAGAGGGTTATATCTTTGTTGATGGTGATGCCTTAATTAAGATTATTATAAGACCAAAATTATAATAACCACTAAAATTAAAGTAAATGGAGATATTTCTAGTTCATTATCTAAAGCTAAATTTGAACTTACCATAAACGTAGATCTTGAATGTGAAACAAAACATGATTAAGTGTGTGTTTGAATGGACATTATTGATAAAATTGATTTTGAATGAAATTAATTTTAAAATTATGTGATTCATATTTGAATGTTTTATGATAAAATTAAATTATAAGTAAAATTGATTATAAAATTTTGAATTTATCGTAAGAGTTATTCAAAATTGTTTCAACACAAATCAATTATAGATTAAAATCAATTTTAATTTTTTTTAATATGAAACTAAACATATTTAAATATATCCAAATCAATTATCGATTCAAAATTAATTTTCCAGCACTAAATCAAACACGTATTAAGTAACATTCTGGAAAAATTCAAAATCCTCAACCCCAAAATCCATCATTTGGTTTTCGATCGATGCCCTTATTCTTGGATTGTTCGACATTTGCATGCGGATTCTATTCATCTAGGCAAAAAGAATCTTGATTTTAATGACTTAGATGGGTTGGGTTGTGACATAGCTGGCACCACGCTTGTAGTTGTACACAAAAAATCATTTGTACCTGTTTGCGTTTGTTTCACCTGCACATAGCTGGGGGGTCAAATTTACAGCAACACTTTTTTGACTCTTGGTACCATACACACACATATACACTGTCCAACTTGCGTGCAGTACATGGGGAAGGAGGGTTTCTTAACATGTTACAAAAAAATTGGCCAATTGATGTAATATGAAATGTTCACTTTTTAATATAAAGTGTAGAGTGTAGACCATTCGATGAGTGTTACACACTTGGACAAGTGGAGGAGGTACCTAGCTTATGCTTATTTATGTTTATTGTTTACCACTTTACCCAAAAAGAGTGACCCCTAGTAGATAAATACACAGAATACGGCACTGACCCAAGTAAAAGAGACATCACAATCGTTTTCTGTAACTTCTCTGTTTCTTTTATTATGCCACGCTCGTTGATTACAGCTACACACTGCTGTAAGTAGTTAATTTGCGCATGAAGTAAGGATAACAGGAAAAAAAAATCTTTAAGCAGTTCATTTTCAGTACTAATCTTATCATTTATTTGAAAAGGCATTCCCTTAATTAAGAAATAGTATTATGGCTATTTTTTTATCCACTCTTTTTTTATCTTGTTGATTCATCTATCTTAATTTGGCCAAAGGTATGGGAGATCAAGAAGAAATTTAAAAAATCAAAATCAAAATTTAGATTAGGGAGAGGAAATTAAACTAAAGCTGCGAGCCAAAACCCTTGAATACCCACCTATCCTTCCGTTGTGATGTTGGACAATGTGATGTGTGTCAATTTTTTTTTTAAATTATTGGTATCTAAATGTTATATAATTGAACATCTAACAAATTCAGATAAAGTTTAATAGAATCATTCTAAACTAAAATACTTTTTCTCTAAATTTTTAATGCAAATAAACTTTCAAATACACAAATTTGAGAATTTTAATTAAATTATAATATATACTATTCAGATAAATTGCTCAATAAATATTTATAAAAGAAGAAAATAAATGATAAAATGAATTAAATTTACTGTATAAATTAAAATTGATTTATCAACTTTAAAAAAAATAAATAACTTCTATAAAACTTAGAATATATAAATTAATTTTAACTCAAAGAATTTTATTTTATATTAATACTTAACGAGAAATCTATTCAAACATACCTAACTTTAAATCACTTATTTATTCATGTTATTGACAATTTGTGGCTACATTGATTTTCCATATTTGTAAAGTGACCCACCAAATTCCTTCCATCCATCTAATGCCCGCATGTTAACCAACCTTCTATCAAAATCTTATCTTTGCCCCATGATAAAGTTTACTTTACATGGAAACCCCACAATTACTTTATATTATTAAGATGAATCAGAAGTCACTAATTTAACAAACAATGAAGGGGCCAATAATTAAGATATAGGCATGCTTCTTGTTGGGTAATGGTCTTCTTCTCCTTCGAAAATTTTCATGTAAATCTCAAAACCTATCTTCATGATTTGTCAAATCATAAGCAGCTATATACTGTATATTTATTTTTTTAAAAATATAAATTATATTAAATTTAAAATGATACAACAATAAATAAGACATATTCCACCGCTAAAGCCATATACTGTATATTAATTTAGGGGTACCTTGTTTGGTCCTTTTTGAGTTTACCTCTTTAGGAGCATGGGGAATATAGATAATGTGTCACTTACTCATTGCGGTTAAGAAAGAAATAGGAAAATAATACATAAACACCTTATATTAGTAGACATTCAAGAAAAGAAAAAAGAAATGAAGTTATAATAAGTCATTAACAACGTGACAAAGGAGAAATAAGGAAAAAAAAAATGAACGTTTGCACTGTATTAGAGTATCCAGATATAACCCAAAAGTTGACGCAGGATATAAAATTCCACTGTTTAATTATTTTTTTGTTTAAAATTATTTTAAACCAACGTTAATTATGAATCATGAATGAAATTAATTTTTGATTCAATCAATTAAAAAATACTGTAGTCTCAGACAAATAACGAAAAGAAGAATATCCAAATATAATTACTCAAGAAAATAGTAGTATTACTCAATAAAAAGTAGAGAGAGGGATTAGAGCAAGATGGACTTCAACGGTGTCAAAAGGACAGGGTTAAATACTTAAATTTGACCGACAAGTGTAATGTTCTGAAGGCTAATGATAAACTCTTAAAAAGTTAAAATATGTTAAAAAATGACAATATTACCTTTTGTTAGAACATAATATTTTTAAAAAGCAATATATTTTTTTAAACTTTTTATACATAATTTTGAATAATGAAAGTTATCTTTAATACTTATTTTACTTTTTTATATTATTCCATTTTCTAGATTGTAAAAATTATATAAAAAAAAACTAAAGATCAATGATATAATTAGCATAAAATATTTATAATAATTTGTAAAAATGAATGACAAAGAAAAATATGTATATGTGATGAATGTTTTAAAAAATATTATAACATGCATTAATTAATTTGTCCAATTTTATATTATAATAACAATAAATCAATCATTTGTCGGTACTACACAGTTAATGGAGTTTGCTACCACGAAATAAAATAGTAATATAATATTTTGCAAAAGAATTACACTAAAAAAATCTATTTAAAAATCAATGATTTATTTAAGTGATATATGTTTAATTTTCTTGAAGTAAAGTCTCTCGTTCAAGTGTATTGTGTATGAAAAAAATTTCCTTTTTGAGAGAGTGAGTCTCATGATATATTATAAATGTTATTGACTTGAATATAATTGGTTTTGTTTTAGAAAATATATGTGATCTGCACAAAGAATTTTTTTTTGAAATTATAACTCAAATTTATAGTCTTGCTTATAATTAAATTAGTGGTGCAATATCTCATCATTTTTTAAATTTATGACTAACGGATTGTTTAAGGCAGCTTGTTTTTAAGTTTTTTTAAATTAAGTACTTTTCTAATTTAAAAATGTTAAAAAGTTTTACTTTTTTTAATCCGTAAAAATTAAAAATAAGTATCAGGAGGTTATAACAACTCACACACTCTACTAAGTGATTAGACACCGGGACATTTATAGAACATGTTAAAAATATAAATATTATAGTTATAGATGATCATTAAGTATAATTTAGTGACACTCTAAACTCATTTATCATATATTTCTAATTCTTGTTATCTATGTTTGCATGCATATTTGTATTGAATTAATGTTAACATGTTTTGTCTTGAATAATGACATTACGATGGATCAATTATGTACTATTAACTAATGATTATATTAAGGAGAAAACTAATTTGTAGTACATGAAAAAGACTATGTCGATTAAATGATGTACAATCACTATGATTCGAATTGGTTCCTATTCTTAATCATGAAATTATGATGTACCCCATGTATAGAATGAGAGAATGTTAGAATTAATGTCTCATGTGAGAGAGATGACTTATGTAGGGACTAATAAATAAATCATTAATAATTAAAGACTAAATTATAATTTGATTAAATAGGAGAAATTTTCAGAGGTTAACTGATACTTGATGAGAGTAGTAGTTATAAAAAGGGTTAATATCTACTAATGTGAAACAAAGTCTTCTTCTTGATAGAAAAATATTTTCTCTAACCCCTAGCCATCACAAACTAGATAGAAAGAATAATTAAAGAAACAAAATCTTGTTTCTCTTATCTTTCCAGGAATCAAAGTGTACTGGAGGGAAGACTGAGAAATGTAGGTATTGTTTATCCATTATTTGTGAGAATCATAGATTTCAAAATCCTATTGGTTTTCTATAATTGTTAATCTAAGAAACCTTTAAAGTTTACATAATTTCTATGTAATTGATTGTGTAAATTTACACGGTCATCCAATCATAAATAATCATTTAAATTTACACGATAAATTATGATTGAATAATTATGTATAAAATTTTACATTTGTCAATATATATCATTTTTTCTCTTAAACATGTATAGGCTTAATCGTATATTTTATATCACACAATTTTCAATATTTTGTAAATTTTATCATTTTTTTTTTGTAAATTCACGAAATAATAATGATTGAGTGAAAAAATATACAATTAAACATTTAAAAAAAACGTGTTTTTTATAAAAAGAAAGAAAGAAAATATCCAGAAAAAGTACTAAAGGTGATAGCAAATAATTCATTTGTGCAAAGCATCAAACTTCTAAGACAAAGCGACTATATGTGAAGCCTGCATGATTGATATACGCTAAAAGCAAGGTTACCTAACTCCATCTTCTCAATACTACTTGGCGACTGCAATAATGCTCATCTAGCATTATGTACTTATCCTCTTCGCAGACATTTTATAATTTATATGGCTTGCATATTATGCAAATATATTATGTACGGCATATATATAATGTCTGGTGGGAAATTAACTTATGGATATTATTGTTAGAAAAAAGAATAGGAAAATTAAATAAATCAAGTATATCTCACCAAAAACTAAAAGACACTATTCATAGAGGACGATGATGTTGGGTGGGGAAAAAGGAAAAGGCGTTGAAAAGTTAAGGAAGAAGCATGACAAAATAATAAAAGAAAAGAATGAAAGAAACTGACAAAAAAGAAACAATTAAATGTCATAAACAAAGGAGGGGGAATATGAAACTTGTGAATTTCGCAAAGACTACATAATCATATCGGTAATAAATTGCATTTTGTTCGCACACAAATTCAATAATTTTTTAGACGCCATTAACGGCATGCAACTGGTCTTGCAAGGTGTGATGCAGGATACAATAAAGGAAAACTTTGAATAAATGAAAAGAAAAATAGAAAATCAACCCTTAATCAGTGGGACACTCTTGCCAATATTCAACGTGAAGGTCATGCATGGTTTACGAGAACACATTGAATTTCTGGAATTCTGAAATAGAATTGTTATTTTTAGGTGTAAATACGATATATTTTCAATATATACAGTTTTTCAAGTCAATAAATTATTCCTGGTACCTAATTAGTTTTCTAAGTTTGTTAGCTTGTCCTTTGAAATTGAACACACCTAAACTTTTTTATAGTAAAAAAAAAGTTTGTTAGCTTGTTTTGGGCGTTTTGTTTGTGTGATTGACGCTAAATTTGATTTTTGTTGGAATGATTAATCTTAACAGAAATAAATTAATGCTACGGATCAAATATGCAATAAAAAAATTAGGAAAAAAAATTGTACAATTATAAAATTATAAGGACTTAAAGTGGATTTAGGCCTATCTAATACTAAAAATTATATTTTATTGATAAAAATCTTAAAAATATTATTTAAACTTTATTTATGCAAAAATAACTAAAATAAATAAATATGTTTAATTTTACAGAAATAAAATTTTATTTTATTCAATTTTAATATATCTTTTTCATTTTTTTTATAAACTATTGTATGTTTCACAATATAGATAATATCATGCTCAAACTATATAGGATTGTGATAGATGATAAAACTTTGTCTCTCAATATATTTAACGTAGCTATGTTAAAGTTAAATGTTATAACATACACTGCCTTGGAAAGCAATATATCACTCATTTTTTTGAGAATTTTTCAGCAAAATAATTAAATTTCATTTCTGTGATATAAAATTGTGAAAAATAATATAAATTCATTTACATTATATCAGGGAAAGATACTGTTATAATACATGGAAATATAAGGTAAACAGTGGGGTTAAGAAAGAAAAAAAAAGTTTCTGGGTTGGATCCCCTACTAACAAAAAAATTAATAATTAATAAATTAATATTTATCAATGTTGTAATACATATTCAACAAATTCATTAAAAATTAGTTTGAGTTATGAATGAAAAGGAAAAAAAAAAATCTAAGCCTAACAGGAAAAGAATAAAGAATTTTACAATTTACAAAGAAATATAGTCTAAACTTTGATGTTACAAATGAAAGGGAAAAAAATATGATAATAAAAGTTTTAGGGGAGAAAAGAAAAGAAAATATGAGAAATGGTAACGTAGTGAAATTTGTAGAATTGCAGCAGCCGAAATGTTATCTTCGAGGACTAGATGGAACAATTTGTCAACTTTCCACTTCCCAGTGTGTCTTCAAAAATTCTTTCTAGTTTTTAAGGATCAGTACCTTCATTTGTACGATATATCACCCATCTTGGTCACGTGCTTTGAGGCTTCACTTTCAACTCATCCCAAGTCAGATAGCAACATATACATTTTTATAAATTAATAAAAAAATTATACACCAATAATATAAAATAGTTTTATAATAATTATTTTAAAATTATATTAACCATAATTGATGATTAGTAATTTATGATTGAAAAGTCATAAAATTAAGTTTGAGAATGAAGTTTAAGAGTTGAAGGGAGAGAAATCATAGATTTAAATTTTTCTATTAACTTTTTTTATTTATGAACTCTCACTAAAATATAATTTGGTTGTGTGGAAAAGAATAAAACTGAACAGAAATATTTGAATTAAAATATTTATAAAAATCTGGTATTCACACAAAATTCTAAAAATTTTCACATAATTCCCTTCTACAGGAAAACAATAAACAAACACTAACATTTTAACACAAAATTAACAACTATCTGATTAAAAAAGTAATTTGTGATTGATAAAGTGGGTGTTTGTTTTAGCTTTTATGATCCACGTTTAATCCAAATTCACGTCCAAAACAACTAAAAGTTACTTTGTGGATCCACGTCCAATGGTACTGGACGCATCACCAAACACACTGAAAATTAATTATTATTTTTTTACTTGTACGTAAATTAAACTCATACATTTATAAATGGAAATTTCCGATGAAGATGAATTAAATCCTTGCATTTTCAAACGCACAAAAACGACATGAGTAGTCAATAACTCAATGATTACAAAGAAAATATTATATTATGTCTTTATCATGGCTTCCTAAAACAGTAAAACTAATACTCTAATAGATTGTGACGCGTTACGTAAGAAAGCGATACCACGTTTAAACGTCAAACGATGAGGATCATTGCGATCTAGGCAGATACACTCGCCTTGTGGAATTCTCTGGTCAATTTTGTTTTGGAATAATGATATTTTACAATTCGCAGCCTCTTGATTTTTTTTTTTTAATTTCTGTGAAAAAATCGTTCAATTTGTAATACTTAATAAAGACTTATAATCTTTTTAGTCTTTCAAATTTAGGCTAAATTCATTTTGATTTTCCAAATTAAAAAGTATTTTTTTTTTTGTTTCCATAATCTGAAAACAGTTCATTTTTCTTCTTTTAAGTTTTCTCTCTCACGCTTTTAGTCCTCTAACAAGGATTAAAAGTGTGTTAGTTTTAAATTAAGATAAAATAATCATTTAATCATTAGGAAACTAAAAAATAAAACTTGACTGAAATTTAAGAGATTAAAATATATTTAAATCTTAAAATATCTGAAAAAAGAGAAAATTTACAAAAATAAACTAATTCAATTGAGCCTCAAACTATTGACTGCGATAATGCAGGCGTCGGTATCCAACTACCCAGCATTTTATATTCATTTACTATTTCATAGTGCTAAAGTTATTTTAAATCCCCCTACAATAATAGATATATACACAGAGAGAGAACATAGATAAGCTGGATATTAAGGCCGAATATGCTTGGGTTGGGTATGGTGTATGGGAATGTGATCAATATTGCAAGAAGAGGACATTAAATTTGGATAATTAGTCACGTTTTAGGAAAATACGAATATTGTCTCGAGAGCACCACATGAATTAATGTATCATAGTTAGGAAGTGACTTTTGAATCATGTTTCCATTTATTGTTTGTCTCGTCCTTCAAAAGGAACGTCTAAAATTTGAACTATAGTAGTATTAAACATGTGAGACCTGAATTTGATGGAAGGGTAGAGGTTTCTGTAGTAGGCTGGGAAGTACAATATAAAATCTTATCCATTCACAGTTCTGTTTGTGTGTCAACACGATGTGGAATGGGCATATAAATATTAATATTATAGATAGATTGCTGTTATAGGAATATTGGAATATAACTCAGAGCTAGCAATACAGCATGAGAAAAAAGCTCCAGTTGGAAGGCAAAAAGGAGACACCACCTGCACAATTTGTCACTTGCAAACTGGAATTTAGCTGGCTTTTACATTTCACATGGCCCCTTTTAACTCTCGTCCGAGATCAGATATTGTTGTGGTCTTTTCTAAGATTCTTTCAATTAATTTATATATATATTTTTTAATAATTAATTTAGTTAATCATATTAAATTTATAAATAATTTATATTACTTTTTAAAAATTATCTTTCATTTATTTTTCACCTAATTAATTAATGTAATTTCTTCTATTTTCCAATCATAATAAGAAAGTGTGTAACTAATTAAGTATATCACAGGAAATAAATAATTAATGCATCAAACAATTAAAAGATTGTCATATAAAAATAAACAAACAATAAAGTAAAAAAGATCTTATATAAGAACAAATATGATAGTTTGTTAATTTTTTGTTAGTAGGAAAAATCAAATTCACCATCTTTTTCTTCATCACTTATTTCTTAACTACTCAATCAATTTTATATTTCAATTCCCAGAAAAGCTTAACGACAATTAAATTTATAAAGTCATTCCTATGCATTGATTACTATGGTTTTTGCTGTTGTTTTGGACCTGGTTTATAGCCACTAACTTAGACACTTAGGTCAGTTGGGTGGAGATGTAATTATGTAAAACACATAAAGCATGCAAAACACTAATAGACTTAAGTTTTGACCTTCTTAAAAGGAGAGTAAAATGGGGGAATGATGTGTGGTGGCTGCTCCATGTATCTTTGTATAGTTCTATATAGCATAAACACAGTTGGATCTGTGTCATTGCCTAGTAATTCCTGAGTAGGATACAAAGCATTGATCTGCAGGTTACGCAGAATCAACCAAATTAAAGTGGGCGCACACTGCCTTCTCTCACGCGCTCATTTTGGGAATTGAGTCATTCCATTTCCATCTTTCGTTCTTTACCAACCCAATATTCGTCAGCATGAGCATGAACATGAACATCAACACTTTTTATGTTTCTTTCTACTAAGCTTTTACTTTGGTCCCTATCATTCTTCCTATTTCGATTGGATACATACACAATGGGCATGCCATGCAAATTGTCAACTGTGTCATTATTAAGTGAAATTTTACATAACCATTTTTAAGGACGTGACACTATCTCTTCTATTTGTATTTTCTGTTCTGTCATATCTCTTCTAATTAGTTTTTCTTTTTCTTGTTTGCCTCCTAAAGTGACAACAAAGTTTATATATATTCAATTTTTTTCTACGAATACCACTGCTTTTTTGTTCTATGTTTAGAATTTGAACTCGAATTCGGGAGGATCGAGAAACGTATTATTATCGGTTTTGATTATTATCGCAATTAGCCAGCCTAAGTACATACACTTGGGGCATTAAAAGATTCTACTTCGTGGACACACGAAATTGATTTAGTTACTAGACATGATCAACTCATTTCTTGTATGTTTGGAATTTAGTTTAGAATCTCTAAATTATTATTTGGACGGAAATTTTAAAAGACATTAAAATTGTAATTTGAAATTTTGTCAATTATAATCCAGCATCACACTTCAAATGAATAAAAAATGTATTAGTTAAGGGGGGGTCTAAATGTTCCAATTAACCTGTTAGATTGTTCACACAAACAAAAACAAAAAAACTGTTAGGGGAGGAGCTTCTCCACCTCGTTTTCTTAGAAGTTTCAAAATTTTGAATAAAATTTCTTTTCTTAAAAAAAAAAACGAAGGCATTTTCAATTTAGCCCCCGATTAAACATGATATATTCTTTATACGGCTACTCTAGTCAAAATATGCTGACCACTCCATTTAGAGAATATTGGGAAAAAGACATACACACACACACACACACTTTATTGTACAACGAACAATGGCCAATGTTCTCTCTAAAATTAAAAATAAAGGATTAAAATATATTAAATCTTAAATTTAATCAAATTGGAAACTGAAATTAGTAATAAAATATTTTCTATAAAAAATCATTTTGCCAAGTTGCGCTTACCATTTTGTAATATTTAAAATTCTTGAGCCATTCACCAGGGAAAAAAATCCTACGAAATATAAATAAACCAAACCACTATGAAAATAGATTAGCTTTACATTGATTATGATAGATACAATAGTTTTTCTTTTGTAGGCGATGACAGACTAGATTAGAGAATTGATTGATAAAATCTAAACTCTCAAGCATATCTATCATCTTTGGTGCGCGCCTATATACGTCAGGTTGATAATAAAATGCTTATATATTGAGGTTAATTTACTTTTCAACATTTTTTATTTTATTATGCATTAGAGTTTAATGTTGATGTTCTAAAATAATAATACAATCATTCCATCACAAACTATTATTTATGTGATTTTTAAGATAATTTTATAAAAATTAATAAATTTACCATAAAAAATAATTTGTGATTGAATAAGCATCCATATATAATCCTTTTTCTATATATTATGAGGTGAAATGCAAATATTTTCTTTTGTTCTTTTTTCTAAATTTGTGGACGCAATGCAAGTCCTAATTGATTTCCAATTAGTCTATCCAAGTCTTAACTCACTCGAAGATAAAAATAGCGCAAAAATCATGTGGAACAAAGGTCTAATAATGGGCGGAGTTGAAATTGACATAGCACGCAGATCAGGAATTTGACAAACTAAAAAGAGCCCTCAGATATTTTTAGTCAACAGAATGACAATGTTATTTTTCTTATAAGGGCGGTGATGCAGTTTAAGCCTAAAGTTCGTATAAACTATCAAAATCTTTCGTTGAACCTAATAAGTTAATTAAATGAGTTTTAATTAGGAAATGTTTTTAAGCCCTCATATATTTCTTAAATCTACGAAATACTTCATGTTTTGAAATAAAAATAACAATTTATGTCAACACTAAATTTTTTTATAATTAATGTTTTTTTTCTTCCTTGACATAAGGCGCAAAAGGTCAAAGGAAAAATATACTAAGGTTGTGTTTTAAAACTCAAACTAAATTAGTTATTTGGATTGTTTGATTGTGACTTGGAGATTTGATTGGGTCAAAATGCTTATCAGATCAATTATGTATTGAACCTTGTGTAATTAATGACCTAAGTTGATGGTAAAATCAGCGACCCATTGATCCGGACAAGGGTCACACCCAAGAAAGAAAATATGTTGGACTATATAAGTCAATTAAGATTAGATATAAAATTTTAATATTTTTTTTAATAAAGATTGAATCATGCTGTTAATGACCCACTAATTCAACTATTGACACAGTGACCTAATATAAACAGGTTAATGGGTTAATGGTTCGATGTTTAAAATTATACACTAAGATGTTGACAAAAAGCCTACTAATTCAACAGAAAGAGCTTAAGAAACCAAAGGAGGAGGATCCTCAACTAACACCAAATCAAACAAATCAGACACCTTATTCTGAGCACGAAGGATATGAGAAATAGAAAATTCTACAGGAAGAGAACCAAACCTCCTAATATCATACACATTAGAGTATAAGGATGATTCACCATACCAAAGGACAACACAGACCTTATAGTGAATGTTGTTTGTGAGAATATATATATATATATATATATATATATATATATATATATATATATATATATATATATATATTACCTTAAAACAAACACACCTTGAGGGTTAAGTTTTTCCTTTTTTCTTTTCTTTTACGTTGTTAACCCAATCAACAATTACTCCTAGTATATGTGAGTTTAGGACTTTAGAAGATAAAATGAAGATTCTAAATACCACTTTATACAGGATGATATTACGGCTATTGTTTCTTACACCTCAAAGTTACTTCCTGCGTCTCTTTTTTTGGCTTTCGAAATGGTCAATTAAAAATGTAAATTTACATTATGAAACGCACCCCTCTTTTTGCCTTTTGGAATAGAAGATAAAAAAACATTCCCCAAAGGGTGTAGGAAACAATTTGGAAGTGCAGGAAGTAACAGTATGATATTACTTAAGCAATTGTTCTGCAGGGCCCATATAATGTTCTTCCAATGGATTCTTCATGGGTATTATTTTTTTTCACCTCCTAATTAGATAATGAAAACACGAGTTGTGCAATTTTTTCACCCCAATTAACATAAAAGAATTATGATTATATTGTGTTATTTGATTCCACTCTCAAACAATACAGTGAAACTGTATTTATATTTTTTTTTTTTGTTTTAGAAAACTTCACAATGAAAATACAATTCCATTGTGTTATTCATCCAATAACACAACAAAATCATAATTTTGTTGTATTGTTTTTGAAAACAAAAATAAATAACACAAAAAAAGTATAATTCTGTTGTGTTCTGGGTTAAGAATTACAATGGAATCATTCTTCTATAAACACAATGAAAGTTCGATTTTGTTGTGATTCTTAACCTAAAATACAACAAAATCATACTTCTGCCAAGTATAAAAAATGAAAAAACCTTACAACCAAAAAGGGAATAGAAAGGAGAAATGAGAGGGAGACTTGAGAATGGAGAAGATGACGAGGATGAGGGAGTTGGGTGCAAGGTTTGGGGAAGAGTGAAAGGGAAAGGAAGGCACATGAGAGGGGAAGTGAGAAGAGAGAAGAAGAGAAAGACGATGAGGGAAGGGGAGGGAGGTGAGAAGAATGAGGAAGAGGGAAGATAAAGGGGTGGAGGGTGGGGAAAAAGCTACAAAAGGATACTTTTGTCTATTCTCACTACTTGTTAAAAAATGGTAGTGGAAATAATAAACGTGATTGTGGGAATATCCATTCCCATTTTACATTAAGGGGATATAGCTACAATTACTAACTAGCCTAAAACATAGAAAGCTACGTTGGACGAGGCCCAGTTATTAAATTTGCGCCTCGTTAACCTGGGATCTTCTTCAATCATAACAAAAGAGGTTCAATGTACCCTCTCCACAAAAGAAAAATGGCTAAAATGTTTTTCGTTTTTATAAACTTGAAAAAATTTGAATTCTCTCTTTATAAAATTTTTCATCTGTTTTTTATTCTCATAAATTATAATATGTCAATTTTACAAGAAAAAAATATATTTTTACCAATACAAAATTAAATGAGTTACACAAATCCCCTTCAGATTTACACTTTTTACACATGGAATGGAGTAAATTTAGTTTACAAAAAGGTACGCTGCTACTCCAACAAACAACCAATGAAATTTAGTTCACAAAAAGAGGTTGAAGATTAAATTCGTTGGGAGAAAGGAAGTGAAAATATAAATCGGGGGCTTTCTGCAGGTGGTAGGCAATGAACCAAGTGTTCCCAAGCACTCTAGAATTCTATCTACACCCTTCACGAAAAACGCCAAATAGAATGTAATTCCATCATAGGAAGAGACATCACATTTATGTAACAAGTATAAGCGCTTATATACTTATATACTCTGTGCAATTTCAAGTATATCATATACAAATTACATGAAGTATGATTATGATTGACGGTATTTAAATGACCAAGTAATGCAAATCATCAGTATACTGTATAACTAGGTAAGGTGTTTCTATACATTAGTCATTTATACAACATAACGGCGAAGATAATCCAATCGAGCTGAATGGTTGAGCTTCATAAGAGCCTTGACTTCGTGCTTTCTAACCATTTCCCTAGATATATTCAAATTCCCAGCAATTTCTCCCAACGTTCTGTCACCCTTGCCGTCAAGTCCAAATCTCTGTCTGATCACCAAGCTCTCCTTCGGCTTCAGGGAATCAAGCTAGTGAAAAAAAAAATCTCATATTAGTTGGATAAAATGCCCATGGCAATATGATGTAATTGAATTAGATGCATTACTAACAAACTAAACGAAAGTTTTAAAAAACACAATAACCAACCATATTCCTAGTAAGAATTTTTAGAACTCATCTGTAATAAGATTGCTGTGATATAGAAACTTATTTCTAAAGGCTTTTTGTTCTCTTCTAATGACTGAATCACAATAGCTTACTCATGTAACTAATTCCCTATTTGGTAAAAGTTACTAGTAGTCTGGTGCCTATTAGCCTGGACTCATCAAGAAAGGACACCAAACAAGATTGATGAAAAAAATTTAAAAATATATATTGTCGACAAGAATACAATTATCAATTTATCATACTTATTTGGTTTGAAAATATAGAAATATTAACTACTTTCGAAACATTTCAAATTAAACTGACGTTTTGCAGATCATTATACTAATCAAGTTATGATCATTGTAAACTTCAATAGAATGACATCATAGAGAAAAATGCAGGATCAGACAAAGTGTCAAGAGATTCAGTAGTTACCACATCATCAAGAGCAAGCCTTAGTAGAGCAGGTTGCTTCCTATTATCACCATTAACACCATCATCATCAACAATCCCATTAATGAACTCCTCTTGTGTAGTTGTATGTCTTGAGTTCAGCGAAAGAATGGATTTTGATGCCTTAATTATGTCATGGTATCTTTCAGGGGATATATGAACTCTTTCTATTATTTCTTCCTCTGTTGGTGACCTCTGAAGCTTAAATGTTAACTCAGTTTTAGCCTTTTGGATTTCTGCTCGAACCTGTTCAAAAAGAGGTAGAGAAGTTACACGAAGTTGAGACATATTACAAATAGACAGCCTCACGATTACCAAATTATTATTTTTTAAAAGCCGTATTTTCTGTGAATATCTTTGGCTCCACCACTTTTTTTTCTCTCGTGATATTCTACTTTATTTTAAATCCAAACCTTTCTAAACATATTGCCTAAATAAAAACAATCCTCAATTTTCCCTTCAAGCAATCACAGATAAATGGTTCATTAGAAATTACAGGTTGTTGACATTGAAAACAAAGTATGCTGCTATCAGGAAAATAAAAACTAGAGAAATATAAGTCATCGAATCATATGCTGCTTAAACCAAAAACATCAATCACCATGTGCAGTAAGAATACATACGGATTCAAGTCCAAAGGGAACACGTATGAAGCTTGAGAGAGTCATCGAACGAATGATAGCATGTCTTATCCAAAACAAACTATATGTTGATAACCGAAATCTCCTGTTTGGCTCAAAACGATCAATTGCTGTTATAAGTCCCTTTACTCCTGCCTGACAAAGATCTTGAAACCTAGGGCCACTTGCAAAATCTGTAAAATATTTGTTGATCACGAACAAGACAAGCCGGAGATTGTGCTGCAAAAGATGTGACCACAATTACTGTTTTTAACGTACTCATTCCAAATAATGCAACAAAATGACAGTAATTTCACCTTCACACTCCAAAAGGGAGAGTGAGCAGCAAAGTAAAAGGAATTATACAATTTATTGAAAGTCAAGTCGTAAAAGAATTTAACACTTTAATAACCTTTATGAGTTTGTTTCTAGCAGCTTGACCAACATCTATTGCTTTCTTTACTTGAGTAATGCTCATGTTTGTTGCATCAGCTAGTTCACCATCTGCAGGTTCTCTTGCTAGCTCCTTCTGTAAATCTTCTTTCACTTGAAGCAGTGCCTGGAAATAAAGAATTATGACTTAATGTCAGACACAAAAGCAAATTCTCAGTTTTCACCTAACATCTTGACCTACTATAAAGTTATTATGGAATGGTATTAAAGCCTTGAATCCCTGGTACTCAGCAACAAAAAAGATCTACACTACTATTTTAAGAGAATAATCAAATAAAAGGGACTAAAAAAATTGACAGTAGTTTAATGCTCAGCTTCATAGGTTGCATCAATTTGAACAACCAAGCATGCTCTGAAGAAGAAAGAACGGGAGGTATTCTCATTCTTTTCCAATCCATACTGATAAAATCATTTGATACTGAATATTCCCTAATAAGTTCTTCAATCTTCTCAATTCTGTTCCTAAAGTTTCTTTTCTTTCGAGTCGGAATGACTTCGTCCCCTCTTTTGTTATTCTTTAATGAAATTCTCTGATCAAGAGTCAACCGTTTAGCTTTCTTGTTCTTGTTCTGCCTTCTGACCACCCTATCACCCTTTAACTCCTTTTCTTCACTTTCATCAACAACCTTCTTCCCTCTCCGAGAGACTCTTTTGATTTTATCATCTATACATTCTGCATTACCGGTATGAGAAGCAGGGCTGAGTTTGTATATATTTTCAAGCATAGCAGCAGCTTCATTGTAGTCCACATCCATGGAAGATGGAGAACTTTCTCTCTTAGGTAGTTTGTTACTTTTTCCTATCCTTTTTTTCTGCGTCTTCTTTGCCGTTTCAACCGGCACAGGAATTTTCTCTTGTGTTGCAACCAAAGCTGAGTCATTGTGCTTATCCCCTTTAAATGCTACAATTAAAGGTCTCTTCAAACGATGAGTGGAAAACTTCGTATTGAATCCTAATGGAGTCCGAGAAGCTGAGCCAGAAACAGTCACAAC
The DNA here is from genome assembly GCF_000004515.6 of Glycine max. Classification (NCBI taxonomy): domain Eukaryota; kingdom Viridiplantae; phylum Streptophyta; class Magnoliopsida; order Fabales; family Fabaceae; genus Glycine; species Glycine max. The sequence goes on from NC_016091.4 coordinate 49,500,789, forward strand.
TCCCATACCAAGTTACCTAATAAACTGCGATTAAACAAATTTTCAATGCCAAGATCTTTCAAAATCGAAACAAAACAGTAATTACATCAGCACAAGGAATAGTTTCACTGAATTATCGATCAGTAAGCACATTCTCAAGTTGATCATTAATACACCAAAATAATAATATATGGATAAGTAAACATATTGATTTACCAACCATGAAAATTAAATTTTGGCACGACATGACATGATGAAACATAAGTTGTGGAATGAAATGAACAAGTAAATTAACACATATATGTTGGAAGAAAAAAGAGTCAAGTTAGTTAGCAGGGAAGAGTACCTTTAATCAGCGAGAAGCTAATGAATCCAAAGAGACCTGAGAATTACGGTCACCACAATTTTTTATGTCACAAAAAATCAACGGCCAGGCATAAAGCTAAGTGAAATGTGCGGTGCGTGATGGGAACACGTAAAGTTCAGTTAGGAACAGTAGTGATGACGTGGCGAATGTGTGAAGAGGATTGTGTTTCTCAAGAGTACTTCTGTGGCGCTATTTGAGTCGGGGAGTTCAGTTATTGTATAAGTATAATTTTTTTTTAATTATGCTTTTCTTCTTCAATTAAATGATAACAGTTTTTAAATTTTTTGTTTTATTTCTCTCTCTATCCAAACATATCGATAAAGATTAAGTTAGGAGGATTTGACACGTCTCTAGTCTTGCTAAAGGTTAGATGGGTTCAAAGTTAAATTTAAGAGAGACTAAGGTAAAAAAAAAAAAATTAACTCAACTTCATTTTTATTAAGGTTGGAAAAACTCATAAAAAAAGTGTCCCATCCTTTTCTTAAAATTTAATTCATTTATATATTTAATTATTAACTACAATTTAATGCAAATCCTATATAAAAATTAATAAAAAACAGATTTTAAAATTATGAAGTTATTTTTTAATAAAATTAATAGTTTTAACTTTATTATTTGATCACTATTATAATTTAAATTATAATAATTTAATTATTTTTAAATATTAAAAAAAAACCATGTAAGAATAACATCCTATATATTTTAACTACAAGGCAAGTTCAGGGTGGTAGTAACTACTAACTATTGAGGCGCCATTTCTATAAATTCCAAAAAATTTAAACCTATATTTGAATTTAATCAAAATGGTTTTTTTTTTCCGTTAAAACTAGGTTCAAGTTGGACAAATACTCACACTTTTTGTTGTTATTCTCTTGCTTACAAATAATGAGTAAGAGTCATTTATTTAAGTATTAAAAATTAAGATTAAAATTAAATAAGATATATATTTCTTAAAATATAGTTATTTAAAGTGAGAGTTATTTTACATTTGATTGTTTTTATTAAAAAACAAAATTTTAAGTTAGATGAATATGGTATAGAAAAAAGTTAGATGAATGTAACAATATAAAAATATCATTTACATAAAAGATTATTATAAATTTCTTTTCACTGTCAAGAAACAACAAAAGAATTAGGCACTATGAATTAGGAAATTAAGCACTAGAAATTACACTTCCAAATCAATTAAAACAGCTTTTTTTTTTTTTTACATTTTCTTAGTGGCCCAACCCAATGGGCCATGCTAACAGTTTGGATATGATGCATCTACAGTGATGGATAGCCAGCTTATCCGGAGGCACGCCAGGAAAGCTTTTACTTCCTACACCCAACACCGCTGTGTCTCACCAACTCTAAAAAGAATGAAACAGACCAAACTACCCCTCCGTCCAATCACCCAACACCACTGTGTCTCACCTCCACCCAACCACCGAACACCACTGCTACATGCAAACACCAATAGCCAACACCATTGTCGACAACCATGGTACAAGAAAGAAGGCATGATGGAGTTGGGATGACGAAAGAGGTGAAAAATATGACCCCATTCCAAAAAGCATACTGACATAGTTTTGGAATAGTCTTTCTGAAATTATGTTAGCATGTTTCTGGAAAGATTATTCCATAAGTATAAAAGGCAACACACTAATCCAACTGAAAAGGCAAAGCAACAATGAATCAAACCAAGCCATAAAAGCACACATAGCGTTTTTTAAAGTGCAAACAGTATTTTTACTTTTTAAATAACGCTTGGAAAGCACCATTTAAGTTAAATTCTTAGAAATTTATACTAATGCATATTTACGACCCTTATTCTTTTAATCATGGCCTAATTAATCTGCCGGTGCACAAATGAAAACAGAGTCTGAAATCCCCATTGAAGCCTTGACTCGGTTCCTTTAACATGATACAGGCTCAGTGCACATTTCACACGCCCAAGTCTAAGATGGCATAAAATTTGCGGCTTACCAAACTTTGTTTTATGTACCAACATGTGTTGTTTCCTAGCTCCTACCAATCAAATAAATTCATGTACGAGACCCCAAAAGTAAGAGAAGTTCCCTACCCACTTAACTGTGCTTCTGTTCCAATTTTCAAAATAGTTTTTTTATTTTTATCTCTCTTTAACGTTGACGAAACAAGTTGAATTTGGTTTCTCCATTCATGGCAATAACTGAGATTGAACTGGTCTAATTCTAGACTGTTACTTTTCGGTACGAAGCTAATTCCTATTTTTGAATATTTCAAAAGGAAGGACGGTGCCACTTAATTAATGCAAGTTAAGTAATTCAGACTTTATTCCCATAAATACTCTCTCTATATTAGTTATTAATCTTATTCGAGACACATGAGATATTAAACATTAATGTCTCTTTTGGCTACAACTCAAACAATTATTCACCATTTTGTGAAATACTATTAACTATTTCTTTTTAAATTCAACCTTCTTAACACTATTTGAGATGATATTAAAAATTTAAAAAGAAACTAAAATAGTACAGTTGTATTCATGTAATTTTTTTTGTTAAGATAAAATATAATTTACTCTCTTCGACTTTATCTTATATATTCTGTTTTGTAAGATTTAAAAGCTCTAAATTTATCCTCACAATTTTATTCATAGAATAAAAAATATATCAATTTTAAGTATTATACAAATAATTAAGGATAAAATATTCTACGAGAATTACTTAATTACATTATTCTATTATTTACTTTAAAAAAATTATATCTTTTAATAGATAAATGTTCTTGTATTTTTTTAGTTTATTTTAATATATATATATATATATATATATATATATATAAGTATTTTAACAGTAATGAATAACTAAGAATTAGTTATTTAAAAGTATATTTTTTTCCTTCTTCAATATTATCATCAAAAACCATTTTTGAATATTTTTACTATTTTTTTAATATATATATATATCAATTTTGTTTGTTTATTATATCATATAGGCGAAAATGATTTATTGCAGATTTCTCTTATCCTGGAGCTACCAACTTTGCTGCTGTTCCTTATCATTGCAAATTGATGAACTTACACAGTATATATACGCACCATTGGAAATAAATTTACTGCCCAGCGTAAATGCCAAGGAAATATTATCATTTCTAAAAAGCTTGATAGGTGTATGGTAGATTGTTCGTGGTTCTATATGCCAAGGAAATAAATTTACTCCCCAAAACTACCGACTCACGTGCCCCAAAGAGTGTTCGTGGTTCTATATGATGGTGATTCATTATCCTAACTGCTGTAATATATTAATAATGTTAATAGTTTATAGCTCTGTTTTTGCTGCTATATATGCTTAGTATCCTGCGTAGAAGATCACCAACAAATGTAAAAAATAAATTACAATTTCTAATGAAGACAAAAAAGGAGATTAGAGGTAATCGTGAGCAGAGGGTTTGAACAATTGCGTTGGTGATCTGCAGTCAGTAGTATTTTTGGAGAATTTGAGAAGAGAGAATAGGAGAAAGGATAGTGAGCTAGAGCGCGTGAATGAGTATTTTAATTTTAGCTTTTTATTTTATTTAACAATTGAGACTCATTATTTTCATTCTAATTAATTTCAATAAATTATTTTCATGTGATAGAAAAGAAGCCACATAAGTTTTTTATTTTTTATTTTTATGAAGTTACGCCATTTTTTATTTTGTTTTATCTTTAGGAATTAAAAACTGTATAAGAAAATTTATAACAATGGAATCAATCAAATTATATTTTAATGCCTTATTCTTTGTTAAGTAGATTTGAATATACAACTTTTTATCATTTTTAAACCATTTACAAGTTTATTAAATAATTTCAATTGCATGTATAATATATTTTTAAAATATAAATAAATATTAATCATAACATTAAATACTGTAAATCTTCTTTATCTAAAATTTACTATAGATCATTATTGAGCTAAAATATTTGCCATTTGAATTAATGAAATTTAATAGTAGTATATACAAATATTAAAATAAATAACTTTTGCGTAAATAAATAACTTTAAATTAACTTAATCAATCATCCCCCCCTCTCTATATATTTGTATATATATACAAATAAACGAGTAATAAATACAAAAAACCTTAAAATTAACAAAATTTGACCGCGGAACAAAACAAGTTGTAGCCTGGAAACTGTTTGTACTCAACGTTGAGGCTGCTGATGCATGTATCATCAGAACAAAAAATAATCGTTTCTAGAGTTCAATATTGATGCATGCATAAAATAAATAAAAAGTAAAGATACATATATGTGAAAGAAACATTTGATTTTGAATAAATCGAATCTCAGATTCCATTGTATATTGAAAAAATAAAATAAAGATAGAGATGAGGTTACAATTAAAAAAGAAAAACGTGCATGAGAAACGAAAAATAAAAGGATGATAAAGTGATAATAATAAGCCAAACTATATTTTAAACTAATTTAAAGTTGGGTTGAATCCAGTTAATTGATTGAGTCATTCAGTGTACCCAATCGGGGAAACAGCTGCGACATTTTGACAAAATAGTTTGGTATATACAATCACATATAAAAATAAAGTAATAAATAAATAAAAATAAAAATAATTTTATTTTATAAAATTAATCTTACGTGTCATCATTTAGTTTATTTTTTTAGATTCTATAATTCACGGTTGCAAATATGTATTATAATATATGTTAGTGAGGTACACGGGAGAAACTTCACGCTAGCGAGGATTAAAGTAGAAGGCCAACGTCGTCACACAACCTGTGAAAAAGGTTTCCCTGACAACAACGTTGGAAGGTACAACGGTAACGACGCGGAACAAGGTTTGAAGATTCCTAGTCTTTCTCTTTTCCAAGTTTACCCCTCCCTTCACTCTGACTTCCTTCCTTCTAATAATGCATTATTTTTTTTTCACTGCTCTTGAGAGAAGTCAGAGATTGATGATAAAATTTGTGTTGTGATTTAGTAATCATAATAATATCAAATGGTGTGGAAGAGGGTCAATCAGAAGGATTAAAAGAAAGGTCTGTGCGGAGAATGGGTCAGCAATTGGACCTTCCATCTCATTCCTATGACCAAAGACTAGTCCGAGTAATGAAAAAAATCCACTCCACCACTTTTCTCAGTCAAACTTTCCTTTCCCTTTCTATTTTATGCGCTTTCCCACACTTCAAAATAGCAAACCCCCACCCCTTAAAAATCCCATGCCCATAACATAACACCTCATTCCTAACCCCCCCTTTTTGTCTTAAACTTATTCTTCTGCTACCACCAAACCGAACCATCCTTGGTTCATGTCCTGTTCAGGCCATCTTTTGCATGTGCCACTTGGCCTCTGACACAAACTTTTCTCTTCGGAACCAATCATTTTTCATCAACTTCAGCTTTTACACAACACTTCATTTACACTTTTGTGCTTAGCTTCATCAACATGGACAACATGGGTGACCCAAAGAGCATCATACATGAGCTGCTACAAGGTTTGGAATTGGCAAGGCAACTCCAAGTGTATCTCCACCTGCCAACTTCGTCCCAAGAAACACGTGACCTACTGATCCAGAAGATCATATCAACATTTGAAAAAGCACTTGAAATGGTAAATTGTAAAGGGCCAGTGCCAGCGGGTGAGTCATCACATTATCCCCTAGGGGCTGCATTAATCCGAGTGTCAGATTCACCTTTGAGCAGTAGTCCCCGCAGTGAAGACTCTGATAGAGATTTCAAGGACCAGGACCCCAATGCTTTCAAAAAGAGGTATGTATGGTTCTAAAGTTTCCATACAATCTTTAACATGCAAAAAGAAATTATAAGAAAAATGTGACTCATGCAACTGCCATTGTGGTTGCATTATGATCATGTTACACCCACAGACGGATGGACATGGGGACATGCAGCAGCCCCGAGTCCCTCTCCTCCTTCACACTTTTAATTTACATAAATATGTATTTTTAAGTTAATTAATATAAAATTGTATAAAACTAATTATTTATCTTATTATTATAATAATGATTAACGTTTATTTATTTATTATTATTATTACTGTAATGGTTAAGGTGATAATTCGAATTAAATTGTGTAAAATTAATTATATTATTATTCTTATGATAACGATTAAGGTTATTATATTTTAAAATAAAAATTAATTTTAATTTTATGTGTAAAAATATTAAATATTTTTTAAAATTATTATTTATTAAAAGTTAAACATTTAAATAATTAAAAAAAACTAATTCCCCGTTTAATAGATTTCTGGAATCCCTGATTACACATTAATTAAAATCTTAAAATTACCACCAAAATCAAATTCAGAAACCATTCTTCGAAACCTTTATACTGATAATGTATATTTATAAGTCAGCTTGTTTTGATGTCCTTACCCGTGTTACGTGTACTGCATGTGGCCTTTACAACCCATTAGGGTTGACCTAGAAACTTCCACAAAGTCTTAGTTCAAAATTTATTATTATTATTATTATTGTAAAAAAAATAAAATGGCCTTTACACTAACATCATCATGAACTCCTTTCATCGCAGAAACACTTTGCCAAGATGGACAAAACATATTCGAGTTACCCCAGGAATGGGGGTGGAAGGGCCTCTTGACGATGGATATAGTTGGAGAAAATATGGCCAGAAAGACATCCTTGGAGCCTTGTACCCGAGGTAAAACCAAATTTAACCCTCACAAACTATTATGTTTATATTCTAAGTCTAATGGATTAAACTACATTTATATAATCACATACTTTGTCTGTATGCAGGGGCTATTACAGATGTACCCACAGAAATGTTCAAGGCTGCATGGCAACAAAGCAAGTGCAAAGATCCGATGAAGACCCCACCATTTTCGAAATCACTTACCGAGGAAAACACACCTGCACAATGGCCAACAACGTGGGTTCTTCTTCATCACCAATTCCACCAGAAAACCAAGAACCAAGTTTGAACAACACAAATCCTCAGCAGCAGAATATCTTGCAAAACCTTGAACAACAACAAAGCGACCTACTTTTGAGCCTGCGGAAAGGGTTGAGAGTCCAAACAGAGAACCTAGATTCCCCTGACCAACAATCATTGGTTCCGTTCCGTTTCCCTTTGTCCACAAACATCAAAATTGAAAGCCAAGTTTTCCCTTCCCCTGTGCTTGAAAACTTTATTAGTTCTCCTTCTTATATGTCCTCTGCTGCTTCAGGAATAAGTCACTTTTCAGTGTCTCCAAGTGGGGTGAACAGCTTTGGAGGGAACCCAAATTTGGCAAATTCTGAGTCTCAGATCAATGACATGATCCCAGCCACTACTACTTCAGCTCCAAACTCATCAACCGTTGGCTTAGAGTTCCCTTTTGACCAGTTTGAATTCGATGGCCAGAACTTCACATTCGATAACCCTCCATTTTTCTCTTGAATATGCTCAATTCTGAGAAGAAGCCGAATAAAACACAAAAACTAAATTTTGTTTCTTTTTTTTAAAAAAAAAATAATATTAGAACTAGAAGCATATGATGAAAGTTTGTGGCAACATTCTAGAATAATATGACCCTTTAGAAAAAGAGGCAAAAACGTTTCAATGTATGTCTTAGCTACTTGTGTCGTAGGAATGTGCAAATCTAAAATTGCTTAGTCAATAAGAATTTTCCTTTATCATTAGAGACAGGTCAAGTTAACAGTAGGTTTTTCTTTTGTTTGTTTCCCCCCCTTTTTCTCATTTTTGGACTTTAATATCAGGGTTTAGTTGTACTCATAGAAATGTACGTCGTGCTTCTCTTCTTCCAGTGTTGGTGAAAATGTTCATTTTCTCGAGTCAGAGGAAAGGGGAAAAAAGATATGACCCATTGTATTTGTTTCCAAATCTGTGTCAAATAAACAATCAGGTATTCTTAGAACTAAGCGGGTTAAGGTATTTGATCTTTGACCGTGGAAATGTTCACGCGGACAGAAACAAAAAAACGAGCAGCATTCATGATATTTTAATTGAACTGTGATTTAAGTGGGACAACAATGATTTACACATTGAAAGAGATGAAACTAGGGACACAAATAAATAAGTGGGTCTCTATGATATATATCGAGCATTTTCTCGAGTGAAATTTGAAAATTCTTTTCTATAAAATAAGTTTATTTAATTTTTGTTGACTAAAACTATTAACATGTTGAATATTTTCAAACTGATTTTTTAGCGTTAAGATTTCCTTAAAGAATTAAAATAAGGGTGAAGAAGAATTATAGGATAAATAAACATTCGTAGTCTATGATTTTTTTACTTATAGTCAATTTTTTTTAAGTTTATAAGGTGAAAATTCAAATCTGAAATTTATAAGTAAAATTATTTTAAACAATCAACCCTCAATTTTTCACTCCCACTTTTTATAGGCAGTAAAAATTTAGGTAAATTTGGTGCTAAGATATCACCTGAGATATGATAGATTTTACAGCTCAAAAAACATTACAAATATACTTGCATATATATTACTCTTGAATGAGGTTGCCGCATTGATAAGAAGATTCAAACTCACTTCTATTTCTTGAGTCCCACCCACGAACACGACGAGCTCAAGAGAAGCGGCGAGTACCACGAGCCACGACCACGAGGTCCACGACGAACTTGAGAGAAGCCGCGAGTCCGGGTGAGAATTTCAGAAATTTCATGGTGTTAGCTTAGTGCTCTAAGTCTTCTTTCTGTTGTTGTGATGCATTTGCTTTAGTGGCTTTGCCTAAAGCTTCCTGTAATCATGTCAGAATTGCCTCTTCCATAGTACAATCGAAATTGATATTTCTGGAACTCTGGAAATAGTTTGGTAAAATATTGTTTGAAAATAGTTAGTACTAATAACTGTCAAGAGAATTAAGACTGAATGGAAATTAAGTTGACAAAGATCAGAAGAAATAATCAGTTAAGGAACATGAGGAACATGAAGAAATGTGCTGTTCACAGTGACATGAGAGTCAATGAGTCATCACCTGTAGGCTGTAGCAACCTATGAAGCACCGACACTCTAGCCCTTTGTCATGTCCGGTGTCCGACACGCGTCCGTGTCAGTGTCCGACACCCGTATTACGTTCTATATTTTGGACATTACAGGTGTCCACGTGTCCGTATCCGTGTCATATCTGTTGTCCGTGTCGATGTCGATATTTCATAGGTAGCAACTCTCATTGGTTTCATCTTTTCTACTAATGTATTAAAAACTCTAGCTACCTTCAGATTCTTGGCAAGTCTCTCAAAGCTTTGTTCCCTATGCAATGAATAATATTTACCTCAGAAATAAAGATATGTTGAACCAACCCTTTCCAACATAATTGTTGGTGCTCTGAGAACTTTTTGTAGAATTTCATCATGCTAATAATTTTAACAAATGCATTTGAAGAGAGGTTCTGGAACTGTTCTGTCATGCAGCAAAACACTAATATAGGAAGACATATATATAAGTCAAATTTGGATTAGATTCTAGATTATGAAAGTTTGAATGGTAAAATCTTTATATACATTAATTTTTTAAGATAAGGATGAAGAATAAAAGTGCTTATGGAAGTTATTGATTTAGAAAAGTGAGGCCAAAAGAAAATGTCAGGTAATTGTCTATTATATTCTGTTCCTGTTACTTACTGTTAGTACTCTTAGAGAACAATATATAGTAATACATTATACACACACCTTCTTGTAGCTGCCATAACTGATTACTATTAATCAGTTCCTATTATAGTAATACATTATTCTGTTCCTATTGTAGTAATCTATTATACACACACCTTGTAACACACCTTGTAGCTGCCGTAAGCCCATAACTGATTACTATTAATCAGTTCCTATTATACTAATACATTATTCTGTTCTTAATTCCTATTATATTCTGTTGTTCCTATTATAGTAATCTATTATACACAAACCTTGTAGCCGCGATAACTGATTACTATTAATCAGTTCCTATTATAGTAATACTCTTAGAGAACAATATATAGTAATTTATAGTTTTTTTTACGAAGTAGACTCTTACGACTCTACGAGTCGAGTCTATGTAAACTTTCGATTTTGATAACCTTGGTCAACAAAATGTTTCGTAAATTTTAGTCCACAAAAATTGCTTTCAACAATGAATGTGGAGTGACAAACAATAATAGGATTGTTATAGCCCAAAACCGTTAGCGAGGTCATGGATATGGGCTTAAATTTAACAACAGAATGGGCCTCCTAGTTCGACAGAATTGATATCAACTGTTACCCCTAAAAAGGAGAAAGAGTGAGGAATTATCCCCTGCAAAGGGTAGAATCTGAACATGCAAGAAAGTTCTCATAATGAGCAACTTGTTCTAAAACTCCTCACCACTCCCATCAATTATCTCCATCGCACACAAATCAATGGCATTGCCATGAATTGTAGTTAAAAGAAGGAAGCAAAAAGGAACTGAATCCTTAGGACTAGGGGTAGAAGTGGTTGGATTGGATTAAATTTTATCTATTTTTTAATTTAATCTAATTAAATTTAATTGAGTTGGATTAAACTGAGTTTATTTTTTTTATTTTGCTAATTCAATTCAACTAAATCTTATGTAACTTTAATTGAATTGAATTGGTTGTAGAGTTGAACCATTAAAAAATTAACACAATTTTAAGTCTTGGAAAAAAGGTAAAGAAATGTTTAAATTCAAAAATAGTAAGATTTTTTTTTACAGTAAGAATATTTTTAAAAATCAATATTTATAAAATATTATAATATTCATATGATAAACAGAAAAGAACAACATAAATATATACTAATAGTATCATTCATAAAAAAAATATTATCTTAAAATAAACAAAAAAAAATATTCTAAAACAATATATTTCCTTAATATAAAAATTTATTATCTTAAGAATAAGATGTGCTTGGTTTAAGATATTTATATAAGTAATTTAATTATATGTAAGTTGGATCGAGTTGAATTAAGTTTTGGCCGAATCCAAAACTCAAAACCAATCACCTACTTTAATATTAATTGGGTTCATTAAATTAAAATTAATTCAATACAATTATCCAATTTAACGGATAAATATTTAATTGAATTGGATTGAAATGAACAAATTTACGGATTGAATCCAATCCACTTACACTCTTATTTAAAATTGAGAGGAATGAAAAAAAAATGAAAGAGAGGAAAAAGATAATGAAAAACCAAGTTGTTTTTTTGGGTGAAATAGAGTGAAAAAAAGATATTTTTTAAATTAAAGTGAACTTATTAGGCAAAAAAATAAAAAAGCGCAAAAAACCCAATTGCATCTGTTAAAGGATACATGTCACAGTGTTCCAATAAACAAAAAAAAAATAAAAATACAAGTCTCTCATCACTGCACTTTCACCTCATTTTTTATGTGAAAGTCCACTCCACGGGTCCCATTGCAAAACTACCACTATCAGCTGCCTTACATACAAATCGAAACTCATAAAAATCACTTTCAGCCCTCTTTCCACACTCTCACTTTCTTCTCTGAACTTTCACTTGAACCGGACACTACCTGAGAAGGAGGGAAGGACACTGTCTCATTGGAATAAATGCTATGAACTCGCAATTGTTACTTCCACTGACAACTCTAATACATGTATCATATATTAAAGGAAAAATTATTATAAATTGTAAACTTAATTAATTCCATACAAAACACAAGTTATTATACAAATTAGGTGTGAACCCATGCTGATAGCACAAATTTAAAAAAACAATGTGAAATTTTTATAAAAAGAAAATGAAAAAAAATCTTTTTATTGTCCAGTAACAGCCCGCGCGTGACTAGTTGCTGGACAAATTTTATAGATATATAAATTATAAATACGATAATATAGTTTATAATAATATAATTGTATACCTTATATACCACAATCGAAACTTGATTAGGATTAAATTGTGTAAAAGACAAAGGATAAACAAACAAAAAAATAAATGATAGCGTAATGCTTATATTTTCCAGCTCGTTCAATATAATTATTTTTTGAACGCTTGTTGAAAGACAAATTGAGCACCTAACGCAAAATTAACCAAAAATTGCAGTAACGGTTGGCGAGTGTTTCAATTTGGGAAATGAAAATCTAATTCATACACAAATCAAAGCTTGACGTACGGTGGTCAATTACAAGAGAGTGGTGTCACTCTATACTAATAAACTAGCTAATACTTGTCATCATGAGGAATTACACTAGCAATTGCTGTAATAATTAAAAAGAAAGAAAAATGATAAATGGTTGAAAAATTAAATATGGCTCTTCCCATGTTCTCTGTTATTTGTACAGCAAGGTACGTACAACACAATAAGAGAAGAGAGAGAGAGAGAGAGGGATGCATGCAAGCTGATGTTTGGTCTGGACTCTGGAAAAACATAACCCATCTTTTATAATTAGCAGAATGTTTGCTGGATTTGTTGAGCGAGTTCTTCGGCACTGAGTTGGCATTCAATTCCAATCTATATGTACATACGAGTGCATGTAAAGAAACCACAATAATTAGTGAACCTAAATTGAACACGTAAGTAGCATACATCTACATATATATCCAATCATAAGCTATTCCATGCATGAAATTAACCAATTTAATTTAAATGAAAACGACACAGTAATTTATATTCGTCTTTTCGATCAGCGAATGGGGACAAATGTCTGAATGGAACCATGTTGTATCCCTGGTCTCTCGGGTAGATGCAGTGAAAAAATATACAGTCAGTACTATCAGGTACAACAAACCATCTATTTTTTTTTACATACTGCATTAAAGAAGTGCACAGTATGCATAGGGCATATATACTAGAAAGAAAAGAAAAAAAAAATTGTCATTATTCATTCAATTCAATATCATCATTGACATTATTTTGGTTTGCTAAACGTTGCAGACTGCTACACTGTGAAGTTTTATTTCTTGATGTGGGGATGGAAGAACTAAAATCCAAACCGTTTTCATGACGATTACATATATACTAACATTAGCTAATTTTTACACAATCTCTGTAGTCTGTACTCTATTATTTTTTTGTAAAAAATAAAGATAAAATGGGAAACATATTTGTTCATTAGGGTTCAATTAACCTTTACACTTCAATGTAAATTAATACGACATTAATAAAAAAATGTGAAGAGTAAAAGTGATTTTTTATGTCTCATCTCTTTACTACTATTTATACTTTTTTTATGTATGGTTATAAGAGAAAACTAAATAAATTCTCTTTCCTCTTTTAAACATATAAATAAATAAGAACATGAACAAATGAAAGAGAAAGAAGATTATAATTAGAACATCTTATAGGAGTTAGCCTATCTCACTTTTACCTATAAGCAATTGTAGTTTCTCACTTGCATCGTTAGGGACAGTTTGTGTAGCTGACACATGTAAAAGAAAAAAAAGGATATTTTTATTTTTATATAATTACATATGAATGTTAACATTGAAAATTAGTTAATGATTAAATGGTTACTTAATTAAAATGTTCATGTATATTTTTGTTTTAATATTGACTATTCAAGTACTGTCTAATGATTATATTTATAATTTTTATGTTTCCTAATAAGAAGAGTTTTCATTTAATATACTCATTATATCTCTCTAACTTCTTCTTCTTCTTTTTTTAAAAAAAAGGGAAATTAGATGAAAAAATATATTTAGAGAATTTTTTTAAATAAATTAAGAAACTTAATGTTCATAAGAGAGAAAAAGGAGGAAAAATAGCTTTCTAAAAAGATTAATTGAAATAATTTTTAAAAATAAGTTTTACTGTATTTTAGCCTCCTTTTCTCTCATTGTGATTTGTGAACTAATAAATGTGAAAAATAACAGGGAAATTTTAGTTTAAAATGATCTTTTAAGTTAAAATAGTTAAATATTTTGTTAATTTCTTACTGTCCAATAACTTTTACTTTTATTTAAAAAAAACTTATTTTAAACTTTAATTTTAAAGCAAAAGCTGGATAGCATCAGGGAAGTTAGCCAAGTTGGAAAGAAATAAAATTATAAAGAAAAAGATTTACCAACCTTTGATCCAGCTGTCATTAATAGAACATATTTTCATAAAAAAAGACAATACCTTCCATCTCATTCAGGTATACATGTGATGAGGCAGAAATTCATTGACAGTCTTCTTTTTCATTTTCATTTTTATTTTCATCATTTATATTTAATATACTTAATCAACATACTCATATATGTGATTTTTTACTAAGTAGTTGATTCAAGTAATATTTGAATCAATCTCCATACATAAGATTTTATATTTGAGTTTTATGAATAAAAAACTATATAATTAAGACTTGAGAAGAAAGAATTCCACTAAAAAATAATCAATCAGATTCTCTTAGAATGAAAATTAGTTATTGATTAAATTAATAAATATTTGATATTAATAGACACAAAAAATACATGTGGTGCTTTAAGTCTTTTTAAATACAAATTTCTTTATTAAATGCTAGGATGGTGACTATATAAAGGGAACAAATTTAATTAAAAGGAGGAAGAATTAGGAAATAAATGAAATAAGAATGTACCTTGATAGTGAATGAGTTTAGCATGGTATCATCCGCAGCACAGTTAATGTTGACATGAACGATTTCGAGCGCAAGATCTTCAAGTGCCGTTATAATCTTCATAGCCTGCCCTGGAATTCGTTGAGACACCGTTTTGAGAAGAACGTGAGGACCTGAAAACTTGACCTCCACGTCAGCAGTGGGGGACTTGGAGTTTGCAACAAGCTCGTTGATGTTGTCGTTGATGGAGGAGTTGGCAGAAGAAGTGGGAGAAGGGTCGAGAGAGACGTTGGACATGGTTGGTGAAATGATGTTGTTGTAGCCTTGCTGCGCCTGCAACCTTGGCCTGTAAGGGCTTCCTGGTTGTGGAGTTCTTGGGCTAATTGGCAAGTTCAGTCTCGGGCTTAAAGGGGGCTTCCGAGGACTCAGTGGTGAAGGCCTTGGGCTTGAAACGAGCCTAGGGCTCAGGACTTCGCTGTAGACTTTTCTTTGCTTCTTGGCCTCTAGGGCTTGGAGCACCTGCTGCAACTCGCTGATGTAATCAACCACTCCTCCAATTATCGATGCTTGATCTCCCTAATGAATAAGAAGGATTGAATAATGTACTAGTATAGAAAATTGATAACAATGTAATTAAGTTGCAACTTTACTTGTAATATAATCACGTATTTATGATGATGAGATTCAAAAATGCATGGTGCACTTAGTTTATTCTGTAAATAACACTTTACAGCGTAATATGAAACCATATAGTTAAAAAAATAAAAATTAAAAGTTTATATTTTTGTAAGATAAAAACAATTTTAAACTAATAATGGATACTTTTAAAAAAATGCATGCCCTTAATTTTCTGATTCCATTAAAGTGGCTTGCATCTTGAAGGATCTCACTTAAAACATGAAACCGCGTTTTGTTTCAAATCTAAACTCATAAGGCAAGTTGTATATCTCCCCCGGCCCCTTAAAAATAAGACAAAACTTACATGCAGGTCTTCAAGTTATTGTAACTTGTATAAGTCTGCTGTATGCAGAACTGGGTACATCTTGTACTGGTTCTGCATTGCTTCCTTTCAATAATAAATTTGCTCATAAGAAAAATGCAGCTCTTTAAATGATTTTAATGTTTTTCTATTAAAATTAAAGTTTTATTTTGAAAATTTATATTGACCACCGTTAGTGTAAAAACTCCAATTTTAATTATAGAGCGACACTTGAAAATTAAACTGCGCGCATCTAAGTTTTCTAAAAAAAACAAAAACTCAAGATGAAACTAAGGAGCTTTTGAGATATAAAACAAAGTCAAGGATGCAAACTATATAAGTATAAAGAGTAAGTATAGGTGGAATATATATGCAAAACAAATTAAGTATTAGAATTAGAAGTGTTAATTTAAGCGACAAATAAAATTAAGACGTACCCTTTTGACATAAAAGCAAGGCATAAGCGACCTCAACACGGTCAAGTGTTCATTCATTTGCTTTCTCCTGTTGCGTTCAACAGTAATATGAGACATCTTTTGTTGTCCATCTGGGTTAGCTTCCTCTGGAGTAGTAGGAGTAAGCTTCTGCCTCTTGGTTTTGGAAGAGGTTTCAAGCTCAGTTTCGGAATCAAGTGGAGCACTCGAAGAGGTTGACTTTTGAGACACCAATCTTGAGACATCCTCGTTATTGTCTTTGGAGACAGCAGCAACAACAGCTTCTTCGTTAATGGGAGGAGGGAAGTCGGTGAAGTCCGATTCTAGGCTCTCCAAAATGGCAAAGAGATCGTCCCCACCAAAGTGTTCGCTCCCAAACTCTTTGTCATCGAAAATATCGCATAAGCTATCGTCCATGTTGGAGGCTTTAGGAATTTCTAGCTAATTCGATCTTCTTCTCCGTGAAACCAGCGAAGGGAAGTACCGGGAAAAATGTTTTTGAGTGGGGATGAGAATGAGAAAGGGTTCATGAAATATGAGGTTGTCAAGATCAAGAAAAAGTGGTGGAGAGTGTGGAGAAGTAAATTTGAGAGGGGGTGTTGATGTGATAGAGACTAAACGATCGCCATCAACTACTACTACTGAATACTGATTTGTTATGGTCCCTTTTTCAAAAATATGTGGTTTAAACCTTTAGATTCCTAGGGATCTATACTGCTATTACTATCTCTCACAGAAGCAGTATCAGACTGTGACAATAATGAAAACTGAAAAAGTTTTGAGAAGGGAGGGAGGGAGAATGTAGAAAAGAAAAGGGTTTTATACTAACTTCTATTCTATAGTAATGATACAGGTATGGTGTATTGTAAAACAATGGATGCTGCTGTTGGATACTGGTTAATACCTAATAGTATAATGCAACTTTTAGGTAGGTACGTAGTTATTTTGCCCTTACCAAGCACTTTGATCAGTTGATGTTAATTATGAGCATATATATAACGCCAATGAGAGTGTTGTTTTTACAATTAGGGACAGAAGAGAGAGGGGGGTCAAGAATCACTGCGCATCCACGTTACAATTTGCATTCATAAATATCTCTGCTATCCTTCATTAATATGTCACTGAGATGTTTTAATTTTTTGGGAATG
Organism: Glycine max; assembly: GCF_000004515.6. Classification (NCBI taxonomy): domain Eukaryota; kingdom Viridiplantae; phylum Streptophyta; class Magnoliopsida; order Fabales; family Fabaceae; genus Glycine; species Glycine max. Next base: position 49,518,143 of record NC_016091.4, read on the forward strand.
AACAGTGAATTATTTAAACTTGAATTGATGTCCATTAAATTTATGGATATATATATACTTTAATTTATTAATGTATTTGCATTAAGAGTAGCTAGCATTGTTTCTGTATGATAGATGCATATGTAGCTGATTAAATCGAGGGTCAAGTAGTTGAAAAAAAAGGTACTTACTTCACAAATGTGTATAGTATATAATATTTCATACATAGGATACTATATTAAAAAGGTACTTACTTGACAAATGTGTTGTGTGATGCAACCAAAACATGGTTTTCAGCATAAAATTTAACCTCCATACATGATTTTCTTAGGATATTCAATGAGGAAAATGAATTTCTAGGAAAAGAAACTATCAGCGGAACGTATATATTTAACCGAGTTACTAATATTTAAAAGCAGTGATTACTCTTATTTATAATTATGAATAGCCCTATAGTTTAGTTATGAGCATATTTAACGGTGTATATTTGAAATGCTTGTAGGTAAGAAGAATGAGGATTTGATAAACATATAGCGGGGCCAGAGATGACGGTGGCACAATTTAAAAGAGAATTGAAGTATCTAGCTAGGTCACCTTCTTTATGAGGGAAATACAACGAATTTCTGCGTATTAATATTTAATGTGGGTGTTAATGGGAAAACCGTTATTGCTGCAAAGCCAAAAGTGGAGAATGTTCAGATAAGCATGAAATGAAATCTCACTATATACAATACCCGGCCAGTGAAGGCACTGCACTGATATATAAATTGTGAATGTTGTCCTTCCGTGATGCACGCTAGTTTTCTATATCTGAAAAAGCCTGCAATTATCGCTTCACATTCTTTCAAACTATACATACACATCGTGCAACGACTTCCCACCTCCTTTCTTTTTCTTATTTTCCTATGTCTTTTTTTTTTTTCAAACCAAACTTTTCATTATTTTAAAAAATAAAAGATTTTAAAACCTTAAAAAATAAAAGGAACTAACTAAACAATTTAAATAAATAAAAGGATCAAATTGACAACTTTAGTCTTTTATTTAAACTCTTTTCTTTCTCTCTCCCACGATTTTTCCTAGTTCTTAACAAAATAATTAATTCCTCCAATCTTTTGTATAAGAAACGGTACAATTTTTCTTCTTCTAATTATAAGAAATATGGACCAACATATTTATGTGGGTTAGTGGTTAATTTTCTTTTATATAACTAGTGGTCTCATGGAACTAAAAAAAGAATAAAAATTATTAAAATGCAAAAAAATGTATTATTTATGATTTAAAATGTTTTTTATTAAAAAAATCGTATTTATATTGAGTCAGTGCCTGACTGTCTGTTCATATGATTACATGTGATTTAATATAAAAATTATAATTGAGATTAATTTATATATATATATATATATATATGTTATTGATTTAATATTTAAAATTAGAATTAGTTATATATTCAACTTTAAAATAAGAATAATGATATACACTAGTAATATTTTACAAATTCCCCGATGAACCCTTATCATTTCCTCTATCTCTTCTCACTTCTTTTTTTTTTATAAGAATAATGATATAAATACATTTTATTATTTCAAATACACTATCAACACCTCTTATTTATTTGTCTTTTTCTTTCTATCATATCACAAACTCAATCAATCCTATATATTTCTCTCTCTCCCGGGTTAAATAGATGTTAGGAGAGTTCATGTAACATTTTTTTTCATAAATATTAGTATTAAATAGAGTAATGATACACAGATATTTTTTAATTTTAAATACTCTATCAAACTTCTTGTTTTTTTTTCAATCTCTTTTCCTGTCACATCCCAAATTCTATCATACCTATATTTCTTTTCATATTTTTATCTCTCTTTGTAGATGTTGGATAGGTGGTTAATGGTAATCCATTAAACATTTTTTAATTGAATAACATGGAATGTTCTACCCAACACTTTCCTATTGTTGTTTGATTTTCTTCACGGAGAGTAGGCCCATAGCTCCCTGCTCCCTGTAGAGTCAAGCTCAAATAACGACGTTCAATTAATCTAGGCTCCTCAAAATTTGAATGTCACTTCTTAACAGTCTAATTTGTAATCGATGCCAGGCACTTAACAAAGAAATTATTGACAAAATTTTTGTCTAAACCGCTTTTTTTTTAATGACGGCTATGATAATCCAAACTAGATCCTCGTACAATTCTTGTGTCATGTAATGAAGTTAAACAATCCCTTATTTTATGTTTCAATTATGATGGACTAAACCACCCGTTGGCATTCTCAAATGCAATGTAGTCACAGCAATATTTCCTGATCAATGCCTTTTTGGATATGGTGTGTGCATTAGAGATGATACTGGACAATGTTTGCTAGCAAAATATCTGAAGCGCTTTCATGGCTACATCATTTAAATATGCAGAATATCATTGTCGAACTTGATTGCAAGGAAGAGGTAGATGTCGTTATGTGTATCTCTCCAAATAATATAGATCTGCGTCATTATCAAAAATAAAACCGTCAAGAGAAGCTCCACGAATCTCAAAACTGTTGTGGTGTGTTTTATTAGGAGGCAAGTTAATCGTGTGCAGCTCATGCTCTTGCAAGAGTGTCAGATTATATTCTAGCCATCATGCATTTGATTTTATTCCTACGTGTGTCCAAAATTTAATTATGAATGAAATGATATAATTCTCCGTTCATAAACAAATCATTATTATGTTTAGTTTACACAAAATTGGAAACAAGTCATAAATTTGATATTGAAATCACATGCTGTCTCTTAAATTTAATTAGATAGAAACATTCTCTGTGTAAATTATGAAGTTATTTAATGAGATGTTATATTTTAATATTCGAGTGACAAGTGATTTGCTACCATGAATGTCTCTCCTTATTAACTAATCATCTCACATATATATTCATTGTTTGGCTATTCTCTTTAGCCTGTTTTAGTCAGCCACGCTTGCAGTCCACGGTCCACCCATTGTGTGCACAGGCAAGAACACACAGAACAAATTTACAGTCACAATGTTGGCTAAAAACTCAATAACGTGATTCAAGAACTTGCATGTAGCTCCACACATCATTAGATTTACAAATTACATCCAAGTAAAATCTTTCCAGAAAACAGTATTTGTAAACAAAAGTCTAGCGTGTACTTATATATATATGAGCATGTGCATTTGTAGTATTTTGTAAATAGAAGTCTGGTGTTCCTCCACATGTGAACGCAGCGTATCATTTCAGTACCACTGTGTCAATTCTTTGGTTTGTGCATGTAGTATATGTTACACATGTAAATAATTAACTTTATGAGTCGTCCCTCAACACGGTCGTAAACAAAAGTGCAACTTGATGAGGCAAGTGGAATGAATAACAACAGAAATCGGATCAATAAGCGCATATGTATATTAATTTCAGAAAAAGAAAATAGTGATTCATCAATCAATCTACTTGAAGTGCGTCAGTTATTTTGTTTAGCTTCCTTCTGATTGTCTCAGACCACTGAATAGATATTAACGAATACAAAATGACATCTGAATTCTGAACTAGACGCTACTAGTATTAGATAACAATTAAGAAGATCACACACATGTGTGCTAATACACATGATGTAACAGAGGACAAAGTGGAGAAATATGTGTGTTTATGGAATATACTACACATATAGAGGGCAGAAATTAATAAATTAGGAGGGTGGCATGTAGGAAAATGTTTGCAGATGATATAGTGATGACATCAAGTAGTGAGGCAAATATCTGCAACTTGTCTGGTCGCTTCATAGTTTCATATACGAATAATTATTACTATGATGGTAGGTTTTCAATGTTTAGGCACGGCATCTCCGTGTCTACGATGATTCGTTTGCAAATTTGAAGCACCATTCACTCTCTCTGCTATGCGGGGTCACTGTGGTCTGTGGCAGGGTGGCTGGTACCACCTTGGTGACAAATTGGCAGCAGTAATTGCTAGTGAAGCATGGGAGTGCGTTTCATTGAAGTAAAAATTAAATAATGCAGCCTAGGATTTTTTTGTTTTATTACATTTATTTTCCTCCAAATGCGTCCATATTTTTGGTATCATACATCAATTTTCACATTTACCACCCTCAACAACCAACCCCCTCTCTCCCAATTAGATAACGCCAAACTGCTCTGAATTTTATTAATCACTATGGATCATTAAGTCCAAAATATTGCATGCTGTCACTGTTTTTAGTCTCTTGCTCTTGAATGGTGTGATGTGTTAATAACATAGAACATCACTTTTTAGGACATGCAAATCATGCAATCACAATACCTCCGGCGGGTTCGTAGGAAGTTTCTCCAGATTCTAATACATGCATATGAAGTAGCATGGGTAAATGCGTGACTTTACTCTGCAGCCTTGAGTTGAAATTCACATAGTTATTTAAAAAATTGGGGTAAATGCGTAATATTATGTTTCAAAGTTTAAAATAGTTTGGTGGAGAATCATGAATTAATGATTTCATACTATCTAACAGAAAATTCTGCTTCAGAAAAAGCTGGTTATTGGAACTGGATTATGTCATGGCCTTGTTCTTACATATACATGTCCTGTATGCATTGACTTTGAAATCTTTCGACTCCTTGCAGAGGTTTCCCGGTATGTTCCTCTGTTCTAAATAATTTGACAATTACAATACCACCTTTTTTATTACACACAAAAAAGTGTCCATAGTGATAACTATTTCGGTACTGTAACATATGCATAGTAGTATTATACCATTTGCATAATCAAACAAACGAACTGATTTAATTTGGACAACTTGATTTAATAGATTCTGCAATATAATTAACTCTCACATCCATTGCTTCACACACAAATTTTGATTTTAGGATAAAGCTAGAAAATCAAGTGGGTGGCGGCTAGCTACTATTGTGAAGCCACATTGGCGTTAATCTTGTTATATTGTTTCATGAAGTTTCCATGCTTATTAGAGATTTGGTAGGCTAGCTTACGCGGATCTAGATAAGCTACAGAGCATCTTTGTACATACCTACTTAAATTCAAGCATATAACCATCTTGATCATTTATGGGCCTGCAACACAACATAAATGGGAATGTGGGACAAAATTTGAAAACAGGAACTGCAATACTACACATATTAAAATGAAAGGGGAAGTTAAATAGGCTGGGTCCTTTCTAAGAAAACTTCATTCATTTCCCAATCTGAGAACACATTGATTACCACCCACGAAATGTATGAGCAAAACATTACTGCTTTTTCACCTAAACCTCTCTCATCTTTCTCTTTCTTTCCCTCCCTCTATTTGCTCAAAGAGAGTGATGGAAAAACAAATATAAATTCTTGGGGCTTCTTGGTAATTGTGCATTCTTGATGGGATGGATGTTGGAGGCCAAAATGAGTCCCACAGGCTTGATTCTCTGTTAGATTTCCATGCCCCATCAAAGATGCCATGTCTCCATCCCCTTGCGTTTGACTATTGGAGCCTATATTCGGTGCAACCCTCCTTCCCATGTTTATTTAATTCCCTACATATGTTTGTCGGGTGATATTAATTAATATAACACTAATACAAAACCATTTTGCATGAAAGATTAAGCAGAATTGTACTATAGTTCATCGTCTGTAAACGCAACTGTGCAATACTCAAAACGCATAATTTAGTTTTTAGAGCATACTATAAACTAAACTAACATAGACAGCCTTGTCCTTGCATATGCAAAGAGACTGTCTCTAGATTCGAACTCATGACCATCGTTACCAAGATTCAACTATACTGTCGTACCAGGACTCTGCCCTCATCGCTAAGCACTATTTGGACTCTTAAAAAGTTATTTTCATGAAGTTCAGGTAAAGTTACTCATTCATTTTAAACAGCACAAAACTTAGATACATGTTGTTTTCCGATTACAATCACCATTTCATTTTGGTAATTTCTGCTTTAATCTTCGTAACTATATTGGTCGTGATTACCAAGATGAAATGTCTATTTTAATTAGAAAATAATACTACTAGTGCTTGTAACACTATAAATTTTGTCCTTTTAAATACCCTGAATTTTGAACATAATAAAATGCATGTCAAAAAGTATTGGTTAGTATACGCGTTATGTTGAGTACATCAGTATATATGCAAATTGGTAAATCGGAGAAATCGTCAACCAGCAAGGATCAAATCACATACATACAAGATTTTAAATTGCATTTTCAGGCGTAACATCTCATTGCAATTGCTGAAATTGTGGAAAAATGCAGGTGTGCAATGTGCATACCTCTAAAGCCATAGTATTGCAACCACACAATAGTAGTTACAAACTACAATTCAAAACCTATGAATATGAGTTTTAGGGGGAAGAACTGTAAAGAGGTCAAAAGGTCATCTTTGGTCCTTATAAAGCAATAGTATATGCTATAAAATGTATCATTTTTCTAGCAGCAGTAACAATGAAAATTGGACATGCTAGTTTATGGCTGATCAGGAGTGCAACTACCAATGGCAGTTACAAAAAAATGGGGTCAGAAGTCGTCACAGTAAAATGTGCATAAGATCACCCTAGAACCAGAGAAAAATAGTCATCCGTTTGTTTTATATTGTCTTTTAGTTGCTACATGATTCAATAATATTTCATTTTCAGCCCTTTTTCTTCGTACAGAAAAAAGGTGCCTGCCATTTTCACGTGCCACCATTCCACTATAGAAAACTTTTTCATAATTGTATTCTAGAGTTAACTAAAGATTAGACAAGGTGGGTGGACCTAGCCCACTTTTCCTTATTAAGTACATGTTTCTTCCATCAAAACCAACAGGTAGCCGAAGACATAAATGTGTGGCCCAAAAGTTGTATCTGGCTTCCAGCACAATTATTTAATTTGAACAAAAACATCAAACCTTACACTACTTTTGTTAGAATGAAACCAGGAGAAGTGTCTGTTAGAATGTTTCTTTTGTTTTGTTTTGTTTTTAATTAAGAAAATGGTGTAATTATGCATGTCTTATGTGAAAATTAGTTACTCTATTTTTTTTAGAGTAACATGAAATTATGTTTGTACTCACAAGTTGAATTAGTTCCTAAAAAAGAAAACTTTTAATCTATTTAATAGTTACAATACTAAAAAGTGTAATGTTCCTAATTGTTGAATTCTAGGCTCACATGGTCACATTTCACAAAACCTTTAACCAATCAGCATTCATATTTTGTAGGTATCTCTTTTTAAGAGTTCAACCATCAATCCTAACACCGTTTAACTATCTACTAAGTCAATAATTGTCATCTATTTTATAATTATTCAAAGTTAAACACATTTAACTATAAAATTCTTAAGTGATAAGTTACTAATAAATATATACATCTTGTTGGTATAAATAATATCAATTAGTTTTTAATTATTTTTAACTATGTAATCTCATGTGTATAATTTTAATTTCTCTTGTAATTTGTTTCATAAATCAACTCACAATTCCCGATCACGGAAAGTACCCACCTAGCAATGAATAATATTGAGCGAATAACGAGAGAGAATGAGCAAAGAAGATTAGGGGTTCAATGGTTGAATTGCTCTATTTATTTGAAATTATATTCAAAGGCAAACGTAAAACTAGTGTGTTTTTAACCTTGAGAAAGAAAAAGTCTTTAAAAGCAAGTAAAACTACTTATTTGAAATTATTTAACATAAACTACACTCACGCACCCATATATTTGTAATTAATTTTATTACAATATTTTAAACAAGTTCTTGTCTAATTTATTATTTGTTTAACATATTTAGATTATTAAATAGATAAGTAATTCTTAGAATTATATTTTATGTAATCATTACTTTCAAAATGTAATTGAAGTAGTGAACGCAAAAAATATAAAATAAATGAATTAAATTAAAAAATAATTCTTAGAATCATATCTTATGCAAAAATCACCGTCAACTATATTTAAAGAAGAAAAAAACACAAAAATGATAAAACCATTAAAAAATTGTTGGAAAAAAATAATATTTTTAAAAAATAAACAACGACTTGGAATCTATAACTTTATATTCAAAATTTGCACAAGATATTATAGTTTTACTCCTCTCACCTCGTAGAATAAAGTCCCTCTCACTGTATATACTTCCATGGGAGATTTACCTTATATTTAATTACTAGATATTATAGTTTTACTCCTCTCACCTCATAGAATAAAGTCCCTCTCACTATATATACTTCCATGGGAGATTTAAACATAGTTGCAAACATGCTATAAATACTTGGTATATAACCTGTAACAGTAAATAAGGACTATCTTTCAAAGGTTTTAAATTTAATAGATGATTTTTTATATAAATATTAATAGTTAGTTTTATTAAAATGTTAGTGAAAAATATGTGGACTTACAACCTTTTGTTCTCTCTTTTTCTTTTTAATCATCAAGTCAATCTTATAATTTTAAATTTAAGAGATCAAATATCATCAATAAAATAAATAAAAAACCAAAATTAATTCAATTCTTATATAGCTTATTATACTTGTTTTCATCTATAACTTGGTACTAAATTATTACAATATATTTTTATCAACAAAGTTAAAGTGTTTTTATATAAAAACAGGAAAGTGCCCTAAACTATGAGAAAAACATTATTACAATGTAAGTCCTTAAACAGACTTATAGACTAAGTTAGGCTTTTAAAAAAGCTTTTTGACAAATAAATAAATAAAGCTCAGATCTAACAGGGTTTAACCTAACCTAATCTACTTTCACCTCTGCTCCTAAGTTAAAACATATTTGGTCGGATTATGACAAGTTTGGCCAATTTTAATTTTAAGTTAATATCTAATTTCTTTGTAAAATTCGATAATCAATAACAAGAAGCTAAGAACGAAGGAAAATGAACAACATGCAGACATCCAGAGATGACCCTCGTCCCATATTCGTCCTTTCTGAAATTCTTATTTAAAGTGTCAGAATCATATAGTAATTATTACCCGTTGCAATCAATTACAGTTTTTTGTTTCTTCTTTCTTTTGAAGGAGACAAATATATATAGTTCATGCATGCATGCATTTACATCCACTTGTTAATTTTAGTGATACACATGATTTTTTTTCTCTGAATTAGATGCATTATTAACTTGAACATCTTTCTTTCATACTCAAATATAAATGAAATTATTTAAAAAAAAAAAATATATATATATATATATATATATAAATGAAATTAACTAACTTGGTACTAATTAAGAAAATTAAATAATTATATTTAATTTTTAATCACATTTTAAAAAATCTCCAATTATCCTTCATTTAAATTTGATATAAAAAATAAAATAAAAAATGATTGAAAATATAATCTCAATTAAATAGGATAAGGGAAAAGGGAGATAATTGCGGTACTGAAATAAGTGATGTAATAGGGAGAGACAAGGGGTTCACTTCAAGTATCAAATGGAAAATTTTATTAATTTAATTTAAAAAAAGTTCAACCCTTTTTAGGTAAAACAAAGTCAATGAATGTGTTTTGGCATCGACTTTAGAGCAAGATTAATCCATATTTGGGCTGGGTAGAACAAGTTTTATGACTTTATCCAACAATTCACACTCCATACTCATAACCCCTCGTCCCCCTTATTTCCATTGCTCGTAGGATTAATGGAAGGCCATCTCAAGTTTTCCCATATAATACTACTACACAATGTTTCACCTTTTTAAAATTCGGGTCTTGCTACCAGTTAAAGAATTTAAAAATATTTCTTGTACAAATTATAAATAGTAAAAAAAATCATAAATAACATCATTTTACGTATTTAAATAAAAAAAAATATACTTTTAGGTTTTCAATTAAGGATACTGGTTGGTATTAATGTGTTTGTTAGTAATTTCACAAGAGAATTAATGACATTTTTTTTTTTACAAGGAGAAGGACATATTGATCTAACTAATGAAAAGATCTATACTTTCAATTCTCGCTTATTCCAAATATTTTAAAAATCCATTCATTTAATATGTTTTATTTTCATTTTCTTTATACTGATTTTTCATTTCCATCTAAATAAAGGATGAGGTGATAAACCGGACCGAAGGCTTTTAGAAGGAAGTACCTGCAACTTAGCCCAATTCATAAGGGCCTGAGCTCGGTAGTAAATCGAAAGTTTGGAACAATAATATCATCATCATAAAGATTTTTTTTATTTAAAAAAAATGTAACAAAAGAAAGTAGTAATTAGCATTTATTTTTCCTAAATAATTGGAAATATGAAAAACATGTTATCTTATTTAATTTTAAAAAATAGTATATTAATTGAAATATCTAAATAATTTATGCTATATTTTCTTCCGAAGAACATCCACATTCGAAACTTATACTATTAGACATTGGACTCATTCAAATTAACTTGAGTAGTATTGCTAATAGGCAATAATTCTTCATTTAAATTTTCAATATAATTATATTTTGGGACTTTTTTTTAGTATTTTTAATTTGAAAAGAAATAAAAAGAAACTCCTAACCATTTAATAAACTTATTTTAACATCGCCTTATAAATAATTCTTACAAAAATTTTAATCAAATATATGAATAATTTTATTTAGTATAAATTACACTTACACTCCCGGAATTTCATGAGATTCTATAAAACTTTTTTTCTAGCCTCATGGTAACTCTTTTAATTGTTCAAATAGTATTGCACTTAGACCAATTGATTCATAAAAATTACAGTATTAGACAAAACAAGAAAAACAATACAGGACAAAAGCACAAGTTACATAATAATTTTTTAGCATATACATTGTTTGATGAATAATAGACCACACATGTAAAATAATATAAAATTTACAAAAATAAATAATATTAATTATTTTAATGCAATATATATCAAATTTAAGGTGTTTATCGAAATAAAAAAAGAGATTAAAATAATAAAAAAATCTAGTATTTCCATTTTAAAATAATTACTTTACTAGTTATTTTTTTGGGTTATTAAAGAGATAAATATATATATATATATATATATATATATATATATATATATATATATATATATATATATCTTTTTAATACTTTATACTTGAGACAAAAAAAATGTAATATTTTTAGTAACAAAAATTAAAAATTTGATGGTATCCTCGTCTACTTGATTTATATTATTCCTTAGTTTTTTTTCAAATCAAAGAACAAAAATATTTATTTCATCTAATGCCATAATTTTAACAAATCTAACAGACCATTACTTTTTAAAAATTACGTTAACCCATTAATTATTTGAAAAATATTACACTCGATCCCTCTTAAACATTCCCTTGCTAAAGTCATTAACCTCTTCTTTATACGTGGCAACCGTTGAGTTACTAGTTACTACACGTCACCCTACAAGTAGTCTTTGGTTACCGCGCGAAGTTTCAGTTTCAGTTTCATTTCGTTCTTCTCCGAAACGTTTCTTTGTTCTTTATACTCCGATTGTCTGCATTCACACGCTAATGTTACTCCAATGCTTCTAAACAGGGGAAAAGAATCCCCACAAATCCCAACTCTATTCATTCTACTCACACTATCCAAATTTCCCAGCTTTTTCTCATTATGTATGCTCTAATGTAAGTTCACTGCACGTTTTCTCAGTTACATTGTTTAATATCTTTTTTTTTTCCATTTTCCTTTTGGCTAATACGAAAATTAAACCAAAGATGGAAATGATTTTCTTTTTTTGTTAAGGTAGCATGCATTCGTATAGTTTACTATAATACGCGAAGTAAACCGTGGCAATTTGCTTTGGTTCATGTTTGTGTGGCGCATTTGTTTTACTAATATGCATGAGATTCTCTTAAAAACAAAAATCGAATAAGGAAAAACATGAAATTAGAAACTCTATTCATTCGTTAAATAAAAAAAAAGGCAAAATGTGGTTTAACCAAAGAGTACGAAGCATTGTATTTTTCTCCTTGTTCTTGTGTTTTTAAGGCGCGCTTTGTAGGTTTTAAAAGATTGCGTTTTGTTTCTCTTTCTGAACAGACTAATAGAAGATTTTCAATTTGTAAACCTTTTTTTTCATCGTGTTTAAAAATTATAAACGCAGGGTTTCTGAGATCGGAATGTAGATTTTCTTAAATCGAAAAATTGTGTAGCAAAAAACTTTTGTTGATGGAGATAGGTAAAGGGAAAATGAAAGAAGATAAAGAGATGCCAAACCTCAATGTTGTTAGCAGTAGCATGTCAGAAAGTTGTAGGTGGAATGAATTGGAAGCGAGAAGCATGAAAGCTGGATTGAGGTGTGCTAGTTAGAATTTAATCTTCAAAAGAAAGATGAGAAATGTGAAGTACTTGATGATAAACTCAAGGCACTTGAAACTGAGTTGGAGGTTTTGAGGGTGTCTAGTACTCAAGGAGAAAAAAGAAGTTGGTAACGTAAAAGAGAGAGGGGTAGAAGCAATTATTGATTTGACACTAGATGATAATGATGAGGCTGCACAATTGAAAACAGTGTTTTGGAATGTGAGAAGAAAAGGGCTGAAAATGAGGTTGAGGTATGGAACGACTGGAACCTGGAATCATTTGTAAATTTTAAAATATATAATTCTCATAAATAATTATAAGAAATTAATATCTGTCCACTGTTACACTTTTAATGAGTTATTATCATATTTATTGTCATATTATCACAAAGAAAAGTACGAACGTTTTTATTTTCTCTCAAATATGAAATCCTAAGTTTTGTCTCCTCTGTTCATTTTTAAGAACTAATGGCACGTGTAGCACATAAATAAAACTGTCAACAAGGTGAAAGCACCGTCTTGTTCCAAGGACAGAGCTGAAAACAACCTAGTAATAACTTGCTTGATTTGTTGGTTAAAGTTATGAGAAAATAGTCTATAAATTGATAGAAAGAGCTTTTTTGTGTTATCCGATCACAATTGTCATGTATAATAATTAAGTTTTGTTATCTTTTATAGTAACTATTTTAAAAATCATTCTTACATGAGTTGATATCCCAACTCATATCTCCCCTTGATCCATCCCCTTTCTTTTGCTAAAATATATATATATATATATATATACTTAACATGCATTCTAATTGGTTGACAAGGTAAAAGAATTTACATTGACAATAGATAGAAATTACACTCTAAGTTATTGTTCAAACTATGTTTGAGGGTTTTTTTTAAGGGAAACCAAATATGTAGAAGCAAATATAAGTTGCGTTTGTGAAGTATTATTAGTAAAAGTATAGAACGAAAGGAAAGGAGAATAAATCTCATATCAGTTCCCTAAAGGTGCGGGTGCGCCCTTCATTGACATTATAAAAGAGACTCCATAAAGCTCTTCAATCTCACCACCCGAACAACTTTCTTACACGTGAGTTTTGCTGCTTTGCCTTCTCTCTCCTTTCTTCCTCTCCTCAAGTTTGAGAAAATCAAGAGAAAGGGAGGAGAGAGAGAAAACAAGAAAAGAAAGACATATTTGAAGAGAAACATGGCCATTTCCAGTGCTTCATTCAGGGTGGTTGCCTTCCTTAGCCTCTTGCTTGCAGCTCTTATGACACTGGCTTCTTCACAAGTCACTGCTCCGGCTCCCGCTCCAGCAAGCGATGGTAATTTGCTCTCTTTATTTTAGATTCCATTGTTTGTATAATCATGCTGATCCCACCATTCCCTGCTGCATATTATCTTACTTGTTTGTTACATTGGTTATTGTATAATATTAAGATTAAGATATGATATGTCATTTTTTATGTGATTAGAATAAAAATTGATCCTCAGCTCAATATGTATGGAAGAACATTCATTAGAAGTCTTAAATGGATCTCGTTAAAAGATTTAGTCTCTAACTTTCAATTGGGATGGCCTATGCTCACAAGAAAAAAAGAATAAAATTGATCATGACCTGCATTTTGGATGAACAAGACCATCGTTGAAACTAAACAATTAGGGAATGTCAATTACCAAATATGTTATACCCTCTTTGAATTTCCTTCTTCAATAAAACAGATCTGGATTCTCCCGGGTGTCAAAATCAAAACATTGAAAGAATGATAAAGTTATCTTGCACGATCTGAAATTGATTTTCAATGAATTATTTATAAATACGCTGCCTTTTGAACATTTCTAAAGAGGGGGCCAATGCATATTGCTAATACATTGTACTTTATATTTTGCAGGCACCACAATCGACCAAGCGGTTGCATATGTTCTAATGCTTGCGGCTTTGGTGCTGACCTACATCATGCATTGATCCATCATGGGACTCCTCGTTTATTTCTAGATAGATGGATGGTAACATAGCCTTCTCAAGGCAAAGAGAGGCATTGGTGTCATTAGGACTAAGGAGAAAGAGATTTTAATTGGACAAATGCATTATTGTAATACTCTTCTGCTTCAATGATTATCTCGTAATTCTGACTTATTGTTTCGATCTATTTACATTGCTTTCTTATTCTAATTCCTGCGGTTAATAGATAAGGAATGAAGGTAAAAGAAATTTGATAATAATAATAATAAATGAAACTTAAGAATATGAAAATCAAGTCATCCATTAAAAATATAGGCATACAGGAAGCAATCAATCAACAAATCAATCGGAGTGGGTTAGGACTTGATCTCTTAAGTAAAATTTTGGTTCAAATTTTATAGATGAAAAAAATAAACAAATATTTAAATATTTTATATTAATGTCATCATGATAAAAAATTATAAGAATGTTTAAATATACTTTTTTTGTTGTTATTTTTTTATTAAAAGGTTTCTTTTTTATTTTTTTTCACCCATGCAAATATTTCTTTTGGTTTTTTTTTTTTTTTTTTTTTACTTTTCCTTACTATTATCTTCCTTCTTTTCATATTCTCCGGCAATGTTTGTTTCATTTCCCCCTTCCTTTGATCATAAGAAACTTATCCACTTTTTTTTAAAAAAAACTTATATATAATTTTAAATAAAGTATATACTAAGTTATTAAATCTTTTAATTTAAAAGACATACAGTTAGTAAAGAACATGAATCATAAAAATAATAAATTAAGAACTATATATATATTATAAATTTAATAAATTATGTAGTTTTAATGTTATTATTGTAATTAAAATTGTTTATTTGTTATAATAATTAATTTATATATTTAGTAATTGTAAAAAATTATAGTGTGCAATACGTGTTCAGGGGCAAGGGGTTTCACATCCTCTATCCCTACTCCACTTCTACAAAGTAGGAAAAATCCAAACTCAATCTCAATTGAAACAAATTTTCAGAAATCAAAAGGTCACAAGGGTATTCACAAGTTCAAATTTAATAGTCATGCCTAAATAAAACTTGTTTGATGGTCAATATGTGATAAAAATGATATAAGAGTTAGATTAAAGTAAGAAAAATAAGATTGAAATTAACTCTTATGATATTCAATATTTTATGCGCACTAAGTAAGTTTGGAATGACTTGTGTCTGAAAAGGATTAAGGAGAAGACCACAATTTCATCAATTTTTTTTAAAAAAAATAGTATTTTAGTTTTCTCGCATATATATTTTGCTATTTTGCCGTAAATATCTATTTAGACATTATATATTTATCTCACGAAGGTTAGAAAATAACAATCTGGTAAACATTTTCCAGTGTAATATGCAACTTTAATAGCGTTTTAGTTTGACATCAACAGTAGATACACATCCCTCCGAATACGATGCATTTCAGCTTTGCTTCTGCGTTCTTTTTATAATTTTGACGCCATTTTTTTGGGTGCATTTGTGGAACTTTCACGGTTAGAAAAAATCAACAATAAATAATTGTTTCTAGTTTTCTTAATAAATCTATAAATCGTTTATAACTTGAGCAATGCTAACACACTGTTATTAGTAAAAAATTTACCAATTATTATATAAATTTCAACTGATAATATAAAAGATTCTATTACCGTATCTCTTTCCAACTTAATTGATAAACATGCTACCTCCCAAGTCCCAAGAGCATATTCTCTTACCATATCTGTTGACCAAAACGACTATTCTTCACGCAGTATGAGCATATTCTCAAAACCAGGTCAGGACAGTATATTCTACAATTTGCTCCAGTAATATTTCCTCCAAGAATAACTTTATAACACAATCTATAAGGAATCATCATAAATAAAAATTCATCGTGTTTAGTTAGCCAAGCGTAAGTGACATTGTCTGTAGCAGTTTTTGGGAGGAAAAAAACTCAATTTTTCATATTTTATTTAATCGATTATAGTTCAGGGGAGAACCCCAAGTGTAACAAAATTTCTGCTTGTCAAAAGCAGCAAAAAAAATTAAAAACAATGCACAGCTCAAAAAACCTAAGTGTGTCCTATGCCGGTCATTTTCCTGTTCAATTATGTTAGTTTATGGTCAGGATGGATTGGAATGATTCCCATTCCAAAAAAAAATGTTCTGCAATCTCCAGAGGTTCTGAATAACTGCTTTGGCAGCAAAAAAAGTGTGCAGAAAATCATGATTATGTGTACTGATGATGTAGAACAAACTTTACAACTTCATAAAATGAAATCACAATTCCAACAGAGGGGCCTGCTCGACCAACTCGTGGACCAACACCTGTAAACAATCCTTTCAAGCCTCCATCTCTGAAAGAAGATATAAAAAATTAGTCCGGATAAAGCATATCAGTGATCATTTAAATCAACACACAGATCAATTCAAAAATTAGTAACTAGTCAATAAAAATCCGGCCTTTTCTCACTGAGGTTGTCAAAGAAAAAACCCTTGAATTTTATGTGACTATAATACATCTCATATCAAGGTATGTCCAGCATGCACCCGATCAGAGGGAAGGAGAAAAAATAAAGCTGTTAAGCCATTTGGCATCCAATTTGTATCATTAGAAAATGAAGAAAGTCAAAATTATAACATCTGGAATCCAAATAATGGCATACCTCCACACCTCCATCAGTGTCTGTCTTGTAGTCATTTTCAATGCCCTAACAGGATCCCTCTGCAATTTCAATATTTGGAAAAAAGATGAAATTAGAATAAGCCAACTTAGCAAATAGATATAAAACAGTACTGTCAATTCAAAGAAATGTTTATTTTAAAGAAAACAGAGCACGAATGAGGGAAGCAAAATCTCCTGTAACCCCTTCCCCCCAGTTTGAATGATAGAAAATACCAGGGAAATTTAGCCACTTAAAAACAAAGGAAATTGTCATGAGCCAAAAATCTCTAAAGTTTAAACTTAGTGAAGGACACCTGAATGGTCTTTCATTATGTCTCTAACACATCCCGTTATGCAAGAGACCTATAAGCTTAAGTGTGGGTAATACATGCCCACCTAACTTGTCATCAAATTTAGCTTTTTATTAGAATAACTAGGGGAAAACAAGCACACTGTGTCTAACTACTTTTTTATTAAATAAAAAAAAAGATAATAGAAGTTAGTGGATGGTTTATGTAGTTATAGGGATAAAATAAAAAATTTATGAATGTAGTTATAGGGATAAAATGGGTATAAAAATGTGTACACCAAAACACCCTATTCCTTTTATATATAGTTATAGATACACCAAAACACTCTATTCCCTTTATATATATTATAGATAAGGACAGCAAAGATCAAGCTGTAGACCACTTGGTCATTGAAGCTCTGACAAAACATCATGAATGAACAAAATCCCCAAAGCTTATATTTTTTGGTGAAGACAAGTAAACAGTTAAACAAACCTCTATCTGCCTTCGAGTTTTTACAACATCTAGCGGACATGTGGCTCCAGCTGCTAAGGTTCCTGCAACAAACCCAGCTCCAAAATTTGCCCCAAGAACACTCAATGCATTGGCATCATCACCTCCAATCAAACCAAGAAGTTTTCTTCTAGTCTGCAAGGCAAGAGTAATTGGGATGACAAAACAAAGAATAAGAAAAACAACTTCACATGTCAAAGGATTCATGGAGGAAACTCACCGGTTCAAGTGTCGACCAACAAATAGCAGAGAAGGGTACATCACGGGCAAGTTGAGCTCCCATGCCAGTCCACAAAACACGATAACCTTGCACTGTTATGAAATGAAGAGATTCGATGAAAATTACAATTTAAATGATTCTACTAGTAACTTTCTTAGCATTGTAATTTAAATATGTTATACAGTTTTGCACTGTATTAATAAATGTTGCAGTCTGCCCAGTGCCACAATTGACAGATTGAAAAATCAAATCAAACATATGAGACATGTAAATAATTCTAGGACAAAACTTATATGCAGTTTCTTTGGTGGTTTTGAAATTGTTCTCCAATCAAAATTAAAATTTCACTTCAATAATCTGCGCAATAAAGGTTTGCATTAAAGCAATAAAACTCTATATGTTGCTTCAATTCTAATAGAAGAACACCAAAAATGCCTAAAGATTACTACATCTAAGTTTTTTCCATAATTACATCCCCCCTAATTGTGTAACACATAAGGATTATGGCTTCAATACCTATTCCTAAGAACTAGATTTAAATTACAAGTTCATTAATAAGGTAAATGCAAATGTTAAATTAACCTAAACTTTATGTCACATAGTAAACTCTATAAAACCATATTGTGCTTGTGCAAAAGTTTGTATTACTCACTACTCGGATAAGAAAACACCAGCCAATTCAACAAATTTACAAATCTATGTACTGTAAACACCAAAGCAAGTATACTCCTTTCAGTTTACATTTAGTATGGCTATTTGGGGTTCATGTTGTCAAAAAAGCTAAGCACTTACAGCTGTTCTGTGGAGTGTTTGTGCTCTTGACATTTGAAACAACACCTAGCAGAGTCTGGATCACTCCAGGAGGCTTTTTACCAATTTGAGTCTCTTTAAATGCCTAAATCAGAAATGAATAAATTAAAACCCACGAATTCTCCGATGAACAGTAAGAACCCAGAAAGTTTATGAATAGCAAATATAGCTAGAAACAAAAAATAAGAAAACAGAAATATTCTAAAAACCACTAAGCATCAACAAACATTGGGGAAATTAAAATAAAACTTAAAACACTGCTACCATAGAACAAATATCAAAATCAAAATCTATAACGAAACAGATAAGAGCTATAAATGATGAAAGAAAACCACACGAATTACAGCAGAGCAAAGTGCAATTATAGCCTATGTTTGGATTGGTGAAATGTGATATAGTAGAGGGGAATGGAACATAATAGAATGGAATGGACTATAACAAAATAGAATAAAATCCCAATGACATTGTTTGGATATTTTATAACGGAATGGAGCAAATTCTCATTCCATCATTTGAATAATAAACCGAATGATAAAACAAAATAAACCCTGAATTGCAGGTTAACCTGCACACTGACAAACAGATTCAAAAGAGGGATAATAACTGTGCCTTAAACTTAAACAAGCACATCACTTCATGAATAGAAACTCCATAGCCACAACTTTTACACATTGGGTATCAAAATAATATGGTTAATTATCTTATAAATACCTGCATACGAGTTTTAGCAAGTTCAATAGGGTAGCAAGTAGTGCAAGCTAGAGAGCGTGCCAATGAACCAGCTACTAGAGGTACATAAGTAGTTGTGGTTGGTGCCTTTTTAGCTGTGAATTCCTCCAACCAATTGCGGAGTATGTCATAGCAAGGAAGGTATATTCCCACCTGATTTAGGCACGTGAAAGTTATGTCAGTCAATTCCTTTGCTTTCAGACATAATGTGCAATAATTAAACAAAGAATCACTGTCGATTGACTTGTGAACCTACAGTTGGTACTGCAAGAGCCAGGCCAGCATTTGTGCCTCTCCATAGCCTAGAAATTCCCTCCTGCAATAACACTCTTGCATTGATAAATATGTTTTTGTATTTGTAAATGTAAATATGTAATACACATAAATGTCCATTTCAAGCACAGATGTCCTCAATACACTCAAATGACAGCTTCAACCCATGAAATAAAACCACCAACCTGTTTTATAATTTTGTAGATAACATCTAGTGTTCCTTTGTAGCGAAAACACTCGGGAGGACAAATGGACACTGTGCCCTGGAATCCAGCCCGGTGGCATGATGGAGAACATTTTAAATCAGCAAATATCTGATAATAATATTAAAAAGAACAAATTAATTGCATGGGTATGCCAGCATGTTAACAACTAAATTGGATTCAAAATGATGCAGAGTCATTTTTGAACCACACAACCTCTTAAAGAAAATACTACACCGCATTAATTTGTTTTCGCGGCTGCCACAACTATATACAGATAGAGAAATTCAATGTAATAATGATTCTCGTAAAGGTCTTCAAAGAGGGGAGTAACAACAAAAGATTGTTCCTCACGTACCATATTTGGCCCAAAACAAGCCATTCTACTGGTCATATTACTGAGTGGATGAGAATATGCGACCCCTGCCGCTTGTGCTTGCAACCTTGTCTGATAAATGGGGAAAACAAATCAGAATAAACGAAAAGATGAATAATTAAGAGTAATGGCACATGTAAAGTATTGTAGTATTGGCACAAACTGAACATTCTAAAACGCATTCAAGACGCTCAAAACAACAATTCTTTAATCTTCAACAACGAAGAGAGACTAGGAAACATATGTCAGAATTAACGCTCCTTAACAATAAAATTGAGAGAGTACCTTGGCAACGTCGAGGGGATTGACAATGATGGCGGAGAGGAAGGCGGCGCCGGCGGCGGAGAAAGCTCGTTCTCCGATTCCCAATTGATCAGAATTGAATGGTTTTTGCGGCGGCGGAGGGAGAGAAGAGCATTCCCTGGAACCTGTGCCCTCGCCGCTCATTTCAATTGCAGTTTGATCCGAAGCCATCCACGAATTTTGGATTCGCTCTGAATCCGCCATTCTGGTTTTTTCGATGCAACGACCAAAGAAGACTCAAATGGTTATGTGTTTTTTTTTATTAATAGAAATTAATGATTATTAGTAAAATGCCCTCAAAAAATAGGATTTATTATTTTATGGGCGTTGAATGGGGAAGCAGATGAACAGAAAAAATATTGCATATATTTAATAAAAAAAGAAAAGCAGGGTGCCGAATATGTGGGAGGGAAGAGGAGAAGGAGAGAGATGCGTACGCAAGTGCTTATGTTAAGAAGCGCGCCACGTTTGTTGACAAGAATGGGACACGTACTTTTCAGCGGAAAAAACCCTAGTAAACGCTTGTGTTGAGCAAATATTCAAACTGGCCCTACCTTGGCTGTTGTGTGGTGTTGCTGCTGCAACTAACCTAGCCAAGCCAGTACCTTCCGGTTCCGGGAACCACACTGGGGTTGTGGTGCGCTGAGTCAAGTTAACAGTCCAAGCTAATTAAGCTTTATTAGGGTTTGTTAGCGGCGGAATCGGAATTTTATTTTAGCATCAAACTATAGCATTTTCTTTTCAGTCTCTCTCTTTCATTTTGGTGTTAACAAATATGGACATGGCTTTGCATCCCTTTGGCGATCGAGATGGATGCCTAAGCGTCTTTTGCCTTCTAGACCTTTCTATTGCGTGAACGTCGTCAGGCGCCACTCATGCTCTCGTTTTATTTTTATTTTTGGGTTAATGTTGGTCCATTATATTTAGTAATTGTTTTATTTTTGATATATTAATTTTTAAAATTTTCATTTTAGACTTTTATATTTTTTAAATGTATTATTTTCATTTTTTAAAAAATTTTAAAAAATAATACATTTCAAAAACATAAAAAAGTTAGAATGAGACTTTTAAAATTTAATATACACTAAAAAAATCAACATTTCTTTTAATTTTTTTTAAGATCTTAAAAGGTATAAAATATAGCATCGCACATGTCGAACGAATAAGTGAAAGATTTTTCATTCAACATCTACAACCAAGTTAGCATGAAGACGAGTAGCGCAAAGAGGACCCAACAATGCATTTCATTGGAAGATAATTTTGACTGACGCGATGGATCAAACCTCATCCACAATCAAGTGTTGTTGGTCTTCTTCTTCCCCTTTGTCGACACGCGACTGTCGACAACAATCTATCTTTTTAGTTTAAGAGCAAGAGACGGAGTGATAGGAGGAGAAGATACTCTTACCCATTATGATTGAGAATAATTACTGAATGAAATTATTATGTTATTAAATTATTAAATAATAATAATATGAGAATGAAGGTTACCATTGCATGTGGTTTTAAATTCATATTTTCTTCATTTACTTAGTGAATTTTAATTTTTAAACAAAAAAAATAATGGTAGCTTTTAACCGTACTTATGTTACCCTGACTATTTTAAAATTAAAAACCTTGGTAGACACTAACGTTTCTAACAAAAAATAAAAAAAATTCAAAATGATGTGTCTTGAAGACATAAAAGACTAGAATAAAACTTTTAAAATATTATGTATCAAAGTGAAACAAATATGAAACATAATGAATTAAAAGTGACATTAAAATATTTTAAACTTTAAAAATTAATAGAATACTAACAAAAAATAAAAAAAAATAAAAATGATGTATTTCAAAATTATAAAGAACTGAAATAAAACTTTTAAAATTTAATATAAAAAAACAAAATAACTACAAAACATAATGAATCAAAATTGTCATTAAACCTTTATTTTTCTTGATTAAACTTATTTTATTAAGTTAAAATTGAATATAAGTACTAGTATTATTTTACAAGAAGACTATGATTTCTAAAACTAACTGATAAGTTACATAAAAATTTATTAAGTTATAAATTAGGAACTAAAAACTTGAAAATTAGTTAATTTTCGGCTTAAACACATAAATTATCGAGTGATGCTATTAGTACCAACCCCTAAAAATACTTTTTTATGAAAATATCCTTTAGGAAAACTACTATTTGTTGTGTATTTAGTGCTAGATACACAATGGAAACTTTTTCATTGAGTATCTTACGTAAACTATAAAATAGAAATTAATTTTTGTTATGCGTCTAATGCAAAATACACAACAAAAATAGTTTCGATGTGTATGTAATATAAAGATACACAATAAAAATTATTTTTGTAAAGAACATCCGTAAAAAAAAAAAAAAAAAACTTCAGGCGGTGCCAATTGGCAATAACCACCTTTACATTACAGTTGAACCTTAAAAAAAATTGAACCCAGGATTCTACATGTCAAACCAGCTCCTGCCTCATTTTTATCGTTCTATAAAATGGAGAACTTTTGACAAATAGGGAACTTTAAACACAGACTATTGTTTCTTGCATCTCTTTTTGGCTTTCCGGAATCACTAATCTGAAGGTAAAATTATATTTCAGATTACAGAGATTTTTGCTTCCAGAATGGCCAATCTGAAGGTAAAAAAAAATTCCAAAAAGAGTGTAGGAAGCAATTTGGAGGTACTGGAGCCAACAGGCTTAAACATAATGTGGACCAAAAACACTGATCGAGCCCGGTGGATTCTGGATTTGAAACGAACTCGGGCCTGAAATAAATGGAGATCTTTTAACCCATGTTTACGGCTGGACCATAAAAAAAGACATGGATTGGGGGGCAAATGATTGTAGCTAGGGTCTCTATCCTAAAAGCCGAACATAAATAGAAAATTATAATGAATGAACCATTCCTTACGAAAATGGGCCAATTGGAAACCACGATCCCCTCCCTGATAACAGAGATGTTGACGTCTCAATAGGCACTGACCTGAATTTCTTAATTCTCCATCATCAATTCATCATATATATGTAGAGTAGCTGTAGGTGTACCCATGAAGATTTTTCACAAATCTCACATAGTCTTCATTGTTTATATTACAATATTGACTACTTCCTTACTGTATCATCATTACTTTATGCTTAACTTAAGAAATTTCAATCACTTCTTTTGTTTTATGAAGAAAAAAAGGTGCTACCCTCTAACGTACTAAAATCATGGTAAGTCAACAAGAACAGTAACTGATGAATGAGTGCCTCAATTAGGATTCTTTTCATCATAAAAATCAAATACATGTAAATTTTGCTTAATCGATTGATGAAGACTCTTTGATTTTCTCAATTGTATGATTAAGGTTAAAGTAAAAAGTTCTATTAGTAGATCATCTCAAATTTTTGTGTAAAAAAGTTAATTTCTAATTTTACTATAATTTTTTATACTAAAATTAACATGGACTCTCCTTTGATCTTACACTTTTTTCATTTGAAAAAATACTGTTAAAAACAACTGATCAATGAGCAAACTTTTCTAAAGATATTTGCGTATAAATGTATAATTTCTGTTGTCATATGTATGTTTAACTATTTGACCAACCGCTAATGAAAAAAACAAGCTAAGAGTCAATACGCGATTTCATGTGTCAACCATGCAACAACTTGATGAAAGGAATGTCGGAAAGTTTTCGACTTTTCCTTTTCTCCTTTTCTTTGGAACTTTTTGACTTTGCCTTTAAGAACTAAGAGGCGATGGCCAAAAAAAGTAAAATAAATAACAATTAAGAAGTAGAATGCAAAACAACCAAGTAATCGATTTTGAACACATAATTAGCCTGATGATATATATTCACGTACAACTAAACACTTTATTTTGATTTCGCATTGGATAAGCTTGATTAGAACACAATCAACTCTCGTGCATTGAGGAAAATCTCTTAACTGAATCAGGCATATTAAGATATATATGATCGACATCAGACAACAACAAACATTCTCACTTGTCCAACTCTTTTTCAACATTCTCTTGCTCTCATTTTATTTTTTTGTCTTGCGCCTTTAATTTGTTATAGACTTTTTATTTGTCATCTAATACTTTTGTGATCTACAAAGGGACGTGAAAGATTGTGATTTCGGCAGAAATGCAAAGTACTTGGAGATTAACAAACTCTCGCTAAAATCATATAACTTTTACTATATGTTGGTGGATAAAGTGGTAGTTTTTTAATTGTGTAGCTGACAAATAAAATGCAAGTAAAAACTCATATTAGTATAAACACTAAAATGTTGTTCATACTCATAATTTGTAACCACTAAAATGTTGTTCACACTCATATTAATAAAACTTATTCTCATGGGGATAGGTCAACTTATCTGGGAATTTTTAAATAATTGCTAGTATTTTTTTCACACTGTAGTTATTTTACACGTCATTTTCATCCATTATAATAAAATTCTTCTACATTGTGCATCCATATATTAATTACTCTAGTTTATTATAATTTTTAAGAAACAAACTTATTTATGAAGTTCTTAATTATTGATCTAAAGATCAGTTGCCAAAATAGTTTAATAAAAAAGGAGGAAAAGGAAAAGGGATGGCAAACAACATAGTTATCACTATGCCACGTGTTTGCTGATGAGCATGCTGACAAACCCTCATGATTGCCACGTAGACATTCCGGAATGATAAAAAAAAATGGGTAATAAAATTGGAAGACAAAATGAGTTTGGGCGCAGAGAAACGCTATAAGCATTTCACATGCTCGCCAAACCGGCTTGTCTTGCCCTTGGTGATTTTATCATCATCTAAGATTTCAAATTTAAATTACCTCTACCATTCATTTACTTTCATAAGGAAAATACTGAAAACAAAGGGAAAGAAATCTGATTCAGAACATGTGAGGGTCATCGAAGGAGCAGATTTTGTGGGCCCGAGGGGTAGCATAAGTCAGAGTTGCATAGGTATCCGTACGAGGGACACGTGGTTGGGACAGTGTAAATGTTTGAAGAGGAGTTTTAGTTTTGCACTAATGATGCATGATGCATGATGCATGATGCATGCATCCATCCATCGTACTTCATAGAGTTTGGTATGTGTTGGTGGTATGGACACTCCACATTGATTGTATTTGTATTTGTGGAACATGAAATAGTTATAAGTTATAACAATCTAACATTTTATTCAATTTTTCATAAATAATTTTTTTCTCTAACCAAACAGTCCTTGATCTCCTAAAATGTTATTTTTTCGAATTATTATTTTTAACTATAATGATATAAAAAGGTAAATGACCACAAGCGATTTGCGTGCTAATTATATGTACTCTCTTCAAATATTTCCTTTTTTAATCTTTGAAAATTTATCTTCCCTTGCTTGGATTCATGTTTTATTGTTTCTTTTTTCTCAAGTAAATATTAACTATATTTATTTTTATTTAAAACAGAAATAAAAACAAAAAACAAAAATTCAAGTATAACCAAAACAAAAATAAAAATGAATGATACATATTAAAATTCAAGTAAAATAATACTATTAATCATACATCTACGTCTATATATGCACACATGTATGTATGTTGGCAATGGGATTAAATGTGATAACACGTGATGGTTGAAGACTTAAATGTATTATGCTTGTTATTACCCCAATGGAAAAAGTATGTATATATATAACTTGGATGAATTAACAAGACATGGCCTATATCAGAGGTTGAACAGGGAGCATATAATTATTTCAAAGCTGCACAATGTTCATTAAATAGAAGTAGCCCACAGCTAAACTGTGTCGCATAGTATGCAAGTTGGAGAGATTGCGAACACTCTTTTGTTTTAGTACTTACATAAACATAAAAGCCTGCAACCATTAGCCATGACTTGTCCTCAACCCCAACAAATGGCTTCCCATGCCCCAAACATCTTATTTTCTCTGACAAACGTAGATTGCTAAATGCTATTAAATACCAAGACCTAGCACTATCAAAACTTCGTATAGTGCACATACCCACCCTTTCTAACGTGTTAATTTCTACTACTTGTCAATGTCACACAATATTTTCTTTTCACTAACAAGTAAACCTACATGACTTACATTAGGATAACAAAAAAAATGAAAGTTGTTTTAATGGCTCTATCTTAATTTTATGTTTCAAATTATTTATTTCTTACAAACTAATAGAAATTGCTCAGTTCAAGTTAAAAACCTCAAATGGAACCAAATTAACATAAAAAAAAAAATCCTTGCTCTTGTCTTTTGTAGTTTATCACCGTCAACAATATATATTTGTCCCCGCTAATAAAATGAAAACAGCAGAAATTAGTTCGAACTAAACGCTGTACTCTGTTCATATCCCTCTTGTGACTCTGTGTCTTTGTTCATTATCGTGGCAAAATTTAGATCCTGCCCAAAGACACATTTAATGTAGCCTTTGGAATTTCTGTGACATTGTTGCTTAACCATAAGTTTGTGATGGCTTCAAAGTTACTACTAGCTTACAATGTGCCAAGTGCTATGCTAGCTGTTAAATGACCGACAATAAGTTGTTGCCTTCCTTCAAATTAATACTGTATTTTTTCAGGTACACCTTTTTTTGTTACCTTTCCCAAATTTCAAATGCTCATCATTGCTGGCTCAAACGGAACCCAACAAAGAAGATAAAAGTGGCTCTCAAATTAAACCAAAATAGTGATAGTAAACTGAAGATAATGCACCTTTTCATTTGTTTTCAAGTTAATCGTGTTTACTTTATCACTTACTAGCTAGCATGCGTGCGCCAAGTAATTAAACACGACCTGCATTCATGCCATGCTCAAATTTAGTAAGAGTCAAGAACATTATCCTTCCAGTTATAATTAAATTAGACTGTGAAGTCATTCCGTGAATTACACACAAAGTTGTAATGTGTTAACCAAAAACAAAACCAAATGTGTTGCATTTTGTTAATACAAGTTCATACTAATAATAGGATAGGATGCATTATATTTTTAATGTAAAGTTATAATGTTTATACTAACAATTTAAGCTTTTGCTAACAAAATTTATATTAATGAAAGCAAACCAGTTGTCCAATTTCTTTTATGTGATTTAGTATGTATAATTTTTTTTCTATTATAATATTGTTGAAGTTATCATCTTTGTGTTTTTGGACAGTGGCAAGTAACTGTAGTTAGGAATAAAAGGTTGGCAACAAATTAATGTATCACCTACACCGTCCGGGTTCATTTTATTACTATTATTTTGTAAACCTCATTGACAAAATGTAATAATAATTGCCCCAACTTCTACAGCATAATAGAACCAGCCTATGGGTTATGGCAGTATCACTATCAATGAAACAGATGTTCTAAATATATTTAAATCGCATGTTAAGTAAGATACCAGGAATCTTTGGCAAGTAAAAATGGTAAGTTGGCAACAATATTGCATTAAATACTTAAATAAACCGCGTAACTGCAAAAAAGAAGAAGTAATATTTAAACTTCGCATAACCTGTTGCAATCATGAAGTAATTATTTCGAACAGGTCCTTTTCCCAAACCATGCCTGAAGCTAATGAATTAGTAGTAGCGACACAGTGCATGAGGGTAATACTAATACCATGACTTGCTTTCAACATGCATAATATTGTGTCTCTATGGGCTATGGCTCACACCTTGTCAAGTTTATATCTGCACGCCCTTGCATTTTCGTTATTTATTTATTTATTACAGTATGATCTTTTTATTCATGTGTAAAGTGCATCTCAGTTTCGCCGACAGCGATCCATCACAATAAAAACAAACTATAATTTTAAACAAATTTCAAATTTATATTTTCGAAAGTTTTAAACTTGGATTTTTATTAAAGAAGAAGATTTTACTTATTCATGATTTTCATTTTAAAAATTAGTCTCTTGATTATAGATGTGATAGTTCATTCCTTATTTGACGTAAAAGAAATAAAATCAACTTCGTATGACTTAGTGTGTGTTTCAGTGCAAATGAAAATTTTCACTTTTCAAAATATAATAATAAAAAATAAAAATGTATAATTTTTTGGTTCAACTTGCGTTTGGAGGTTTTCAATGGAAAACCAAATACATGCACTATTACAAGTTAGAAGACTGCATATCAGTTTTCAAATATATATATATATATATATATATATACATATTAGAAAAGATTTTGTTAGGATAGTTATGAATAGAATAGTGTAGTTGTAGAGCTTACATAAACACATTTCACCAAATATTATAAATAAATACTAAAAAATGTAAAGAAAATTTATTACAGTATTAATTTATATTCACTCTTATTCTTTTTTTATTTAAAATATCCTTTTTTCAAGATCAAAATAATTTATAAAAGGTTATATAAAATTTAATTAAATAAGAGTTATGATAAATATACTTTAAGTGACAACAAACATATACTATCAGTAATATTGAGATAAATAATAACGATTTCTATCTTTTAACTAATTGATTAAAAATTTAAAGTTTAATTGGTTGTTGAATATAAAATAACTTATGTTGTGAGGAATATACGTATCTTATGTATACGTATGGTATCCAACCAATATTAGTCATTATTTTTTACTAAATAACTCTATACTTATACCATGTTGAGGAATTACACTCCCTAATGTAACTTTTATTAAACATTATGTTTATTTATCTTCAACAGGCATCTTATTTATTGTTTGTGAGGAATAAAATGTAAATGAATAATACGTACATTATTGGTTAAGATTTTGAATGCGCAGTAGGCGCTTTATAATAAATATTGACAGAAGAAAAAATATTTTTTTTTGACAAATATTAGTTTTTGTTGGAATATTAATTTTGTTAGTAGAAAGGATTGAATTTATAATAATTTTTTTTCTTTTTATATCTCCGATAGAAGAAATTGTATAAAAGCCCGAAAGGAAAAAGGAAAAAAAAAAGAACGAGAAGGCTAATTAATGAGTATCGAAGTATTTTATTTTAAAAATTTAAGTTTGATTTATACTACATGTGAGAAATAATAGAAAGGAAATTTCCAGTTGGGTGGGAAAGTCTGGTAAATTCAGAGGTAATTAATGAATAATAGTTTTACCTGATGATCGAGCTTGAAGTAAGATGATAAACTCTTTACTTTTTTATACGCCACATGTTTGTATCATGTAATTAATGAATATTTGGTAGTGTTAGTTTCAACGTATTAAAAATGATATTGGAAAAAAAAATTGAAATATCACATCCCATGTTTGATACTTTTAATAAATCTTTTAAAAAATTATAGATTCTAAAAAATATAAAATATTCATGTTTTTTATTTTAAAAATAGTCATAGAATTATACTGTGAAATTTCCCAATGTGCGCGTACCAACAATAAATTCGTATATCGCCCCATTTATTGCGGGAAAAAAAAGCAATTGAATGCAAAATTTTAGTAAAACTTTTAATTGCATTCGAGAAAGCAACATATATGTTTGTGTGGCTCCACGCTGGGTAGCATCAACAAACTGCACTTTAGGGACCAATGTGTTGATACAATATACATATGGGGAACCTGCAGGATGATCATTTTCCAGATATGACACATGCCATGGGACACCAAAGCAAGCACATAACTATGCACTTATATATACATATGATACAAAGACAAGATGATTTTCCCTTTTACCAACCGGCATTCACCACAAAATATAGCCCAACTTCTGCAAAACCAACCACAATGGTGGGAAAGAGCTTTCGGTTCATTATGTCCACACACAAACAAGCTCATGTAAATTTGACCAGCTAATCTAAAGCCATGTCTTTAACTAGTGTCATGTGTGTATGGGCATATGGATCCCATTTGGCAACTTCATCAAATGGGAAGAAATATCAGTATTTATATCAAATTCAAATATAGTACGTGACTATTATTTTTTCCCAAAATAAGATATATACATACCCCGCTGACTTTCCTATTTTAGGCTGTAAAATTTAAAAATACACCAACGCCAATATAAAAAAAATTGAAAATTTCCTTTAATTTAATTAAGTTGATCCTTTGTCGAATATGCCTAATTTTCACTCATTGTATTATCCCTAGCTAAAACCACTGCAATAACATAAATCGGGGTTTGAATAGTCTCAGTTTTTAATTGATAATATGGGAGAGAAAGTTTAAATATTGAAAAAGGAGGACATGAAATTTAAATGGTGAAGATTCCCACATGAGAAGATTCAAGGGAAAATTACACGTGAGAGGAACCATTCTGATCCCAGTTTAACATGTTTGGATACTCTCATATGTTATATTCCTCTGATGTGACATAAAATCTCAATCCTTAATTAGAAATAAGGATATGAGCGCCTAATAAACGATAAGTGTGTGCGTGAGATAGATAGGAGTTAGTACCTCTAATGATATCAGTTTATAATTAAACACGTTAAATCAGTTGATAAATCAAGTTTTATTATGCGCGCAGTTAACTAGAATTAAAACATCAAGTTGGAAACACAATTATGATAATGGAATGGAGAGAAATTATGTTTGACACTTGACATATGTATATTTGGCAGCATGAGATGTGTGGGCGAGTGAGACTAATTAATGATAAGGGCAATTCGGATTGTAGCATGAGCATCCCCTGAAGAGAACAAATGTGTGTAATTCTAATAATCTTGCTTCCGAGTTGCGACATAATCATTCAGTGGAGCTTATCCCTTATTCCCTTTTTGGTGTTGATTCTGTTCTCTCTCTCCACACACACATGTTATGGAGTAATAGTCAAGCAATTTAAATACTTTAATTTTATGCTCTATGCTCATAGTCTCTCACGAGACATGGCCTCTCTCCCACCACGCATACCACTGTAGCCATGACATAGATACTTCTTAATTTCCAATATGGCAGCAGCATCACCACAACATCAAAATTAAAATCTTCGTCCATCTTGCGTAAAGGATATTTCCTTGCAAGTGAGCAATAAAAGGATTCCTCATGTTATTCTCTACATGGCTAATGATAGGGGAAATGCTAAACACTTTACTACTTTTTATTTTTTCGGGGGAAAGCTAAAGAAAGTTCGTTTAAGCGCATATGATGGTTCTTCGGTCAACAAAACTAATTGATCAACATTCAACAACGACAAATATAATGGCAACTTCGTGGGTGAAATAAATATTATACATACCTACAGTATATTTTATGATGATTAAACTCTAATATCAATAATCAATCCTTAGGTATAAGCATTAAATAGTGTCTTTAGTTTTTTAAGGACAAATTTATTAAGTTCGGTGCGTATCCTTGATCTTTACCTCAAAAGTTAATGCTTTAATGGGATAACAGCCGAAAAAATAATTAATTTCTCTTAATTTTGTCTAAATTAATTAGTGAGATTTTTTTTTGGAGCAAAAATTGGTGAGAATTGTTCTTTCTATTTTAAGATTTTTTTCAATTAAGATAGTTGTATAATAATTTTTATAAAATAAATTAAATAATATTTTATTAAAATATAGTCACATTTAAATAAATTACCCGTTATTTAAAATTTAAATTATTTATATTAGCAGAGGTATCATGCTTCTACTCCAAAAATAAAATCCTTATATTATATAAATAGTGTTTTTGTTTAATGAAGTGAATGCAGACGAAATAATTCAACCACTGAAAGCAACAGAAGAGTGATACTAGGAATCTCCAATTGTGTCAATTTTAAGCTTCCTTTTTTGTCTGGTACACAAGCTGCACCCAATGGTTTTTTTTCCTCCCTCTGCATGTGCAAAATTAATAATTTGTCTCTCTTTTACGACCAGAAAAACACTTTCTCTTTCATATTGGAATTTATGTATATTTTTTCCTTCAATAGTATTGCTACTCATAGACAGTATTTAAATTAAGAACATACAGACTCTTTAATGTTTTAAAAACTAAGATATTAATATATTATTTTTATACTTCAAAAGAATTATATTTTTACGCATTTTTACAATTACCTTAGTTTTATTTATTAATCGATCTCTTAAAAATATAAAGCAATACAAATTTAATCACACTTTAATATATCCAAGTCATTAAGCACAATTGATTAATATGCTGAAAATTAAGATTAAATTGTTTAAATAATATTTAAATTCAATTTTTAACAGAAATAGTTTTTTTACCTGGGTTTACTTATCGCTTCTCGATCGATCTTCGAATTATTCAGAATTTTTTTGTTTCTCCCCATGAATCAGATGATTAAGAGAAAAACATAATTTAATATTTGAAGAATTAATTTGGTTATAATATTTTTTTAAAATAATAATACACCAAGATCCTATATATCAATGATTTTGTGCCATATCAATTAAACTCATCTTTCATTTTGTGTCATATCAATTAGATATAAATTCAAAAAGAAGAAGAAAAATATATGTAGGATTCACCTCTCCATCATTCTTTGGCCAGCTTGTTGAACCTGACTTTTCAGCTCCACCTTTGCATATTTTATGGGTTGACTGAAAGAATATAGTCCAGTAAGGATTATTAGATTGAAACAGTTCATAGTTTGAAACGCTCCGTATGGTGTGGGTGTCAACAAAAATAAACGTATTTGTAACCATCAATTTTAAAAGAAAGGTAATTCAAACTAAATAGGGAAGCGGCTGTGTGAGAAGTGTTACATTAAAACAATAAAACGAAAAAAAAGAAACTAAGCAACAACCATTATAAAAATTTTCAAATGCACTTGTATAAGTAAAAGCAAATTCAATTGTGTTGCAAAAAAATTATATTCAAATTGGTAATACACCACTATTTATCTTCCTAAAATGCAATTATTCGACATTTTTATGTCGTATTTGATTTGTTGAAACTTTTTTTATGTTTATATACGAAATGGTAGTAATAATATATTATTCAAGGACTTCTAAACAGAGAGCCATGCCAAAATAGCAAAGGAAGACAAAGTCCTCCCAAATGTAACTTAATTTGAAGGCAGTTAAAATCTTTGCCGAAATAAATGCTAATTACATCAAAATTAATTATCGTTTTAATTGAAACGGCTCAATAGATAAAAAGGCATGAAATTTTTAGCGCTTAAACAGATGAAAAGTTGTAGAATCTTTGGAGCCTTAACAAGTATTTATTTTTTCCTAACCGAAAATTGAACAAACAACTTTTGTGCACTGAAAAAGTCCAATCCCGACAAATTGATACATTCTTCTACAGTTCGACCTTTTGATGTACACACTACATAATACACACGCACTAGTTTTTTTTTTTTCCCCTCTTTAGACCTTTTTTCTTTGCGGCATGGCGCTTGCACCTAAATGTTCTTTAAACATTTTTTTTTGTTTGTTTCAAAAACATTAGACCAAAACCAAAACCAATTAATTAAAGTCAAGTCTCAATTTCACATTATAACATAAACAAAAAACAACAACTCGTACTCTGCTGCCCCTCACCGCACCCAACCGACTAACCGGCCCGACCGCAATCAGCGCCCCTTCACCATTTCACATGCATTCGTCAATCGACATTTCCTTATTTTCTTCTTCAAAAAGAAAGAAAAGAAAAAACGCAAGTGATAGAGAACAGTGCTTAAAAATCAAATGGTAAAGAAAAGAACTCCATTACACTTAGATTAACATCTGGACAAATATACATTAACATTCTCAAGTCTCAACGTACGATCCTACTTATTAAGCAAAAGATTACAAACAATAAAGTAAAATTTAAACAAAACTTCACTCTCAAGTTCTCAACTCATCTTCCTCCCGTTAGCTATTTGTAACGGAGCATCTAAAAACTTAAAATTTATTTATTAATTAATAGAAACTAAGCATTATTTTGTTTTACCACCGGAAGCAAAATCTGGCGTGAAGGATTAACGAATGAGAGTTTACTAACTTGAGTCGACTGACTAAGAGTGTTCAGAGCAGAACGAGAGGATCAGAAGCTAACAAAATGTCTTGGAAGAAATCGTCCACCTGGCACAAGGTAGATGGTGGAGGGCAAGCTTTGTCGAAATCTATGAGCGAGTCTGCGAGCACGATACTACTGTCACTGAACCCTTGGTCCGAGGAAAACGGTACCGTTTCACCCAACATCTGGGACTGATAATCATGAAGAAAATTCCCTTCTTGAAAGAGAAGGGGAGGGTACTCTGGCGTTTCGAAATTGAACACTTCATCCCAAGCAGGCAGAGGCATGTTATCCAGCGCCAAAAACTCACCCTCACCCTCACACTCTCTCAACACTTGTTCTGATTTCTGATCAGACTCCGAGTTGCTTCGGAAGTGGAGCACCGAAGTGGGAGATGAGAGGTTGTGCTGGCAATGGTCGTCGCCGGAGTCGTAGCCGGAGCCGGAGGCTTCTTCGGTCACCGCCACCGTTGTCGCCTGAGACGGAGACTCTCTTTGCGGTGGCGTTAGGAAGTTTGTCAACGCGTCAGGGCCTCGAAGCCGAATAGCGGCATTGTCGTAGACCATGGCAGCTTCTTCGGCAGTGTCGTAGGTTCCCAGCCAGAGACGCACTCTTCTCGCCGGATCTCGAATCTCCGCCGCCCATTTCCCCCACGGCCGCTGCCGGACGCCGCGGAACTTCTTCCCGGAGTGAAGCTTCGCCGGTCGCCTGCAAGGCTCACCGGCGGGCCTCTTCCGAACAACTTTTTCCGCGGCGGTTTCTATTTCAATCTGGTTAACATAGCGCTTCATTCTTTTGCGAACCAAGGGGAAACCTTCCTCGTCGCTGGAGGAGTCGGTGGCGTCTGGATCAGTGTATGAAATCCGCACTATTCTGCGCTCTGTTTGTGTTGAAGAATTGGTTTGGGATGATTTTTTGGGGGAGATGAGTTTCTTGGTGACGCTGCGATGCACTGTGTGTTTGCATAGGATACTGTCTTCCATTGTGTTCCTTATTCTAATGACTGTGCCGCGAAGCAAAATAGGGAATGAAAAGAGAGAATCGTGAAGGGGAAGGTTAAACCGAAATCTTCCAAAAGGTTAAAAAAAGAAGAAAGAAAGAAATATTAAGACATGGTCGGGACTGATGATAGGAATAAAGAGAAAATAACAACTTTTGACATCATGGGGGTGTGTGAGAGAAAGAGAAAGAAAAAAGGGAATTATTCAGATGATGGTGATTCCAATAGTGTTGAGAAGATAGTAGCTGTGTGGGAGAGGAGACTTTCGTTGAAACTTCTGCTTGCTGCCTTGAATGGAAAGGATATCTTCCGATTCAAAGTGAGGAGAGAATAGAAGCCAAGGCAAAAAAAGTGCAGATTCTGCAGGCTCATGGGTACTACCACTGCTGAGCTGTTGTTGAATCGGTAAAGAAGAACAAGAGTTCAGTTTCTGCTGATAAGTCTCTAACACTGATTTCCCTGTTTTATAGGATCCAACACCTCAAACCGGAAAGATTACAATATCAGATTCTATTTATTCAAATTTAATATTATCATTACTCCTGTACATACACTATTTCTATTTTTATTTTTAAGGTAAATACTCATTTTAATTGTAGCAAGCATGTTATTATAATAATTATAATATTAATTAATAATGTATTATTCTGAAATTACTAATACTGATTATTATATTATATTTTTTCTTAACTATTAAAAAGAAAAAAATTAAATTATATTTACTTTTATCATGAGATGTGTAGAGTGTTGATAATGTATTACATAGACTTTCTTGGTCCCAGACAAAAGTTAATGATAGATCATCTATCACACTTTTTTTTTTAATTTTTAAAACTGTTTGAATTTTTATATTTGCAAACGAATCTATCAAGGTTTTATAGAGAGGAAATGACTATTTATTTTATTTTTAATTTTAAATATTCAAATTTTCTTTTTTCTCACGGGAAAGAAAAAAAAACCGGTACTCAAAGGGAGGTGAGAAGGTAAAAGAAAGAATGCGGCTCGCCGCGTCCATGCGATTGAAACACGTTGCAAATATTGTTCCACATAAGCGATCGACACCAACGGGACAGGATCTAACGGTGATGAGTGTGCTGAGTAATCATATGCCACAGTGTTGAATGTGAGGCCCAAGATACCTTGCTATTTAGCATTAATCGGTCAAATTGCTTTGACTAATCAATCGGATATTTTTTCCTTTCTTTCTAATTCGTCCTTTTCCCTTCAGTTATGCAAAATCAATGGGGGTGGATTAAGTGAAAATGTGGGAGGGTGGTTTCGGGATTTGGCTCTCGCCACTGGTGTGGTGGGTGAGTCATGTGTATGTGTGGGTCAATAACTTTTTTTTTTTTTGTGTATGTGTGTGGCAGTGATAATGTTCTTTTTATTTTTATTTTTTGTTGTGAAATTGATTATTATATTTAACTTTTTACAGCTAGAGGTAGAACTTAACGTGGCGGGCAACCTAGAATTTGCGGCCATTTACAATTCGACTCTGTACGTCTCTGGGTTTTTTCTGCTCAGTGTTACTTCGAGATAAGCCAAAGTCTACGCGCCATATAACCCGTGCTAACTACACTCTTTCTTTACTGGAAAGTGGTCGATAAGGTCGACTAAAATAGTGCAACATTTTTTTTGTTTTACTGCTGAGAAGGGTATCACACTCCAAATTTAAGAAGCATTTGTCCTATTTCTTTTCTTAACGAAAGCTAGATCATATATAATTTTGACTGAACTCTAAACACTAAAATGTTTTTAATAAAAAAACAAAAACTTTTACATAAGTTAATTGGAAGAAATTAATGGAAAGAAAACCAGGAACTTTAAACATGTATGTAATTCTAACCAAACTTTCATGTAACTAGGTCAGACCTTTATATGATGTCGTATTTATCATATAAATAGATTAGACTTGGACTCAAATAAAAAATTGGAAGCTAAAGTCTAAGCTTAATTGTTGAACTTTTTTTTAAAAAAAAAAACAATAAAATTGAAGAGATAAAGCTTTTAGCTAGGCACATGGCGCCTTACAAATACAATCCTCATTTCAGAGCTACACAATACTGAAGATGGCGGAGGAGGTGGGCAATGTGAACATTCCACACAGCTAATAGAGGGTTTTTTTTTTTTTTTTTTTGATTTTGAACTATTAGAGGTGGTGCAACCCTAACCATCATGTCTGGCTCCATGATTGGTCAATCGTCATGGTTTATCGTTGCTTCCATGCAGGCACTTGTTTCCAGCAATAGCACCTAAGCTTTCATAATTGAAATTAAGGTTATGAATAAAAAAAAAACTCTGATACCATCTTGAGATTCAAAGCAAGTGGAATGAATGAGCCAAAAAAAATGGGAGAGAAAGAACACTTTGAATGGGTGATACAAAAGGAGATTTCATGTATTTATCTATGAAGAAAAACACAGGAAAACTATAGAAATCAGGCTATAAAAGTTAACTACACTCAACTCTAATTGAAAATGACAATTACACAACAGGCCATAATTGACTGCAAACTATATGTAACTAACCATCTTTAACCATAGGTGGTGATATCTTTGTTATAAAATCCCTTACAAGATGGGTTCAATCCCTCCTGAAAACTATTTTCAATAATGAACAAAGAATGCATGTGGTTAGAGATATAAGATTGATTAAATGATTTAAAAAGAAGAAAAAAAGAAAAAAATTTCAAATTCTTTCTCTTCTCATTCTCATGTTAAAAAAACTAATACGTTAATAATTATCATTTGTCGATAATTCTTTTTTTATGTGTGTTGTCTATTCAAAGTTCACTTCCCAATTAGACGATTCATTTTTTGATAACATTAATTATATATAATGAATATATTTTTTTTATTTGATTTGATTTAATTTTTTGCTTTGTTTTGTTATATTATAAAATATGTTATTATAACTTTCTAAAATACTGAATTTCTTTTAAAACTCACAACTTTAATAATTTTTTATGCAGAACAAAATATTGATTATTATTATATATGTATATTCTTGGGTTAAATCCGACACACTAGTGTTTTAAAAATATTGAATGAAATAATAGAATATAAATTACAAAAAATACTTAAATATATTAGGCATATCACTCCCTCTGTTCCAAATTATATGACATTTAAGATTTTGACCCGGTATTAAAAAATGTAATTAATTTGTTGAACTTCAAAGAAAGTATTAGGTAATTTTTTAATATGTCATTTATTTCTAACCAATTTATATTTTTATATGTTATTTCCATTAAGTATTTATTAAGAGTAGTTTTGGAAAAAAATATTTAATGTAACATTGATTTTTTAAAACGACATCTATTTTGGATTTTTTTTTCTTCTAAAATGTCATATAATATGAAATAAAAGGAGTATATTTGTATACTCTAATGTACTTGACACTAACTGACATTTTTTTTAATTATAAAATTCATTTAAATTAATTTATGTCGTTTAAGAAAACAGTTAATTTAGTTAATTACATTAAATTTATCAATTAATTATATTATTATTTCAAAATTATTTTTTTATCTCTCTATTCACTTAATTGTTCATCTTTAATGTTCTAAGAGAGAATAATTAAGTTAAGATATGTATGAAAAAATAATTAATTCATCTAAAAATTAAAAATGGTATTACAAGAAAGGATAAATAAATTTTTTAAAATGATCTTATTAGGGAATGAGGAAATATTTGTTTTTAAGAAGTAAATACCAAACAATATTCATTTTTAAGATTGAAAAGATTTAGAAAACAAAATACTGAGAAGTCATAACAATCTAGAACATTATTTTAAATAATTTTGTTTTTCCAGTAGAAACGTTGGTGATTTCTTTAATGATTAAATATAGTCTTTAGATTGAGACAAACCAATTTGTTGTGTTAATTTCTCTCATTTCCTTATACTAAATAAGGGAGTTGAGTATGTGACCATGGCCTTCGATTTTTTAACTTTCTTTTTTATTCTAAGAATGTTGCTTTTAACAAAGACGAAGCATCCATCTATTCTCTAAAAGTGGTTTTTGAAAGATTTACAAAATGTTACAAGAAATACAATTCAACCTCGATCTTGTGTTTTTCAGTGTTTTACATTTTTTTTTAATGAAATAAGAAAAGTAAGAAAAGATTTATTCTATTTTTAAGAAAATAAAATCATAATCATACTAGTTAACGTGTTAAAACTTACTTATTTGACTAACATTATTAATTACACGGTAGCTAGCTACTTAGTAAGATGTAAATAATTAACTACCTTATGAACATTTTTTAGGGTGGTGAGTATAAGTACTGAAAGTAGGATGTGCAATTCACGAGACCTATATAATATATCTAAAGAAATATCTAAAATATTTACAAAAAAGAGTTTTTTTTTTCCGGTACAAGTATCCCTTGAATCCTTATGCTAAAAATACTAACTATAATTCTCCTTAATATTCCTATAGACAGTTTTTTAAAAAATCTAGAGGCATACATTCTTGTTGAGTACTTTAGAATTTTATGTAACAAACAGTTGATAAAAAATTAATCCATGCAGGCTAGAACTTCGTGACTTATCTGTTTGTTCACCAAAAATTGAGTGTGATCAACTGATCACGATAAAACAGTAAAGTGAATATTGAAATTTAAAAATAATAAATTTCTTTATAATTATAAACAATTTAACAAATGTTTATGTATACCCTCGTCTTATAAAATTGTAGAAATGTCAATTAGTCAAACGAAAAGATTTCATAAAAATAAGGAGTTTTCTATAACATAAGCTTGTTGGTATATGATATGTGAATGTGATACTCGATTTAATCTATAAATTACTTTAAAAAGTGAATATTGAGAGATTTTTATTTCTAATATTATAACTATAATTTTTTTTGTTTTTATTTCTTATTAAAATGTGTCCATAGAATAGATTAAGTTTATAATTTTTATAAAATTTTAAAATTATTTAGCAGTTCATTGAATAAATTTAATCTAATAGTAAATATCGATTATAAGATTACATAAGTATAAGTGCTTGATTGATCTAAAATTTGATATGGATGATTGATATAACATTAAATATTTAACCATTAAATCAATAAAAATTAAAGTATACAACAAGTTATTTAAGGTAGTAATTTCACAAAGAGTTACTTCCAGAGTAACTTGATTTCTTTCTTCTTAATCTCTCTGCGTGTGTATAATAACATAATACTTTTTATTTTAAGAAAGTAAGAATTATTCTATATAAAAGAGTAAGAATCATAAATATATGTGAGTCATACAACTATGTCAAAATTAAAAGTAAAACGAGTTAGACAATCACTTAAAAATAACATATATTTATCTTTTAATCTTAATTATTCAACTATATTAATTTAATAATATTTATTTCATTTTTATTTTTCATCATAATGAATTCAAATTTTAACTTGATGCATGCCATAAAACTGAAACTAAAACTTGCTAATTTACCAATTAGATCTCATATGGTTCCTTGATTCTAAATGTCCTGCATAAAAAAAATATTTGTTGTTAGAATTAAAATTGAAAAGTTACCTCTAAGATTAAACATAAAAATCAAAACATCAAAACTCAAAACAAATTTCTACCATCAACGCACATTGAAAGTCTACCGACCTAGGAGAAATTCCTATGTATGCTCTTTCAACTTGCATTCAAAACCGAAGTATCACCCGCGTCTAATTAAACAATTCTTAATACTAAAAGCTTGTTTGTTGTCCCAAAAAATAAAATACTAAACGCTTGTTTATTCTTTTGCTGTTTATCTTAACCCAAAATTAAGCTCAGGGCACATGTAAAAAAAAAAAAAAAAGCCAAAGAAAATTTTGTCAATATTAATTGGTAATACTTTGTATAACTCAAGTGCCTTACTTGACTGTGGTTGCTTTACTTTCTGTTTTTGAGAAAAATACAACAGCAAGCGAACTGATTGCTAGTTTAATTTGGTGACACTAACTGCTAGTTTAACATATACACAAGAATATGAATGAGAGAATAAATACACCTTATGAAAGCAATTTTATGCTTGGAATATACCAAATTAAGTATAGCCATATATATGTAATTTGTTGCCCTGTAAAATAAGACAACCATGGCTAAGCATTGAAGTTCTGACCTCAATTTTATCAAATTTTCTATTTAATAACAACTTAAAATAAAAATAAAAAATTAAACTTAGAAATTAGAACGTAAATTTATGGGCCTAGGTAGACGCCAAGACCGGCTCCAGGGAAAAGACACAAGAGTACGTGCAAGGCTAACAGTACATAAAACAAATTTGCCGACTGTTTGGTTTCATTTCAAGAAAATAACCAAAACAAAATAAAAGAAAAAAAGACAAAAAAATTTGTACTTTGTAAAGTTTAGTGTTAGTGCCTGTGCCTGGCTGCTCATAAGCCAACTATGACATGCGTCTTTATGTGTCACGTAAGTACTAATTGGTGGTTATGCTTTCTCAATAAGAATTAGACAATTTTTTTTTAAAATAAAAATAAACGCAACAACATTTAATTTATTTCTGTTAAAACTTAAAAATAAAAGGACTGCCTTGCCGTTTTGGAATTGAAAGGCAATTTTGGTTTTTGTGGCATCCGTTGTGGTTAGATAGATGTGGTACTAAGCTGAAAGGTATATTAATACTATTTTTGTTAATATTACTGGTGGTTTCAAACATATTAGGCGTAACCAAACTAAAATACATTACAATAATCAGATTGAAATCCTTAAAGAAGATTCATTTTAATTTTAATTAGTAATTAAGTAAAGTTAAGAGTATTAATTAAAAATTTAAGGGTTATTTTTTTTACTGAAGAATTTATTTTAATTTACAATTTTTCACTTGATTCTTTTAAGTAAAAAATCTATAGATTGCATATTTGACTTAATTTGTTTTAAAATCAATTACAAGTTTATAAGGTTATTCATTTATAAATTATCATTTAAATTATTTTAAAAGTTAATAAATTTACCTACCATTTATGATGAATTGTGATTGAATGCTTGTATAAAACTTGCTGGTGCATAAATTTTTTTCTCTCATTAAAAAATTAATAAATAAGCTATTACTTTTTTTTACTCAAGCTATTACTTTTTAAGTTTTTTTTTTAAAACCAAACGCTTCCTGTCATGCATTAATTAATACATTATTAAGCAAATTGGACCTGCATGTTGGTCTAGCGGGAAGTATGTAATTGTGCATCTTTGCAAGGGAAAAACTGAAGGGTACGTGGATCTGATTTTGGGATGCTGGTCTTTCACTTGATTGTGTGTATGTGTACCATATATTCATATTTATTACTTCTTGGAATTACTCGCTTATATCATATTAAGTATTAATTAACACATAATGCATGCAGGAGTGGTTCGTCGTACGGGTGTTTGTGCTGTAAATAAGTTTATTTCACGCGGTTCATTTGGCTAAAACAGGTGGAGCTTATTAAGACTGAGATGTCCTTTCACTACTTTTAGATGGTTTATATTGGTTTACTTATTAACTCATATATACTAATAATTCTGATTCTGATATGTAGGTACTATCATTTAATAAATCATAAAGGTCTACGTTGTTTTTACATTATGAGAAAAAAATAATCCTTTTCAGTTGAAAAATTACAAAAATGTTAATAAAAGCATTTATATATAAGGACATGAAAGTGACAACTTCATATAAAGCAATTTGATGATTATATATTAGTCGATCTGTATCCGAATACACACACATTTCTAATTCTGTTATGTAAATTATAGTGGTAGAATTGGGACTTCGAATATTATTGATCTTATTCTGGACAAATAATACAAGAAAACAAAAATTGAGTAGTACTATAAGACAACGGACGCTATATATACTTGGCATCAAGGAATGGGATAAAGAGGTATCGAACTCAACATGGTTTGGACAAGTGGACACGTATGATATTTCCCAAAATATAAAATGATGTTTGCTAATTTCCTACCTTGTAAGGCTCTTTCAAGTTTCAATAATACACGGTAACATATTACTACTTTTTTTTTTTTTTATCTCATTTGATAAGAAGAAGAAAAATACAAGAACAAAACATTTTATTTCTATTTATGGAATAAAAAATTAATTTCAAAGTTGACCATCACCCTTTGGAGTTTTTGAGAATGACATTTTACGCT
The DNA here is from genome assembly GCF_000004515.6 of Glycine max. NCBI lineage: Eukaryota > Viridiplantae > Streptophyta > Magnoliopsida > Fabales > Fabaceae > Glycine > Glycine max. The sequence continues at coordinate 49,561,662 of NC_016091.4, forward strand.
CACATAAAATTAAGCCTAAACTTCACTCAAATCGTATTGTGTTTGTGTATGCTTTTGAAAGGTCCCATGATATAGGAGAGGTAACCCAAGCCACCAATACAACAAGTATATATGGATCATCAGAGACAAAATCAGTGTTGAGAGTGATCCTTGGAAAGTGGTCCTATCAGTCTCTTCCCCCATTGACATTGAGCCAAGTGAAACAAAACCTTTAGAGTTTAGGCCAAGGAAGACATACAACCAAGAACACCGAATTCGACAAATTACTCGGTGGGTCGTGCCCTACTTTTTTCATTTATAATAAATTTAAAGCAAAAAAGCTAGCTAGTTAAACTTAAACTCAACATCTCTTATCACGTTCTAACTTTTACATTATTTTATTTACTTCAATTTTAGTAACAAGATATGGGTGTGAGTCAATGAACATAAAATCCAAGATATTTTCTCTAATTTTAAGTGAAACTGATCAGAGTTAATCCACCATCTATGAATTTAAGTAATTCGTTGTGTGTCCGTACTAGATTCGATGCCCTTGAATTGAGTGTGACCAGCACATCACGCTCCTTTGGGTTCAGTGAATTCAACGCTAGCTAATCTGGTGCAACTTGAATCTTGAGCTGCCACCCACTATCCATTCCTGCGTCCATTTGCATGTCCATAATTTTGGTTTTCACTGCTTCTTCTTTTGTAACTGTTCTCTTAGTGTTTTTTTTACTTCCATATATCTATTTTACCTATATTATTTGTTTAACAAAGATATATTTGTGATTTTTTTTCTAACAATAATTAGGAACCATGACTTTACTATGAAATTTTAAGATATTCGTACAAAATTTTGATCATTTGAATCAGTTGTCAAATTAATTTTTAATCTAAAATTTAATCACACCTAAAACTCTTTATTTTTCCTCAAGAATATATTTTGTGAAAATCAAACTTATCTTTCTCTACAATCTCAAAATGTATGTTTATAATTTTTAATTAAATCCAACTAATTTGATCCTAAAAAGTCGACCCATTTAAAAATAAAGTGGTACATTGAAGTAGATATATTCTTGTTTAATTTTCATTTTACATAAAACTATATTCATGCTTCTCGGCTCAACGATGGTTGCATTCCATTTGCTCATGTTATAAGCTTAAAATTATAAATACCATACAAATAAAATAATAGATAGTTTAAGAATGATTTACTTAATTTTCATCATCAGCTTGTGCAATTTAGTTTCGAATTAAGTTGGCATAGTTTGCTTTACAATATACTATAATTTTATGTTAAATAATTGTATAAATTGTTTAAATTCTATATCATATAACTACTAAATATTTAAATTGGTGATATATTAATTAATTAATTTCATCTATTATAAATACAAATAAATATGATGTATACTAGAGTTTCTCATGGTACTGTAATAAATTCCAAACACAAACTAATGAATTATAAAATCTGTTCTAAAAAGCTGGGCCAATTGCCGCATAATTTCAAGCTTTAATTAGTATCTTGTCGGTATTAAAATTTGTTTCTCTGTTTGAGATCGAACAACGTAGCTCGTATTTCCATGGTAGAAAAAAAATTAAGTAACGGTGGCAAGCCTTCTGGGTTGTGAGGCTTAAAATAATACCAATGGTAATAATATTATTACAGAATGGACAGATATTGAATATTATCTTGGCTAAGAACGCGTCCATAAGCTTCTCCCTGAAGCAAGAGATGTTGGTTTCATGTGTGTCATAATTTTGATCCATTTCAGAAAGAAATCAAATAACATAAAAATGAAAAGTAATTGCTTCCATTTTTCCCTACTTAAGACCGGAGAACATCACACTTGTTGCGATGATTCGTTTTCTTTACTTAGCAAGTTAATTTCTATCACGTGATTCTTCGCACGTTCACAAATATTTAAATAGGAGAACAATCAAATCAAACATTTTTTTTTCTGAAAAAAAAAACACGGCTTACAATTTTTATTTTTTATTAAAAAAAACCCTTCATAGGAAGGGATTTTTTTGCTCTCGAAATATAAATTAAAGATGCTGCCTGGATGACATATTGCAATGAATAATATATTAACCAAAAGTTATCCAAACCAAAAGAAAAGCAAAAAAGTAAAAGGGCTACATTATGAAGTTTTCTCTCAGAGATAAAAGAATCAGATTTGCCTTGGTAAGCTTTTTTCGGGTGAGGGAGGAGGTAGGGTTTAGGTTAACTTCCTTTTTCTTTCTGATATAAAGTTGTTCTCAAATTTCAAATTTGAGGAAAAGTGAAATAAATTTATAACTTTAATTATAATTTTTTTCTTAAAATATTATTTGGAAGTGTTTTTAATTGTATTTTTTTTATCAGCATAAAGTTTATTTAATAAAGAGTACGTACGGGAGGTACTCTAAACTCGCAAAACAAAAGAATTACAAAAGGTTCAAACTCATTTGCACACACGACTTTCAACATAAAAAAAGGATTGTGAATCCACAGAGAACAAAAACTAAGTTTAAAGATAATTAACCAATAACCATGACCAAGATCTAATTTGTATAAGTTCCAACACTTACTCAGCATATTCAAGTGCTGTCCCTACAAAATAATCTCATTCTATGGAGTCCAATAAACCAAACTACAACTAATAGCCCAGTCATCATCGAGCCCTTCCTTAACTGTCTCCCTTTTACTAATATACCCCAAATTAATGAATTTGAAAATGAGATCTACAATCAATAGACGAATTAGTAGGCTCACATAATAAACCGCAAATATTCAGTCAAATCTGTGATGATAGTTTTCAGCCAAACAACAAGTTTTTTTATATCTGAAATCTCACCTGTCCATCACATTCTCTCTTTTCCCTAATTGCCATGCAAATATGCAATGACAAGTTCAATGGCTTAACCGTTTTAGTTAACAATTACAAGCAGCCACACTTTGTTCTCAAAATTTATACTTTACGGTTTTATGGAGTCTAAATTTCACATTTATAAGTTTAAAGTAAAGGAAAAAAAATACAGTAATTGTTTTTAATTAGAGGTAATTAATTATTTGTGAATTACTCCAAAAGAGCCATTGGAGTATATCATCACTTTCATTTGCGACTACAAACACAAATATGGACTAATATTTAATTCTCATAAGCTAACGATCCATTCCTCCAAAAGAGCCATTGGTTATTTGATTTTTTTACTTCTAGAATTAAATATCATAGCCATATTTACACACACATACACATTCGGTTTTATACAAATTCGTAGTGATTTTACCTATTCATTTACCTTTGTACATATATTTAGATGGAATATTGTCACAAATCAAACCTCTCTAGTTCAATAACTTACATAAATATAAAAATTAATGAGATCAAACTTTAAGAAAATTTTCCAAATATCTACTTTAACTTTTTACACATATACCATCAGATTATTCCAGCGAGCATCACATAAACATTAATATTATTAGAGTAGATGCTACGTTCAAGCTTTAAATCAAAGGTAATATGCTTTGCATATGCAATTTGTATACGGAATTGGAAGGGGGGGCATATAAAAGCAAATTGCTGGTTGCTTTATATGTTGGGTTTGTTTGAAGTTTTTTTTAATGTATTGACTGAGGATGAAAGATTAACTTATGCTCAAGCAGATCACGTGCCTCTCTATGGAGTTTAAGTTACTTAAATAAAAATATCTTGTAAGCATTATTCCAAATTTACTAATGCAAAAAGAGACGTGTATGGGACGTGTGCTGCTGAATGCATGTATATATCAAGACGAAGATACCAGTCTTTGAGTTGCACTTAGTCTCACACATAATTTATTACAACATCTGATGAAACACACAGAAATTTTTTTATACTGAATTACTTTTTCCCATTAAAATTTTAATGTGCAAATATTTTTCCTATTGCTAAAAATCATCAAAAATCGGTTCAACTAAAAATTATTTTTCTAAAAGTTTGTACTATTTTTATTTTGCCTTGTATAGTATAAAACTATTATTTTTTTGTCTGATCTAGAAAAGATCGCGTCTGGTTTATCTTATCAAAGCATCCTTGATAGCAATTCCTTCCCATAAAAAAAATGCTGTAACGGCTTTGACATGCACGTATCATATGTAAGTGATCTTAGGAAGATTTCATTTACTTAGTAAATATATATTTAAATTCAAGGTTTGGTTGGTATTAATGTCTAACATGCAGTGCATTGCATAGTAATACGGTTTGCATAATATATTGTTTTAAATATAGTTGTGCGCACTGTAGAGATAAATGAGGGATGAAGTGTGGAGTGTGGTAAAGGCTGCAACTGCAAAATGAAAGTAGAGAAACATGGTCGCATGGAGGATTTGTCTCGAGACTAGAAGACACAGAAGGGGTGAACGTTGAACCGGTTGGCCCCACTGACAATTCACCGTTTATTACCGGTTATCGGCTCCGTTTGTGAGTGGCACCTGTACTCATAGTGATGGTGAACACTGTGCATGACATCTATTTTTCTAATAAATAATAATTAATTATTAATATTTTGGGTCATTAGAACATTAGTTAGCGTAAAATATCTATTGATTTTATTGATAATTTATTGATAATTCAGTTAGAAAATATATTGATTATTTTTAGTAAAGAATTTTCTTTTAATTATATTATTTATTCATAAGATTTAAATTCAACCTCTTATTTAAGATATTAGTATCACTCTAATTAACTAGTTGTATAATAATTAATTATTGGTATGATGTAACAACCATAATTCCAAGAAAGAGCATAAGAGAAAAGGGTTGAATATGGTACCTTTGGGCTTTTGAATTTTTATGTTTCTTTTCTTGGGGGGAGGGAGGGGGGTGTTGATTAGGATTTTGTGTTGATTGGTTTGGAATTTGGAATCCCAACAATCTGCTCTGAAAAATAGGCAGAATGGCGAGGATTTGGTGGCAATCCAAAATTTTCTGCCTCAAAATGGGGGTGGTGGAAGGAACATGCTTTTGTTCTCACTAAACTTTAATCCCATCATCATTCAATAATAATAACGGATATGTTAGAAATTGGGTTTGGTTACAGACACAGAATATTGTGATGTTTATTTTGGTTAATTACAAGAGGAGGGAAAAGAGGCAAAAAAAAGGAAAAATTGAAATGAAAAAAAGGAAAGTGGTAACAAAGAACAAAACGAAAGAAAGACAAATTGAAAGTGAACACAGAGAATAAGGGGATTTGGTAGAGGATAAGCTCAAGTCCAAAAGACCTGTCCTGCAAAAGCATAACTTGCTCGTGCTTTCCTTCATGGTTTCTGGTTTTGTGTTTGGGAATTAATTGCCTAAATGAACCAAGCTCTATTCCCTTATAAAAGCATATTGTATGTATATATGCCGTTTCCTAGCTATAAACTGCAAGACATGTGATTTTCCTTTTCTTGTCTCGGCAAAAAAAAGTTGGTTCAATTCCCACTTCAAACTTGTCAAAATTCATTTAATTAGTCACCATTATTATTAGAATTTTTGAGTGGGTTGCATGAGAACCAACTTCATTCCTCATTTAATTGTTCTGATCAATAATTTCAAGTGATAAGCTATATAAAATCTAGATGATCATACTATTAATGGCATAGATTACAGCTCTTAAAAATAATAATGGCATAGATTATATAAATGTTAATTATAATTGTCGACAGTTCCAGCTAAGGAACTGCATGCATTGACCCAAAGTGATGACTTCAAATGACAAGTAAAATTCCACTGATGAGAGAAATTCAGGTAGCGAAAATTCAACCGTGCATTGTGGGCCTGTCCTCACAAGAGACAAGGCCACTAGCAGTTTATGGAACTGAGATTAGGTATTTGGGTTTTAGTTTTTTTCTAATTAATCATCCGGGTTTTCAGGGGCCTTGTTCTCTCTCGGAACCCACTCGTGGGCACGACCCATTTGCACCATATATATATATATTTGATAATGAATTATTTCATATATAAGGGTTAGTCAGGATTTGAACTTTAAACCAGTTCATTAAAGACACAAATTACTACTACTTATGTCAATTGTTTTTTATAAAAAATTAATATTTTGCTCTAGATTAATAATAATGTTATTGTATTTTATAAAAGTATAAAAATGAGATATTGAGTACCCACACTCATTAAAGAAAATATAGAAACATACACGACATGGGTCACGATGTCCCTAGATATTTAAACACTCAAATTGTTGATATAGTCGGAAAAGTTATGTTATGTCTTGGCTTTTTCTGAACAGCAGCATATATATAAAATAAGCACAAGGAAATTGGAGTTTGAATTCCCACCGTATGTATATAGGCTCTACCGTATCATTGTTACATTATTAAGGTACTTATCATTTTTCACGAATAGCAAGGAGACATAATACCTATAAATACAATGCAATAGCGTAAATACATATTAATGAACAAGGATCAACTAATACTACATATTCAATTAATTTTTTAGCTTAAATTTGTTGCTTATAATTTGCTATTATATAAGAGAAAAATAATAAATACGTTTTATATAATATTAAAATAACATCAAATATTTTAGCTACTCACACATGAAATATAACACAATAACCCATACGTATTCTTATTGAAGATCTCAATTTAAATTATATATATCTCAACAAATAAATACATTTAAATATTGAAATAATGCACTCTATTTTTAACTACTCACACATGAAATATAAACACGAATAACATACACATGTTCCTATTTAATACTGCAATTTAAAGCATTGCAATTTTTTATTTCAACAAATAATTTTTTTAAAGTATATATTTGGATAAGTTAATTACTTTATTCAAAGCATTATAATTGCAAATTTTTATGATAATTTTTTTATATAATTTTTTAAAGCATATAACTTCAATTCTATGTAATCTTTTAAAGTTGTTTTTTCAAGGTTTATATGGAGACAAGACTAGATTTTGTTATTACTTTCCTTTATTGTGTTTAATTGTTATAAATTATAAATTTAAGAAACTTTAACTCGAGGAAGTGTTAGATTATATAGAAAATGTCTCCTGGTAGATCTTTTATGCGTACTTAAGAATTCTAAAATATTTTTTATAAGATTTCATTATATATTATAAAATGGTAAGTTATGTACTTAAGGAAAAAATCATGGTTGTTATTTCCTAATCATTTTATTTTTTCAAAGATACTTTTTTAATCAGAGTTTGTATTTTTAATTATTATGTATTAAATCAGTACGCACATTCAGCAAAGAAAAAAGAAAGAAAGAAAGAGCACACACCATATTTATATTATTGTCTGTATTATAATACAGACAAGGGGCCGATGATGAAGATAAAGTAAATTACTAATCAAGCTGTGAGACCTAAAAGCCAAACATGCCAGAAGATCAATCGTACGCCCACTTTTATACTCACTAGTTTTTAACCGTGTTATGCACAGGATAAAAAGAGGATTTTGGTATTTTATTTATTTATTTAACTGCTAAAAATTAACATATATGCCAACCAAAGAAAATAATAATTTTTACTTGATTTTTTTTCTTATGATTAAATGTCCAAAATTATATACATGGAAACAAAATCTCATGAAGTAAACTCATATATGTTATAAGTTGTCATATTTTATATAAGCACATATGAAATTTTGAATTGATAAAAAGAGTCTATTAGAATATATTGGTTTTATAATTACTCTTACAATTATTACTTTTATGAAAAAATATTACCTTTTAGCTTGTGAATTTTAACTAATAAACTTTTTAAAATACTTTCTTTTTTCATCCATAAATATAATAAAATACTCTTCTGACTTAAATATGCTTTACATAATATGATAATATATTTATATTGTTCTGCTTAACTATGCATAATAGCTCATTTTATACATTTTGTTTAAATATCAAATCAGCTCAGTCATTGGGTAGACCATGATTAGGTTAGGCTAATGTTTGAAAAATTAATTAAGTGAAATTATCTCTGTTTTTTTTTTTTCGCCAAGACAAAATTTAGGGAAGAGGTGTTTGGATGATACAGGATTGAATGAAAAATCACTTATTTCTTGCAAAAGACTAATTACTACACAGTGGCAGAAAGCGAATTAAGGCGCTTAGGTTGACATAATCTAAATATTTCAATTTTGTTAATTTTCATCAGCTAAGTATATCTTGTACATCATTAAACAGTTAATAATATAAAAGTTGAAAGATGTTATGTCAAAATGAAAATTTTAATTAGAATTTATAACTTGTTCAACCGAAACAACAAACATAATTTTTGCTTTGTTTATGCACTATGCTGAACTCATCTTGTTTGATTAACTGAAACTCTATCTACATGCAGAAGTTGATCTAGTTAATGCAAACAGCATACAACCCACCCATGGGTGGTTCGAGGGGCAATTCCGGCTATTATGGCGGGTGTCATTTGATGTCGCCGACAGAATGTAGCTATCTTGTTTTTATATAATTATACTATATATTATATATTTGATGACCTTTATTAGGTTCTTAGTCCTTTGGAAGTAGGGACTCACATAAAATAATTTTCATTGTCTCCCTATTGCTCCTTTCACCATTTAAATGACATGGCACGTTGCCTATTGTTAGTCAACAAATTTTGAGGACCAAAGTATTTTTTTTAAAACTAAAAAGATCATCCAAGCATTTTTTTATGAAAATATATTAAAATACTTTTAATTATTTTCTAAAAACTATCTAATTATCTTAAATTTTCTAGAGATATTTTTAGTTAATTAAGTTTAATATGCATACAACATACACACGCAACTGACGTTATAAATTATGATAAAATTTTCCCAAACAAGTAATGCCCGTAACTATACTTGTTTTGCTTTGGAGAGGAAAACATCGGTATGGAGGAAGATGTATTTCCGCGCAAGATTTAAGTACAAACGCTATTGTAAAAAAAAATTACTACCGAAAATTTTAACATAAAAATAAGTTTTAAAACAAGTATATATACCACTTAACTTCTCAAAGAATTACATCTATGATATTTTACTTTAGCAACAGTGATATAAAAACAAATAAAAGAGGTATTTAATATTACACCAATGTTATTGCAGAACTTTGTGCAGAATTTTATATATGTTGGCCGCAGGCTAAGTTTTCATCTACCTCCCCTGACATTGCCAGGACATGCAGGTGAGAGAGTAATTGAACTGTTTGATAAATCTGTAAATGAGCAGAAACATACTATTGACAAATTTTGTGAATTTACATTTGCCAAAATTTTCTTTCAGAATTCAAAATAACTTCACTATAGGATTAGGATCCAAAGTGGGCGTTGATGTAAACCAAACCCGTTTAAGATGAGGGTGCAACTATCGATCCTATTAATATTGCTATTGGTCCATACCTTAAGTGTGAAAATATCCCTTTGCCCTCAACTTTAAATTTCTCCTCCTCTCCCACTTCTCCTTGCCGTGTCCCCCCACCTTTTCTCCCCCATCTCCTTCTCTCCCAACCATTTGTGACCTCCCTCTTTCAATTCTTTTGGTGTTGAGAAAACAGTATAACAATATATAGATTTTGTTGTTTAATTTTTTTTCACCTCAATAAAATTATGATTCCGTTGTATTGTGGAAAATAAATTTAACAACAAAATCACGATTATATTGTGTTAAGGAGTGCCAGAAAAGCAACAATAGAATCAAAAGTCTATTGTTATGTTTGGGTTGATAAAAATATATAATAAAATCATAATTTTGTTATACATTATATAATAAAATCACGATTTCGTTGTGATAAAGGAGGACACAAAAAAAAAATGATACAACAGAATCATGATTCTTATTCAATAGAATTATAATTTCGCTAAAAGGGCATTTTTGGGATACAAAAAGGGGAGCAACCCCTTAATAGGGACCAAAACCAATTGCAATGGGACCAATAGCAATCCCCTTAAGATTGATTATTTAGGGCAATTGATTCTTACACCTCCATCAATTGCTTCCTGCACTTATTGAAAGTCAGTTGAATTAGAACGTTGCTGCGCTGCTTACGTAAAGGTAGTCCAAATAAACAAAATGCTTTGTCTGGAGTTCAGTTTACCATGGGCCCTGAGCCGAAAAAGTAAACAGTGGGCCCGTCCAACTTCTCTCTTCTTTCATTGAGGAAGTTACATAAAATTACCTTATAGCTTAACCGTGCCTTATGTTTTTATATTTCCGTTCATGTATGACTTCAATTCTCCTAATTTTAATTGTTTACATTTAACCTTTTTAATATTTAAATTAAGTTTCTTATCTCATAATTTATTTTAATAATTAATAAAAATATGATGTATCATTAATTTATATAAACTAATAAAAAAAGAAATGTATAAAATTGGATTTGGCTCATCTAAAGTAACTCAATTTAAGACTTGTTTGAATTATATTCATGGTGAAAAATAATTAATTAAATTTTCATGGTGAAGATAATAATAAAAAATTGCTTCTACTTTTTCATGGTGTCACCATGATTTTGTGAGTTATCTAAACACACTGTTAGACTTTAGAAGATAAAGTAATTTTAATAGTCAATGAAAAATTAATCATTGATATTTTGCATATATACAGAATAAATTATGAATATATTGAAATATCAACTATTGAAATTACTTGCTTTTTTTAAAGAGACATCGTTATAAATTTAAGCAACTGTTATCATGTTAAGGATGCTCAAAGGTGGTTTTCTAAAATTTTGAACCTTCTGTGATTCATTTGTTTTGTTAGTCATTTTTTTGGTGCATATTTTATTAGTCAATTGATTGTTTTTACATTTTTTTTTACATAATTACATCCAGCAACAAAAAATGTTGAGATACCTTAATGTCTCCTTATAAGTGTCTCTTATTAGATTTCTCTAAGCATGCATAAAATTTATGAATCTTTGAATCGAGATCTTTGGGCCAAAAGCCCAAAACATTAGAGATTGTTATTTGATAGAGTATAGAAATTAAACAAACAAACAAATCACACGGAATGAAAGAAAACAAAACAAATCATACATAACGGATTGCGCAGGGGCGAGCAGCAGCGAAGTAACAAATAGCAAGAGCAGAATAGAACTAGCAGAGTTCCGGGGGAAAAGGGCAAGCTGATAATATAATATATCATAAACACATTATAACAATAATAAGCAATATGAATAGAACTAAATGTTGTAAATCAGATGTAATTAAAGGTACATTTTCAGAAAGTAAAAAGTTGTTAATCAGAGATTAGAATTTTTTTTTTGTCTGGAACACGCTTGGTGGTATCAAAAGATTATATTAAAAACTGGTGTAATAGATGATGAATATACGATAATTTACCCTCCTAATTTTCTTAATAGCATTCAGCAGTCATAACTTAGAATTTTACACTAAATTTTTTAAAACACCTACCTCACTTTAGAGAATCCAACTAAACTTATATTTGATCCGCGCCAGATGTTTGAACAAAGGGTCAAAAACTACCAGGTGATGAGCAACTCTTAAATTAAGGCTTAAGTTCATAAATGACAAAAGAAAAACATGAAATGGCACTTAATAGAACGGTTAAAAACTTGAGCATAACATTTAATTGGGGCAACATTTCACTGTTCTAAATTACCATGAACATTTGCAATACAAACAGCAGGAGAAACGTTTTCCCCCATTCATCTTCAACTGGAGGGGCCTTAATCATGATTTAAAACGACAAATATTCCTACAAGGGCTGAGAGACCTAAACACTGAGAGTAGAAAGGCTCTCCCTCAAACATACCACAAGGTCACTTAACCCATGGCATATTTCTGGGTCCAGCTTCTGGCAGTTGACTCGTACTTGTTCCTGTCTGTCTTGTACATGTGGGCAATTTCAGGGACCAAAGGATCGTCAGGATTAGGGTCCGTCAACAGGGAACAAATTGAGAGCAACACCTAAACATGTAAAAGACAAAGTAAACAATGCTTAGTTGCAATTTAACATCTTGTTCTGAATAAGGAGTACTTAAGACTGGTGATGGTTAAAACTCCAACTGCAAGAGCTACATAACTGCCTGACTGCTTGAAAGAATCAGCTATCAAGCTACATATAGTGGTCCCCTTCCATGAGTTACTCAAAATTAACAATATAGTTGCAAACTTCATGCAAATCAGCCATTCATAATTCATTTCAGAGAAATACAATGATTTTAAGTTTGTCTACTAACAATGAAAATGATTTTACACCATCTTTCAATTCTGTGTTAATATATCATAAAAAAATTTGACTACAATACTAAATTCCAAGAGGTCAAACATCTTTTGAGGCAGAGACATATGATTACATAACTTAAAAAACTTATAGCCTTATACATCAAAATTGAATACAAATTATTAGAATCATGAGCCTAATAAAAATATGGGTTAACTAAGTTTTTAGTCACTAAACTTTTTCGAAATTTGATTTAGTCCCTAAACTTTTGTTTGACTGGTTAAGGTCATTTAACTTTTTTCCATTAAGGTTTTTAGTCCCTAAACTTTTGTTTGACTGGTCAATGTCCCTCAACTTTTCTCCATTAAGGTTTTTAGTCCCTAAACTTTTGAAAATTTCAGTTTTTAGTCCTTGAAATGTCATTAAATAAATACAAGCAAAAGTTTTTTTTGAAAAAGTTTAGGGACTAAAAACTTAGTTAACCCTAAAATGTTGTTGGTCATGAAAGCTGTGAAATTGTCACATCTAAGTTTAGATGGTTTACATTGGAGGCATGATTAAAACATAGTTTACGGAATAAAAGCTGATGTAAAATAATCAAGAAACATACCTTTGAAATAGTTAGCGCAGGGCTCCACTGCTCCTTCAATATGTCAAGGCAAATGCTTCCATTGCTATTTATATTTGGGTGAAATACCTTCGTCCTGAATGCAACCTGAAAGACATTCACAATCGATGAGTATACACAAGATCATCAAAGGAATTCTACAGTGTTCATGATGGCATACAATATAGATTGTTTTTATATATACACAGAAGGAAAAATTCTCATTAAATCTTTCAACAATATAAATGCTGGATTTTGTCCTGCTTTTGAAAATTGAGACCAAACATTAAAATTTAATTCTTGTTAAGAAATGAGTGTTTCAAAGAAGAAACATTCACTACTAAAAGGATCTCTTAGAACATAAAACCTCCAAATAATCCAAATAAGTGGGAAAAATGTATCATGACATAATTTTTTTTAAAAAAAAACTGGTACAGAATTAAAGGAAATGTAGAAACATTACAGAAATAGAAACCTCAATAAATACAAACCTTGGGTGGCTTAAAGGGATAATCTGGAGGGAAATGAATAGTGACTAGGAAAACACCTCCAGCATAAGGACTGTCTGGAGGACCCATAATTGTTGCTTGCCAGTGAAACATGTCTTCAGCAACAGGACCTACAACGTTTTGGGAAAAAAAAAAAAAAACAGAACAAATATGGGATAAGCACAAAGTTCTTCTACTACTAAATGACAACACCACATAACTATACTGGACAGATTCCTATTCCTAATAAAATAAATACGCACAGAATAGTTTCTCATGCCTCTCAATCGGTAGGCTTATAGCTTGCCGATATGGACGAGAACACAGTTTTATCCAACTATATTTTATAACTTAAAGAAAAGCAACATGATTAGGAAGCTACGATATAATACAACTCTTCAAAATAAACCAATCCAAATACACATAAGAATTATAACATTAATTGTCTGTCTACCAATAAATAGAGGTCATATGAAAATCTTAAAAGAGATATTAAGTGACTTCGGAGAGAAATTAGTTTCAATCACCCTCCAATAAAGTTACAGAACAGCACAAGCAGAGATCCAAATGAGAAATAAGAGTTATAATAGTGCCGGACATTAATGATCACAGAGATTGTTGGATCACACTAAGATGGTAACAACATTAGAACAACATGTACAAATGCAACACTAATCAGTCCTCAACGGCGGTAATTCGAAATTCTTTATTGCAAGTTTGCTTATGAAACGCACAAGCAAGGTAGCGCGTAACAGAGGCATGATCCTGGCAATAACATTATCATTTATCAAGCAAAAAAAAAAAAAAAAACCATGTAAGGCTTAAATGAAAAGGAAGAATAACACAGAAGTCCACAATAATTTGTTGAGCAATCCACATAAAACCACCCGATCATCATAAGTCCCTCATACATGTACACACATCTTAATTTTTAACACAAAATCAGCACAACCGATTCAGCTTTAGCGTCACCAAGTCATGCTTAGATCACTCTGTTACCCTAAGCGGAAGTATAATCTACGAACGGCTAAAAAATTGTCCGAATTCCCAAAACATAATACACGATCATTCCGCGATAGAAAATCATGGATCGTATAAAGTACTTGCATCAAAACCAAAATCACAAAACAAAATACCGGCGCTGCATGAGGTAGGAGGATCCTTTTGGAGATCCTTGAGTTCCTTCAAGATCCGCTTCGATGCCATGGCTAAAACCTAAAGAAAATCAAAGATCAGATCAGAACCTAAACACAACGCAACGAAACATAAAAGAGATGAATAGATCTCGGTGGATAGGTATGATGATTACCTTGTTTTTTATTATTTGCGTTTGCGAGCGAGAGAGAAAGGTAAAAATGGAATGAGTGTGAGGGATTTAGGGGAAGGGAAAGAGCTTTTTATAAATGTCTCCTTCCTTCTTTCTCTTCTCCCCTCCCTCGTTAATTTTTTCTCGTTGCTATTGTTATTGCTATTATTATTGTTCCTTTTTTCCCCTTAATTTATTAATTAATATATGTATATTACTTTCCCAAATAGAGCGGTTGTGGGTCCCTTACTTGGCGTTTTCTGTACGAAACCCTTTCCTTTTTTCCTACCCAAGGGCCAAGGCCGAGGTCAAAAGGTGGCACCCCAAAAGGAACCATCTTTCTTTCTTTCCGCTTCTATTTTTCTTGCATGGTGAATTTGTTTAAATTTTAAAATAAATATATTTAAAAATATATTTATTTTATTAAAATAAGTTTTTGTTTTAATAAATAAATTTAAATAAACTAATTCAATATCAACTGTCTATGCCTAACCGTGTTCTCATCTTTTTTAACCCATCCATAATTTTTATTATATCATTTAAATATTTTTTATGTAAACTTGTTAACGTATATTGTAGTAACATTGAATATGATAATCTAAATATGCAATTCATTATCATTTTATAATAATTTATGGGTTATATTTCCTAGTAACGTGATGATGTCTTCTTTCTTTAATTCATTTTAGTGACAATTAATTAAAATTATCATATTCATTTATTTGGCACCTTATCTTTATCAATTTATGTTTTCGGTCAACGATAAAAGACGTAATTTTAGTTTTATCATATTCATTTTAAATAATTATAATTATAATATGTTTAATAAATCAAAATTAGATGTTAGAGTGAGAAATATAATTTACAACACTACTATACTAGTACGAACGGTACATAATTATTAAAACATTAAAACTTTCTGCTTGCCCATGCATTATTGAATTTTATTGATAGATGCATGTACCATAAAAAGGTAAGGAATAAAATCATTAGGTAAAAAAAAAGATATTACGTATTCAATATCTATAAATCTAACATAATTTAATACGTTTTTAAGCAATTAAGATTCGCTTTTAATCCGTAAATTCGCTTTAAATATTATTTTCATTTTAATTATTTAAAATAAATAAAATTAGTACAATTTATCCATACATCGTTCTCTACTTTTCATTCTTTTCTTTTCCATATGAAGCATGTGCTCTTAATTTTCTACGCTATCCACGTGTTATCCTGGTCTAGAAACTTCTATTTCAATGCAATTATTATTACAAATCAGTGGATTTTGATATGAAGTAGAAATCATACTGCGGAAGGTAACTGCCACAGATAGAAAGAGTTGGGTAAATTTTTCTTGTGTATTTTACAACAAAAAATTATTTTTAATTATATTTCGTATAAATTATGCATGTAATTAAAAAAGACAAATAATAATTAATGTATTTAGAATATTAGTTAAGAAATTTAAAAAAAAATTATTTAAAATACGAAAAACTATAGTTTTCATAACTTTTTTTACATTTATATTTTAAATAATAAATATTTTTTGATTTTCATTTCTTAATCAATGTAACCAAATATACTCGTTACCAATACCCTAAAAAAAAAAAATCCACACAAGTGAGCACTAGAAATAATGAGCTAGTGCCAGCTGGGTGGGGCCAACACACGGTTGAACGCGGGCGAGTTGGCTCATTGATCTCAACTCATAAGGTAACCACTCCCATCTCAAATTCTCAACGTTTCTTTCTGTTTTGGCAAACACGGTTGAGAATGTCAAGGCGGGTCCAAATCGACGATCCCAAAAACGACGACGACGTTCCCAAAAACGACGACGTTCCAGACGCTGATTCCTCTCAGCTCCGTAAACGGGACTACATTGACGTCCCTTCTCACCCCTACTTGATGAAGCTTTTGAACAAGCAAGGTTAAAATGACTTACTCTTATTCCATTATTAATTTTTAATTTCGTGTCTTTTAATTTAAGCATGCGGTTGCAGTGTCAATATTGCGTTACAATTCTGAATGATGTTTTTGTTTTCAGGGGACCAGATTGTTCTATTTGCGGATAGAGTTTTGAAGTTCACGGGTTCGGGGAAGATGAAATGCCGCATTCTGTTGGTTACGGATTTTGCGATTTACATTGTTGACCCTGAGACTGATTCGCTTAAGCGGAGGATAGCCCTTGCAGCGGTTGAGAAGATTTGTCTGAGTGAACTAAGTGATAACTTTCTTGCAGTTATAATTCCGACAGAGTATGATTTACTTATAGCTAGCGCTAGAAAGAATGAAATCGTCGCTGCCTTTGTTGAAGCTTATGAACTCGAGGTGGTTTCTTCCAATAGGTAATTTGAATTTTCGGCTATTGCAGCGATTCATTGCTTCATCCATTGTCGTATGTGATTGCTTACATGATCTAGCAACGGGGCATGTTTGGATCCTGCACTTCCCCACTTCCAAGTTTTAACACAAAAATGCTCAGACTATGGAGCAAAAACAGTGATGCCTTTCTGTCCTGTATTAAAATTTTTGTAGCGGACTAATGGTTCCCTGAGGATTTCTACAGAATGTGTTTAGAAATGTAGTATATACATGCTAGCAAACAATTGAATTTTTTGGTAACCTTTCATTTTGAAATTCCTGCTTTAAAGGGAGATGTTAATACCCTTTTTTTGGGTACTATTCCTAGTATTCCGTCTTTGTCTATCTCAGGTATGTAGGATTATATCTGGTATGACTCTGGTAGCTGTATAAAAGTATTGATTATGTATGAGAATTATGGTGCATTGCTAATGGAAATTCTGAGTAATTTTGTTATACCATTTTAAAGATATTCCTTGACTCCTATAAAGCATGATCTCATTTCTGAAATTCTAATTCCCGCAAGGTAGGTCCTGATGTACATGAAAATGGCACCTGGGGTATACACACAGTATATACCTGCATGGCAGATGTCTGCAACACCACTGCATTCCCTAATCCCTTGACTCAAGGAATTATAAGATAGTTAGAATTGTAATAACTTAAGCCTTATTGGAACATTATCTGACCCCAAGTTTAAAATTGTTTATACAAGTTTGATTAGTGTTTTCTGCAGTCTTTATAGCAATTTTGCTGCTTAGTATTGTTTTTAACAGTTGTCGTGAAACTTCCTCTTGAATTTAATTTATCACTAAATACATGTTTTGCAATTCCTTGGTAGGTTTGAGTATAATGCAGCATCTGACTTGGTTAAGGAAATTGAATTTGAGGAAGCTGAAGGTGTGTGGCGAATTTTTTTTTCCTTTAGTTTTTTTTAAGGTGGAGTAGGTGCTTGGAAGGGGAATTATCATCTCTGTTACTATTCCATGCTTTCTTATTTCTCTGTTTTGTAGTACTTTCTGCTGTATATTTCTGAATCTTCTCTTATTTTCTCTTTTAATATATTTCAGGGGGCGTCAAAACAAGAATTTTGAGGAAGTGAACTTCTTTTCTATTTTCGTGATAACATCTGTAAACTTGGTAGGAGACCCGTACAGGAAATGATTGTTAATCGATTGTGTAGGAAAGGTTCTTTTGGTACAGTGTTTCCTTTCCAAAGATTAATTACGCTATTATTCTTTTATCAGAAATTTTAGAAGAGCAGAAATATATAGTTTCAATCTGAAACCAGATTCAACTGGATGTATGAAATGGAATTATATCTAATTTTTTAAGCTAACACGATATCATATGTAGCTTGTTTCCTGTCTCTAGTCTTTTAATCTTTAGCCGTTCGTTGCTAAACTTCACGACTTCCCCCAAGTCCATTTACATTCAATACCTTCACCGTCTCCGTTTTGTGTGGACCTTGTTTTTATGATGGTACTATCCCCAACTATGTTGATGTTAAATATACTTTAACTTGCGTCAGCACCCCAATATAGAGGCTCAGTCTCAATTTGCCTCATCTAATCTGAGTTGTTGCAAACTGGATTGATATCATTGAAGTTGTGAACCCAAATGGTGAAATTGTGTGCTAAGTCTTTACAGACGAAACAAAACTATCAATTACATTGCAAATGTTGAAAATGCTTTGCATTTCCCCCTTCAACAAATAGGTGGTACCGTTGGTTTGGATTTTGTGATTTCCAAAAAATTTAACCAAACGAGCTCTAGTGTTGTGAACAAGGCTCATACCTCATGGTTCATCAGCAGGCCCCAAAATTCTGTATCCCTTTCCCCAAATATAGAGGAATTAATAAATTTTCCCTGTGTTTGTTATTATCGAAGTTTACACCAATAGTACATGTATAAGGATTAAGGAAAACTGTGAGCGTTAAAATAAAACAAATCTGGCAGTTGTCTGCAATGTTATTTTTCTTATCCCTTTTAGCAATTTAGACAGAATGGCGGATATTGATTTTTCGAATCATTTATTAAAAATATTAAATTGACAGTATAGTTTTGATTTATCAGAATGTAAATTGGTGAAAATTTAGCTTCATGTTGAGGTGTAACAAGTTCTACCAGATACAGTAATAAAAATAATTCATAAATAAGAACTCCAAATATAAAGAAAAAAAATTATGAAGTATGAAAAGGTGTTTTTTTTATAAAAAAAAATATTGACTAGCGGAACAAATCTTTCATTGACAGAATGGCTAGTTTTAATCGATCAAAGTGGTCTGAGGGAATTACTGAACGTATTAGGTGTCGTATGTGCAGTTCATGACAACACTTGTCGAGGTAGTTTTTAGACTATCGTGTGTCTATACTCCGATATAACTAGTATTTAAATTTTTCAATGTTTGAGAAAGAATGAATAACAATACAATAATCACTTGCAAAGGGACCCAATTACTCAGCACCAATTTGTTTTTACTAACTTCCAAGGACCATAAGTCCATTAGATTGATATCATTTCTCCTGTTATGAATATGATCGAATTGATTACATCTTAACAACTATTGAGCAGAACAAAAGAATCTCATTGTTGAACAGAGGTAGAAGGTATGTCAACTGCACGAGGGGTGGGTGTAGAAGCTTCTGATCTAGACTCGGTGGATGGTAGATTTGGCGTATTTACACGACGAATCTCCTCTATCATTCTCACCACATCAGGCATCTTTGGTCTCTGATCCGGTATTCTTGCAGCACAAGCCATCCCTATTTGTAGCATCCCCACCATTTCTTCCTCTATGTTTGGATACCTCAGCAGCTGTACATCAAACACTTCTGCAGTCCACTCCTCTCTAACCACAGAATTCACCCATCTAACTAAGTGGACAACCTGCTCACCTTCTGTGTTGTTTATGGGGGATTTCCCAGTCAGAAGCTCAAGTAGCAGCACCCCGAAGCTGTACACATCAGATGCATGAGTTGCTTTGCGTGTGTCTGTTACTTCTGGTGCACGGTATCCGGTTGCTCTCATTGCTGGCATGGGTATTGGACTCATCAATGTTGCCAAGCCAATATCAGATATGCATCCATATCCTTGTGAGTTGAAGAAGATGTTTGAGGCCTTTAGGTTTCCATGAACGAGTTTCCCTCCATGTTGAGCGTGGATGCAAGCAATGCCTCTGGCTGCACCAATTGCAATTCTCAAGCGGCTATCCCAGTCTAAAGAACTTCTGCCTTCCCCTCCTTTGCCTGCATAATGCAACATGCTCACATTAGCCATTTCCAGAAAATTATATATGTGAAGAAAGCCTCCTCATTGGATCCAATTAACTTAGTTAGCATAACTTATAAGAAAGATGCATTAGGAAAACAAATGAATATTAACCAAAATCAACTTATGTGACAGACTGAATTGCTTCCCTGACTTGTGCACTGTTTGGGCAAACTTCTTATAAAAGGAAAATAAGAAGGTAAAATGAATAGAGCTTTTTGTGTAAGCTAAGTTGATTTTAACTTATCAAGAAGTTTGATGCATTTCCAGTTTGTAAGCCTGCCTGTTGAGAAAAATGAGAGAAGCTGAAGATAATTTAATTAGGTAAGAGAAAAGGTTGAACATACCATGTAACAAAGCAGAAACACTGCCTTGTTGATAGTAATCATATACTATGAGTTTCTCCTCCTTTGAATAATAATATGCCCTCACTGCATCCACATTTTCGTGCTTAATTTTCCCCACCACCTCCATCTGCTGTTCAAAATCTCGTTTTCCGACTGTGACCTCCTTCAACCTCTTCACCACTACAGTGGTTGCATCCTCTAGAGCAGCCTTATATGTCATGCCAAAGGTACCCTTTCCAAGAATTTCAGCAGAAGCTCTCAACAAATCCTCTAGATCAAATGCAAGATTGCAACCCTCAAAGAAGACAATTTTGTTGTTTTTGTCTTGACTTCCAGAAGATTCTGTTTTCAGAGTGGCATGTTTTTTCTGGGATTTCACTGCTTGCACATTAACACCTGCATTCTGATAGCAGCAGACAATCATGAAAACTGCAATCAAGACAAACCCCAGCACACAAGCACCAATGATGATACCCAACAATGCAGGTTCACTGAGTCCTTTTGATTTCTTTGCCGGATAGGCAGCTGGTGGCTCCATAGGAAAAGCTGGAGGGAGTGCATGTGCTGATGTAAGATTGTTACCGGCAAAGGCCGAACTAGGAAATCTAAGAAGGGAATTAGGCACAACCCCACTAAGGTTATTATTGGCTAGATTCAGCTCCCGCAGGCTACGAATATTGAGATCAGGAATCTGACCCGAAAGGGAGTTGTTGGCAAGGACTAATGAGGTGAGATGAGTCAGATTTGAAATTGAAAAGGGGATGCTCCCATTGAAAGAATTGTTGGACAAATTGACAACACTAAGGTTATTCCAAACTGAAAAATCCAATGGCAACGACCCAGAAAACTTGTTGGATTGGAGATAGAGGCTGGTCAAGTTTTTCAGCTCAGAGAAACCATCAGGGAAAGGGCCACTTATACCATTTGATCTAAGACTAACAACCTCAAGCGCCGAGAGGCGACTGAGGGTGTTGGGAGAGATTGGACCACTCAACCCAGCTCCAGGCAATCGAAGTTCTATGACTCGGGACTCGTCAGAGTTGCAAATCACTCCTCTCCAGCTTTGGCAAACAGAAGTGTTCTCATCCCAGTTGACATGAGGAGAGTGACTCATGTTGTCAAGGAAATCAAGCAAAGCTTGTTTATCTTCCACTGGTTCAGCCACAACACTAACCAACAACACTGCTTCCATCACCAAGGCTGCTGAAAAAATGAACAAGAGGGGCAGCTTCTTGTCCATTTTCCGGCTCCAACAGAGAAGATCAACAGTTCACCACAACTTGGATGTAAAATAATGTCTCTACTCAAGATATTGTTCACCTTTACAAGAAACCAAAGTTTAGAAATAACGAAGGATTAATTAGACAATTAATAAACAGGAGTGTTTTCGTTACATACGCAAACCTGAACCAAAGACAATTGTGTATGGGGCTTGTTTGTATGTGTACCGTGTGCATTTTACTAAGATTATACTAAGTGTCTGTTGAGTCAAAATTAGCAGCTCGTGTTTGACCTTGAAATTAACCTTGTTAACATGTTTTTTGGTTCATCTACTCAATTGGTTTTCCTTAATGACTAGTATAACAAAAACGATGCAAACCTAAACTTGGAAGCTAAAAGTCAGTTAAATAGGCAGCCAATAATAAAATGCTGGTGACCAAGACTTTTTTGACAGCAGACAAATACACCATTATATGGAACCAATCAGAAACATGAATAGCAGAAATATTTTCTATCTGTATAGTGTATGCACAATAAAAGCATTAAAAATATTAAAATTTTGGGTTTGTTCTTTGCTTTCATTTTGGAACTAATCCAAGTGAACACAGATAAAAAGCTAAAAGGCAGAGAGCACTTGACAGTTGACACACTTAGCATAAAGAGAAAAAAAATGGAATACTTACAACTCACTTCTTGATCCCAAAATTCAGCAAACTAGTTAAGACAAAGAGAACAGTGTCCTCCAAAAACATGGTACGAATCTTCAAGAACAAAGAAAGAGTGATGAATTTGGGGGGTTAGCTAGAAAAGCATGAAGTAGGTCCAGGACCATGTCAGACACATGTCCATCTTGTTTCAGAAGCAGTTAGAGGAAGGAAATCTAAACTGGGGTCTTTGCAATGATGGTGTATTGGTAGTGA
Source organism: Glycine max (assembly GCF_000004515.6). Classification (NCBI taxonomy): domain Eukaryota; kingdom Viridiplantae; phylum Streptophyta; class Magnoliopsida; order Fabales; family Fabaceae; genus Glycine; species Glycine max. The sequence goes on from NC_016091.4 coordinate 49,584,310, forward strand.
TAGAAGATGAGCTGTATTTGCTTGTGAGAACAGCAGTGCCACATGCAATTGAAGTAAGAGAAACTCATTCTGTAATCATTTAGAAGCCAAAGGTTAGATATTATTTTATGCCGTACAATTAGGAGGGTGCATATGCAAGAGTGCGTTTTAGAGTAATGAAACAACTATTTGGGTGACCAATTTTAGTAACTTATCTCCTTTTAACTACTATTTTTTTATTAGTAAGACTCAAATGCGAGATTTTAAATCAAATTTAATACTATTTGAACCAATAATTTATTGGCGTAATGAAGATTTACATGTGTATTATATTTTTATATACACGCTTATATATGCATTGTTATATATTAATTTTTATATGAATTGTAATGAAACAACTATGCACACTAACTCTCACGGATAACCTTCCTAGGGTAAAATAAGGGGAATACCTGCTGGCGTAACGCATTTTACGTACGGATATTGCTAGAATCAATTATAGGATTGTTTGTTAGAAACAATGCAAATTTCAAAGGCAAGGATAAAAAAAATGTTAGTCACTGATTTCTGAAAAATTCCAATTACCTCCTTTTATTAGTGGAGGAAGAGATCTTCACTGTTCATTTCTACCACTCATTTTCTCTCCCTTGCGTCGTTAAAATCTATAGTTAAGACTTAAGAATATTAAGATTAAGATTTTTCTACAATACGAGAGAGGACAGAAGAATTTCTCCTAACCACTTGAACTTACTTTAAACAGAGAGACCATGTAGTACACTCTAGTATTATATGGTGGAGAGTCATTAAATTCTAACCGACCAAAGAAAAAATACTCGGTCAAAGAATTATCAGGGCTGTATACTTGCTATATATAACTATGCCACTTAAGCAACTGTTTAAATAAATTTAATTTACAATTGATTTTGTTACTAAATGGTAATGATATGAAATAAATTGAAGTAATGAAAAAATCTCTTCAAGGCAAGTGCTACAAATAAGTATACTATATATAAAGTAAAGTATTTATTGAAAAAGAAATCAGGTATTTTATCGAAAACAGAAAATATATTTATTTATTTCTTAAGTAGTGCTATGTTTTTTAATAATATTTTTATGTTAACCCTTCTGATACTTTAAAAAAAACTATTGAAGGAAAAATTAAATTAAATTAATATGTAAAAACATAATGCTTTATTTAGTAAGAGAACTAGTAAATGAATATTATAAGAAGAATCATAAATATTTTTCACTCATTATTTCTTTTCATTTATCATTTAAAATTATAGCATATAAATTAAGAATTTAATCAATATTCTTATTTATAACAAGATAATTTATGTTTTCTTAATGTATTTTTTATTTCTCTTTTTATTATGATAACAATATTCGTTACACCATTGTTTATCTTTATTTCTTGATAAGTATATGGCATGATTAAAAATATAGTAGTAATTAATGTTATTTTAAAATAACAAATAGAAAAAAAAATGTTTCAAAGCAATAGACAAAAACGAACGGTGGACCAAAGTAATTGAATGTATTTAATAGGATATATTAAATACTCTTTAAAAAATAATTCCTTTAATTTTGTTAGCGCACTTCTAGTACTGGTATTGATATAAGAAATTCTCACCTCAAGTAACTTAATTAATTTTCTATTCAATAAATATTTTTATTAATAAGTTACTTAGTTCATAAATATTATATTTCTCTTGTATTTAATGCAAAGTTAAACAAGGTTACTTGTATAAATAACTGTCTCCAATTTTAAGCAACACTCAAAATCATACGTGACATATCAAAATAATCTTTTTTTTAAACAACTCATTAAATAACTCTCATTATATATATATACTCTTATAGGCGTGAAATATTCATACACTTTATTGATGACTTACAATCTAGTAAGAAACCTAGCTGATTACTTAGAGAGCTTGCTCTCTTAATCATATTATTTTCTAATTATAAAATTCAAATTGAGACCTAATTACTTAATAATAGATCCAGTCCTTTAATTATCTTATATTAGAATATTATATATTTATAAATCTATATGTATGATTTTTAAAATACATTAACAATATTTTGACAATTGTTATTATTAATATCAGTTTTCAAAAATGAATTTTTTTAATCCTTATTTGAATTACAAATTGTTTTAGATAAATTAGTTATACGGGGTATTATTTATTGAGAGTGGAATATTAAAACTATTTAACTATAATGTAAATTGATTAATTGTACTATTACTCTTCCCAAAAATTCCACCGACACAATGCTGTTACAAGGTATTATATATGTGCAGTAAAAATATTATTATTATTATTATTATCATCACCAAACAAAACATAAGAACGTTGATATTCGGTAGTTGGATATTGACAGCATGGTACATGATGTTGAGCAGGCCATGGAAGAAAGAGGGTTTATTCCACATTTCTATTGTCATATGTGCAGCACCTCGCTGTCAAGACCAATTTATTCATGCACATTTCCTATACATGTAACATCGCTTTAGACAAATTACATTTACTATCACCAATGGCAGCCGTTGACCTATTGTATCAAACTTATCTATTAAGTCCAAGTGAACAAAATTAAGAGTCAAATATTGCACTTGGAGAGATTATTATTGATACTAAAATGCATATAAAAATGTTTAATTAATCTCTATATATTTAGCTACTAAAAGTTTGAGAAAGTCACAATTTTCTTCCACTTCCGTTCATCTCAGTGTACTTCCTTCTGAAGCAGTCACGAAAAATAGAATCTGTTATTCATTAAAATTAACGGGTTCACCATTGTGAGTGTTAAGTAAAACATTAACAGCATGTCAGCATAATGGTCATTTGTGAGTTGTTAGAAAGTTAAAAGATAGCTTCCTTTACCTAATAAGCTAAATGAAAAGATAATATATACTAAAAATACTTAATATATTGCCTGAATTTTTGTCCTAAGTTAAATATGAAAATATTAAAAGTCAGCCTCTATTTTTTTATGACAATATCACTGTTGGCCACATGCTCTCCCCTCCCAATTGCCTAAGGTCAAAATAATAAGAAAAAGATTAAAATAGGTTGTCGTTGTAACCACCAAAAATAATAACTAGGCAATAATATTCACGTAATTAATCTTTTAATAATAAAAATAAAAAAAAGGGTGGCCTGGGTAGGCGATGCTGTAGGTAATTGTAGTAATTGATAGTGGCCTCATTACAAGTCAAATAACTTGCATGCATTTATTGTAATATAATATAATTGGTGACTCGTGGGTGGTGCTTGGGGCCATGACAAATGCATGGGACATGGTACAGGTCAAACGCTGCCCTCCTTATTAATTCTGCACTCTGCAGCATGGTCTTGCATGTATGCCCTTCCCCACGTTCTGTTACCAAGTCATCACAAAAAGAATAAAAAACTCAAATTAAAAAAAAAAAGGGTTCCATGCCATGCCCCGTTCATGCAACAATTAATACGCATTAATTGATTGGTAGGTTAGGAATAAATACAGCTGGTTTACACCAGAGAATGACAAATCACAATAGTATTACGTTAGTCAGCTATATGCCGTGAGCTTAGCATCATTATATATATAATAAAAAAGGCAGTATAATTTACGCATGTATGCTCGCATAATAAAACACCAGGAATGAGATGAGCAAATAGAGATCATGACATAAGTAAAGCTTTGATGGGAACATTATTCAGAAAATTGTGCAAGACTTTGTTAACGATTAAAAACGTAATTAATCATATCAAGCCCTTCGCATCTTTCCTTCAGAATTTGTATATGCCATTCGACTCTTAATAAGAGAAGTTTTATTTAATAGATTTTCTCTCTCTCTCTCTCTCTTTTTAGGATGTTTCTTCCTGCACCCTATAAGTCTCAAACGTCATCTGCTTTTTTTCCATTCTAAAAAAATAATCCAAGATGTAATTTTATTGGAAATTTATGGATTGCAGCAAGTTGCAGCCTTGTTTTTTTTTTTTTTTTTTTGAAGTTGCAACGAAGGTACGGGTGGAAAACGAGAAGTCCAACAAGATGTTGAATAGAGAAAAAAAGAAACTAGCCCACCAACAACAAACATTACCACTAGTCCACAAAATGGTGCAGGGCTTACAGTTTTTTTTATTATTGATAAATATAATTTTTTTTTTGTTGTTAATGGGGATTTGAATTTATAGTCTTTTTATCTTTTTTTTACTCTTAAGTTAATCTTATAATTTCTAATTTTTTCATAATTTAAAATTAACTTAGGCATAAGTTAATTTGCAGAAATTTTATTATATTTTTAAAAGATTATTTTCAACTTATACAAAGAGGTGAAAATAAACTAGGTGATTTCAAAAATCTTTTAGACCTAAAAAATTAACTTATTTAAAAGATTAAATAAATATTTATTGTTAGTATTTAATTATTATAACAAAGTTACTTTAATGTATTAAAATATTAGATGTGTTTATCTTTTTAAATGTTAAGTATGTTGATCTATATGAAATAGTCAAGTTAAAGTTTATAATTTACTTTATTGAATGATAAATTTATGTCTTGTTTATAAGATTTATTGAAAAATATATTTTATTCTCTCATAATATTTTCTCATGAATATTCTTAATATTAAATAAAATAGTTTTATTATTATCCTAGGTACATCTGAAAAGAAAAATAAACAAATAATTTGTATTGAAAAATAAATATTTTTTTGTGAAAAAAACTCATTCATTGCAATTAACTGTTACCTTATTAGAAAATTTATCGTATATAGTTGATTTTAATTACAATTTCTGATAAGCTTACCAAGTTTTAAGTTAATCGAAAATATTGTTCCACTATACCTGTCTTTTAAAAATAGTTAACCTTATGTTCCACTATAAGCTTCAACTTATTGAAAAAAAAAATTAGAATAAATAATTACTTTTATGAGTGTGTAAAGCATTAATAAATTGATTCTTAGATTATAAAAATTCAAATTTTAATATAAAAAAATAATAAATCTAATCCATCTATTAACGCCTCTTTATTACCATTTATCAACCGTCCACAGGGATGAAATCACTACTTGTCTTTTTTTTTTTTTTTTACGTCACATGTACTTACTTCATACGAGGTAAATCATCTGATGTAATAATGATGTGTCGCTTCATAAATCTTCGCCTCACCGGATCCCACCAGGTTCTATACCACTGGTTAAATATGCGCGAGATATCGCCGAAAGAAACCCGACACAAACACAGAGGGTTGCTAACCAAAAATAAAGTAAAAAATAGAAATCGAAAAACGAGAAAATACAAGAGAAGATAAAAAAAAAGAGTTAGTGAGAGGAGAAAGAAGAAAAGATAAGAACGAAGATACACCGCAGCATAAACCCTAGCTCGAAAATATCGCGATAAATCGAAAGATTATTCAAATCTGCGATCTCCGTATATCTCTCCGTCATCCTTATCCTTTTTCTTTCTTTCGCCTTTTAATTTGTTTTAAATGCAATTGATTTTCTGCATATATGAAATGAAATCTAGATTTAATTCACTGTGCAATCGGGAGGAAGATTTAATTCAATTTGTTTGGTTCTTTGAAGGATTTGAATATCTTAATGAGTTTTCAAAATGAGTAAAATGAAAGATGATTTGAATTTGATGCTTGACTTCACTTAATGCTTTTGCAAGCAAAGGAAGAGTTACAATATTTGATGGAACACTTTGTCTCTTGAGAAAATTCACTAAACCACATAAGTTTTTTTTATTCAAGTGCATTGCTTTAATTATGGAATGATCACTGTTGTGCACTTGTGCTTGAATGACTGTGATTCATGTTATAGCGTGTTGTGTTTCTGATGAGATTCTTACTCTATTTTTCTGGTTTGATCTTTTCGTGTAGGTTTTCATATACTTATTCTCCAGTGGCTACGTTACTGCATCCTAAAGTAAGTTGAAGCCTATGTTCCACTATACCTGTCTTTTAAATAAAGCCGATGCTAATTGTATCATTAATGGACCTAGCATGATAGCAGAACACCACATTGCACTGCTTTTGATAATCACAGGAAAATCCCCAATTCAACGGCCAAAACACAGTGGGTGAAACAGCTGCATTGGGCCGCAACAATCCACAATGTGCTTCTTAATCCTCAAAGACTTAGTTTTTCATTCTTCCTCTTTATATTGTAGATTTATAGGAATTTTGAAGGGTTAGATATATAGTAAAATGATAACAAGCTAGTGAGGAGGGAGAGGTGGGATTTGGGAGGGAGAAGAACAAGAGACGTAGAATGTTTAAAATGAGTCATTATGAATTATACTTGGTGCAAACATAAAATAAATTCATGCTGCAATGGCCATAAGAAGTATCCCAACTGTCACAATCACAGTGGCTGCAATTGTGACCACATTTTCAACCGCAACTGTAATTTGAAACCATGGGACCTAGTATCAACTAATTATTGTTTATATCCTAGGATCCTAATGACTTCATTACCTTCTACATTAATATTCTTCTTAACATACGAGCATCATTTTCTTTAGGGAGTTTAGATATCAATTTTTATTTTGCATTTTGTCGATCCTTATTTTTAATTTGAATATGTTAACTTACTCTTGGTTACTCTGATGCAAATGTAATAAATTAAGAAAACCCAAAGAACAGCTTATTGAATAATGTGCTGATTTTAATTTTTTTTAATTGAACTCTGGCAGTGGTTCGGGAAAAAGATGTCTGTTGGGAATATGCAGACAAATTAGATGGAAACAAGGTAAGGTGTAAATTTTGTCAAAGAGTTCTGAATGGTGGCATAAGTAGGTTGAAGCATCATTTATCTCGATTCCCTAGTAAAGGGGTAAATCCTTGTAGCAAGGTCAGAGATGATGTTACAGATAGAGTAAGGGGTATAATAGCATCAAAGGAAGAGGTCAAAGAAATCTCCAGTTCAAAGAAGCAAAAAATAGCAGAAGTCAAGTCTCCCAGTAATCTTTCAGCAACTAAAGCTCTTGTATCTTTGGATGTAGCATCCCCTGTCATGAAGATTTTCCCAACTGGCAATCCTATGACCCCTTCCTCTACGAATAACCAAGAGAATGCAGAGAGAAGTATTGCTCTATTCTTTTTTGAGAATAAGCTAGACTTCAGTGTTGCATGATCTTCATCTTATCAGTCAATGATTGATGCCATTGCAAAGTGTGGTCTTGGATTTACTGGTCCGTATGCAGAAATCCTAAAAACAACATGGTTGGAAAGGATAAAATCAGAAGAGGGATTACAGTCAAAAGATGTTGAGAAAGAGTGGGCCACTACAGGTTGCACCATTATTGCAGACACATGGACAGATTATAAATCAAAGGCCATAATTAATTTCTTAGTCTCATCACCATCCAGGACCTTTTTCCATAAATCTGTGGATGCCTCTGCATATTTCAAGAACACCAAGTGGCTGGCTGATCTTTTTGATTCTGTAATTCAAGAGTTTGGCTCTGAAAATGTTGTGCAAATTATTATGGATGGCTGTGTTAACTACACTGGTATTGCTAATCATATTGTGCAGAGTTATGGAACTATATTTGTATCTCCTTGTGGCTCTCAATGTTTAAACCTAATCTAGGAGGAATTCTCCAAGGTTGATTGGATTAGTAGATGTATTTTACAAGCACAAACCATATAAAATTTAATATACAATAATGCCTCATTGCTCGATCTTATGAAGAAGTACACTGGAGGCCAAGAACTTATCAGGACTGGAATCACAAAGTCTGTATCCACCTTCCTGTCTTTACAGTCTATGTTGAAATTGAGAACAAGATTGAAGAATATGTTCCACAGCCATGAATATGCCTCAAACACTTCGAATGCAAATAAACCACAGAGTCTTTCTTGTATTGCTATTGCTGAAGATGGTGATTTCTGGAGGACAGTGGAAGAGTGTGTGGCCATCTCTGAGCCTTTTTTGAAAGTATTGAGAGAAATATCAGAAGGGAAACCAACTGTGGGTTCCATATATGAACTAATGAGCAGGGCCAAAGAATCAATCAGGACACACTACATAATGGATGAGAATAAGTGTAAGAAATTCTTAGATATAGTTGATAAAAAGTGGTGAGACCAACTCCATTCACCTCTACATGCAGCTGCTGCCTTCTTGAACCCCAGTATCCAATACAATCCTGAAATAAAATTTATTTCTTCTATAAAAGAAGACTTCTTTAATGTACTGGAGAAATTGCTTCCTGTACCAGATATGAGGCGTGACATCACCAATCAAATCTATACTTTTACAAAGGCACATGGAATGTTTGGCTGTAGCCTAGCAAAGGAGGCAAGGAATACAGTTGCACCTTGTAAGTTTTAAAATAGTGTCCCTTGATACATTTTCTCTCTCAGAGAGCCAATTTTGTGATGAAGTTCTTTTTAAGCTACATCTTTCAATCCAACATTAACTTTTGCGAAACTTAATTAGGACTTTTTTCAGTTCATTTTTGGTTAATAAGATTCTTTTTTGTTTCATTCACCGGACAACTAGTTAGCATCTGATTTCAGTTGCACTCTAAGAAACTTGGGTTCAGCTGATGTCAATCATGGGAACAGCTCGTCTCATTTGGTTTAATTGTTATTTATATGTTTTTTTTTTCTTGGGAGGGAGGACCACATGAAATTGATATGCATCTGTCCTATGCTTTGTGCTTTTGGTATTCATCATTATTCTTTAGAGTTTAGAGAACAACAGAACAAAAACAACACAACAAAATGTTTCTGACATGTGTATTTTTAGCAAATGCTGGACCATGCTTTGATTCTCGGGCATCATAGCAATTGTATTACTGAAGCAGTGGCAAGGATGCTGATTATTCAGTCTGTTGTTTACCTTGTACAATGGATTTTGAGCATGTTCTAATAAGAATTTGATTTTTGTTGTTTACTATTTCCTTTTTTTCCACTGTTTTATTAGCAAATCTGCTGGTACCATTACACAGTAGGGTTAATTATTCTGCAGACTCATTGCTTATTCGTTGTAGGGCTTTGGTGGGAGCAGTATGGTGACTCTGCTCCGGGGTTGCAATGAGTTGCCATTAGAATATTAAGTCAAGTTTGCAGCACCTTCTCATTTCACAGACAGTGGAGTACCTTTTGGCAAATTCTCTCTGAGAAGCGGAACAAGATTGATAGAGAAACATTTAATGACCTAGTTTATGTAAACTACAATCTCAAGTTAGCTAGGCAGATGAGTGCAAAGTCTACAGAAGTTGATCTGCTTCAATTTGATGATATTGACATGACTGCTGAGTGGGTGGAGGAGAATGAAACTGCAAGTCCAACACAGTGGCTGGATCGTTTTGGTCCTGCCTTGGATGGCAATGATTTGAATACAAGACAGTTTGGTTCTTCTATATTTGGTGCAAATGACCCTATATTTTGATTGTAATTTTGTATTCATCATGTACCATAGCAAGTGTCTTTTCTAGTTCTAGATCGTGTTCAGCCTTGATGAAGTAGGTCTTAGTTTTCCTTGTAGGAATGTATCTGAAAGTGATGTAAAGACAGGACTCTATTATTTGTCTCCCGTTCTCTACTCTCAGCCAACATGTGGGAGCATAGATTGTTAATTAATGTGTTGTAAACTGTAATTTTGTTGTATTGGAATTTAGAAATTCAGTAGTTTTCACATTTGATTTTGGAGTTACAAGTTTAGCAGAAATTATCAATCTCTCATTGATAACTTAAATAAATACAATATAATCTGTTTGATATTAACTTCGATTTTTTTTTTTTATTGATAAATGTAGTTGTTAATTGTTAGGTTTTGTTAGTGTAAAATTTGGAATAATTCAAACTCTCAATCTTTTTTTTTTTTTACTACAAAATCGATTTTATAATTCTCATTTGAGACTAACTTTAACATAAAATATGATGTGTTATTTATGATATCATAAAGATAAATTATGATATAATAATTCTTTCATGATAAATTTTTACTATTATTTTTATATTAAACAAGTGACGAATTTTTACTATTATTTTTATATTAAACAAGTGACGAATTTATGAAAGTTTGGGGAATTTTTGTAAACTTTCAAATTTGACATCCTTGCCCGTGAACATGTATGTAGCTAATGGCTAATTCCACAATTTTTGCTATCAATAGTTTTCCATTTTAGCACTCAATTCAAATTTGATTAGTCAAAATTGAAATAAGCTACAATAATTATTTAGAGTAAATATTTTGTTTGATCAGTCAAAAATCAAAACAAGAAACGAGCAAAACTTAAAACATCCGAAGTGGGAAGGCACACGCTTGTTTACGCAACGCAGGTGATTGTTAGTTTGTTACCCGTTGGATTCGATGGACTACGATTTCAGAAGCAGGTCGGGCCCACAACCTCCGATTTACCGTCCGCCACCGCCACCGTCACCGATGTACCGTCCATCACCGTATCAGCAGAATCCTACTCCTTCTTGTAACTCTCTCATTCCGAAACTGATTAGGGGTTTAAGTTTTTAGTCGCGTTTTCGCGGTGGTGAAATTGATTTTTTCCTATTGAATGTGCAGCAGGATTTGGCGTTAGGGTTGGTATAAAGCCAGAATATAGGATCACACCGCCGGTATGTTTTGCTTTGCTCGATTCTGGTATTATTATTTTGAATAGGTCAACTCAAGTTCAATATAAACCTTATTTCTAGCTCGAATTAGATTCAAACTCTATACGAGAAAATAGGTTATTTAGCAATTTTAAGTTGTCATTTAATCACAAACCATTATTACTCCTAACTGATTTTTCCCAAATAAAAATTGGTGACATAAAGAAATAATTGGTGGCCAATGGCAAAGCTGAAGCATCGTTAATGCAGATTTCCTATGGTTATAAACTACCCTTTGCTTGATGGCCACTCTGTTGAATATCAGTTTTAGTTTTAATTTTCATTTATGCATGTAGCTGACCTCGGCTAGTGGAATCCAATGGGGTTTATTCATATTAGTTTTAGCCGATTTTTTTTGCTTAAATTTCATTTTGAGGGTGTTCTTCTCCATGCCAAGTGTGTGAAAATACTAAAGCTTTGCATAATTGATTTCTGTTCCGTTAGTTGAATATGGTTTTTTAATGGTTATGACAATTTTGCAGCCTCATTTATCATCCCTTGCGGGAGATAATCCACGGAGCAACTTCCAATTTGATTTTGGATTGGAGAGAAAAATTTTAGCCGAAGCAGAGAAGGATAACCCAAATTGGAGCAAATTTGGATCAGAAAATGTTCCGACTAAAGTTTCTGATTCATCAACAGCAAAGGTTTGTTCTTCATTTAGAGCAAGTTCCAATATGCTGTTGTAGCGTAATAATTTTTTTTCTGGAATTTATTATGCAGAGGTTATAACTTAAACTTACTATTTGTTAGTTCATGGTTAATTTGGTGCACTGTTTTTCTGTATATAGATAAATCAATTACTGTTTCCAACTCTCTGTAAAATGAAACTTTTTTTTCCAGGTTACTGCTTTGGATCCCATTGTGAGCAAATTTATGGCCATGGGGCTTAGCCAAGAGGCTGTTCCCATTGCCGTTGAAAATTATGGTGATAATCCAACCAAAGTATGTTATGATCCCTGTAACTCATTATTGACATGATGTTTGAGATAATAGAATTGCTGAAAAGTATGATTATTTTTCTGAAAAATAATGTCATACATCCCTCTCTCTAATCTCCATTCTGGTTGAATAATTCTTTGAAACCCAAATGGTTTTTCCCTTGATACTATGATTTCTCTTCAAATTATTAGTGCGACTTGTTTTGGTCATCAAGTTGATTGTCTTTTCAATAACGATAGAAACTCATCAGTTTGATAAGATGGTTACCCTAAACATTGAGTAGAACTTTGCATGTCTTGCATGATCTGCTTTTCTTCTTCTGATCACTCATCCTTCTGTGTTGGTTAGAAGGGTAACTTTGGTGTTCTGTGGAGTCTACTGGTTCCTTTCATTTACAAGCGTCAATGATCAATAAGGGTTTGACATGTTATGCTTTAAGCCTAAATGGAAGAGTTTCTAACTCTGTTTCTATTCAACTAGACTACTTTTTGACTTGTTTGCATTCTGTTAAAGCTTTTCCATCTCTCATCTAGAGTCTGCTTCCCATTCAAATATAACTCTTCTTGTCAACCTTGAAGGAAATGCCTTTCTTAGAATGAGAGAATTTCAGTAACTTTTCCCAGCTTTGGTCTGATTTCTAAGTTTTTCGTGCTGTCATTCCTATGATGACCAAGACTAAACTTCCCTGTAGGTGTCATACTGATAATTACATACACAGAATGGTTCTTTGTATTGTTTGTACTGACCCCACTGGCTGCATGTTTGTGGTGTTCAAAGTAATCATTATATATATATATATATATATATATTTTAATTTTCTATTGGTTTCAATACCATCTGATGGGTTTATGTTTTTCTTATTTAGACTATTGCTAAAATTCTTTTATTTTACATTGCTAGTTGCCACAGTAGTATTGTCACCCTTTCCAGATTACTTTGTTTTTTCTGACTTGATGTATTATTCATTCGAAGGTTCAGGAATTCGTCAATGGCTACACCCTTTTGCGTGAAATGGGATTTTCATCAAATAGCGTTGCTGACGCCTTGGTTATGAATGACAATCATACGGACAAGGCGCTAGCACATTTCCTTAATGGCTCATCCTGAGACTCCTGAAGCAATATGTTGGGTGTATCGTTTATTGATCAAGGAATGTGTTAGTTCCTTTTGTATAATGATAAATAACGGTCAAATATAGGTTGGAACATGGGCAATCTGTTGTTGTCTTTTTGTTTTACACAAATATACGTTGAAGAGTCGTGGAATTGGTTTGAATGGATTGGTAGTTCCTTAGAGATAACAAATAGAATCTGTTTCCCCCTTTATTATGCTTGCTTTTGGCCAAGACCTTAACTTCCTAGCTATCCCATTGACTACTATAGAGCAATTGAAATGCGTTTTATCGCTAAACCAAAGTGGAAGAAGAAATGGCTATGCTTAACTCGTCGAAAAGAATTTTTGAAAAATACTTGGGAAGAGCTATGGTGGTTTTTTATTTTATTTTTTTATCGATAAATTTTAGTAGATATTATGTTATGTTAGTCGAAAGATTCAAATCCAAGGCCTCTTATCACTCAACTCTTATGCTTCTTCTCTCAACCACTAAATCACCTTATATCTCCCAACAACTATGGTGTTATAATTAAATTTGGAATAATAAAGGTCTCTGAAAATTTTGTTTTAAAAGACTAAAAATAGAACAATGGAATGGCCAAAGACAATGCATAAAAAGCCGGTGACAGTGCATACAAATAGACTAAAAATTCATTTTAGTTTCATTTTCATTTAGCAACTTAAGTTTATCTAACTTTTCAATTTCTTCTATAAGAAACGGTGGAAGAAATGGAATAAATAATAAATCGTTGAATTGTATTATTTTGTATCAATGATGTAATCGCACTGATTTATCCGTGTATTGCAAGATAAAAAGTCAATATACGAATCATTGACTTGCTAAACTATATCAAATGATGAATGTGATTAAAATAGCGAATCGTAAAATTCTAATAATAAATTGTATGAATAAAACATAATTATGACTCAAATTTCCCTGCCTATTTCATATACAAAAACAAAGTTCCCTTTATGGCAAGAGATTGTCAGTCACCATGTCATTCCTATAAATACTTTCACTACATTTTTGGATGTTCTTCTACTAAGAGGAGTCATCTTCCCCTACGCCCATGTAACGAAGGAAAGAAACATAGAATGATATAAACCAACTCATAGGAGGCTAGCTCTTAAAAAAAAAACCTTATTGGTGGCAAGCCGAATTTTTATTTGCTGTACGACGTTGCATGCCTTTAGTAATAGCAGCTAGTAAACCTTCAACCGCACAACTTGCCACCTGTACTCATAAGCTAATGAAACTATATTGTTCGATGGACATCAAATCTAGAACCAGAAGCAACTTTTCAACAGACATCTCTAGGAATCACTTTGCTTCCAATAGAAATTAAAAAATCTTAGGAAGCAAACCTTCTAACAATTGATGATTCCTGTGTATTACGTTTGTGATCTTCTCACAAGAATGCACTGGAATCAACTCAAACACCAGCACAGATTGCTCCTGAAAAACATAATCATGTATCACCTAAAGGTTGCAAAATAAAATTTGACATATATATGTCAAACATTATGCTAAGTAAATTCTGTATATAGTTTCTTGTATACTTTAAGTCTGGCCATCTTTTCGGTGTCTATAAAACTAATGTCGTGAATTTTAAACTAGCACACATGCACATGCAACACACTCATGAAAAGAGAGGGAGACCTGTCGACCAAGATGAGCAACAAAACTTGGCCTCATCAACATGCTTCACATCAAGCCCGATAAACCAGGATCCAGCACTCACATCATCGTGGGCATAGGTACGGAGAATAGATCTGTCAAGTCAACAGATTCAAGATTGATGCATAAATGGCAACCAACAGTATAGGTGCAGCTAAGAGTGTATCTGACCTGTTTATTGATATAAATTTAGCCAAAGCTTGTGATATAACATACATCTCTCCTGATGCATGACGAAAGTATCTGTTGAACAGGAAATTTGAGCATCATTTCAAGAGGAGACAAATAGATGACATGAAGAAAAATATTTATGATACTTAGTGCACATCAATGCATTCAGAGTTGTGCACCAAAACGCTAGATACATTAAAAATATTCAGCTCGTACATGATAGAGATACAGTCTAGCTATATTTTGCAAGGACTTGATATTTTAGCACTACAATGTATACTCATGTCACATAATAGGCTTCTCCCATAAAGATTGTTTTATGAAGCACGTAATGCAGTTTTACTTATGGGATCAACAAACTAAGCTGCAGAATACCATGCAAAAAACCTTTGTTTCACCAAAGATCCACTAGCAGCTATTCAAAACTGGTCAATACCGTGTCATACATAACTAATTTATACAAGTTTGATATGCAGTAAAATTAATGCAGTTGTTCAGTCATATGAGATAACTGGTTGTGTGGCTTACGATTTTTTGTCACCAAATTTCCACCACTCTGGTTCATACCATTTATGGTTCCTGTCATATTTCACAGATACCAGTATGAGAATCATTAAATATTCTCTATAAAGCACATAAAATAATACATTTTAAACAACTTAAGGGGCTTACAGCTCAGAGAAAACTTCCCCTGATTTCATGCATCCCATGTAAACACGAGGTTTGTCCAAATGAGTAGCTAGTGTAGCTCCCAAGGCATCTGTGCAGGAAAAAACAAGTTGTGAGACATATATACATCAAAAAATGGGAAACAATTTCTTTGGAATTTTATTAAATAAGGTGGAAAAGCACAAAATAAAATGTTATCATAAAATCATAAATTGCAATAACAGGAAATATTAGTTAAATTGCATTATTAACAATTATCACTGTATCCAGTCAAAGAAAAACTAACCAATATTTACATAGACATCATCATTGACTTTCGCATAAAACTCAGCATCCCATTTGTCTGCAGCATGAGCAAAGAACAATTTGGCCTTCTTTGGGAATGCATCATTTGTTTCCACATGATTATCCTGTCACCATAACTTTTGAATGTGAGCTATCTACCTTATGCTCTTGAACCTTATTCTCCACTCAAAAGAAGCCACAACATACAGACATGTTATGAGCCTCAAGCAAGTTAAGCAACTACAACCACAAATGTATGCCTGCTTATCTAAACTACTGTCTAAAAAAAAAAAAAAAAAAAAAAAAAAAACTTATGGAGTATAGCATGCATAGCATATAATATAAGAATTGATGTCCACCCAAGATTGGTGACAACTCAAATATAGACCCATACAGAAGAATAAAATATATGTGATTATAACCATTGTCCATTGGAAACAGAAGAATAAAATAACAAAATGCTCAGTGAAATAACTATGTAAAAAATACAAAAGTTATTGAAACAGGTTTTTCTTAAACTACTTGGTCTAACTTGACCAGCACAATTGGTTGTGGTGACAAATTGCTTGCAACAGAATTCTCAGTGGTGAAATTTCCCCCTATTCTAACTTTTATCAACTTGGTAGATTCAATTTTTGCATGGGCAGAATTCTCAGGGGCATTATTGAATCTATCCAAAAAATTATACTCTGGAGGTTCCATTTCCAAATTCAGAATAAGACAACTCAATAGGATTTTCATAGAAAAGTGAATGCCAAATGATATACCTAGAATGTCCTGTTAAATTTGCAATTCAAATAAAATAAGCTCCAAAGCATGTGAAGAGATAAAAAAAAATCCTTAAATTAATTGAACATACGAGAATTATGAAGTCATTAGTCAGCCTATTCTCACGATCAATGTCTTTATCTTGATTGTCTCCACGATTTTCACTGCAAATAGTGTATGCAATTTATAAGCAATGTTCCAATTGACAAACCCCAACCCCAACAAGTCTAAAAGTAGGAATTTGAACCTTCTACCAATAACAAATTGCACAATGATGCCCTTTCCTTCTTCAATTTTTTTCAAAGATGCACCTATAAAGATAGTAATTTAAAATTAAAACCTCATCTGAACCTCAATCTTAGTGCAGTAAGCTGTAAACAAACTATTAAAGCAAGATATATTTGAAAAAAAAATCATGATCACTCGATATAACTATGTTCAAAATCAATGAAATAAATCATTACATGTGATATACTATAAAACACAATAGCATTATAGAGTTTTCTTATGAGTCCTGACTCATGATCAATACCAGATATTAAAGGAATTTAAATTCATCAACAAGAGGATACTGACTCTTCTTTCTAGTGTGGAAACGAAGATAGGAGCATTCTCCTTAGAGGTAGAAAAGTAAAAATTGAAAGCTCCTCTTGTTTCTTTATCTGTACCTTAACTCATTATCAACAGGTGCTGTGCAGCAGAAGTGTAGAGTTCAGGCTTCACATAAATTCTTTACATCAAATTTCATATTTACTGCTATTTTATTCATTTTGAAACCAACACATAGGCAAATGTATACTCAAGACATGTGGCACCAAGGAAGAGAAAGCAAGAATATATTTACCACTCCCCATCCATGCCTTTCGAATTGCATCTCTATTCTTCTGGCGACCAAACTTTGTCAGTATACCTATCACGACCAACGGCCTTCTCATTGAGTAAGTTCCATTAGTCTCTATCAAGGGTTTTGAAACAAAACCCTCTTGTCTAGCTCCAGCAAGTTCCGTCTCAATTGCATCGAGCTTCTTATGTTGTTCCCTACAATCAATCACCATAATTTAACGTTACAACCACGAAAGAAGTGAACAAGCGTTTGAAATCCAAAGGAGATCATCAATAAAATCCAACGGCAATAAAAAACCTTTAGCTCATTTTTTAAGGAGCACATTTAAGTAAAATTTAATTCACACCTGCAGGCTATGATCTTCAATGTATCATCCACAGATATAGCAGATTGTCCCTGGAGTGAAAACCTTGCGGTTAAGTTAGCCAGAACAAGAAGTAGAGACACGTGTCCATCTGCTAATGCGTCGAATTATATAATACAGTATCCCACAGTTGATCTACTACACAGAGTGAATCCTAATTCCTTAATAATAAAACACACGCGATCAACCAGTTCTCAAATTCATAAAATCGACAGTGCCAGATCAAATTGAAACGCATTAATTGGATTCGCAATCACAAAAATTAAATCTAGTGCAATAGGTCGGTGATTCGTCCGTACGGAAATCGCGATAACGACGAAATTGAAATTAAAGCTAAATTTTTAGAAGGATTACAACAGATCGATGAAGAAGAGTGTGAGGAGTGAGTAGTGGCAAGTAACTGACCTGGCCAGTGATCCTATCGAGCTCTTTGATGAGATAAACGCGATTCTCTGCGTCCTGCCACAGCCTGAAGAGGAAAACTGAGAATGATTAAAAGTAAGCGCAACGGAAATTATGGAAGGAAGAGAAAGAGAAGAAGAACCTTCCAGCGACGTAGATAGAAGCGAAAGTGGCGAACATGGAGATGAGGAGCGCGGGAATGCGGGATCGATTATTGCCCATACTGGAGAGTCTGTGACTCGATCCCCTGATCTGCATTTTTGAAATCAATGCAAATGCAATCTTATGAACGATTATGATATTGTATATGTAGATGCAGAGAGAATTGGATTAGAATTCGATAGATGCAAAGCAAAGTCTTTGGTGCTGCGGTTGCTACTTTTCTGGTCAAGAAAGTCACCAAGAATCCACTCTCTTTCCCCCCCTCTCATTATTCTCTTACCAAACTATTAAATAAATGGAGAAGAAATATGTTAAAAATTAATATTTTATTAATTTGTATTTTTTTCCTCTTTCAATGATAAAAATCACCCATTTCTTTTAGGAATGTAATTCTTGTTAATATAATATATAATTAACTGTGGAGGAAAAATAAAGATAATGCTATTAATTATTTTTTGTGAATCTCACTAAAGCTTTGATATATTTTTTTAACAATTTTCTAATTATGCCTAAAAAACTATTTTATCTTGTTGTTTTAGGATTTTATGATGATCTGAATTCTCTTTTTCAGCTTAAGAATAGGTACTTCAGTTTGATTATTGTTTGCATTGGATATCGTCTCATTTTAATTTAGGAAATATAGTTGTTCGTTTTTTTTATATAGGGAAAAAGAGTTGATTTATTATTTGGATTGGGTTATTTGGATTTTGGATTAACATGTGGAGAGTGACTTTGGATTTTTTCAGACTATACCATAATATCTTTTATTTTTCATACAATCAATCATGTTTAAATCAGATAAAATTATTATGGATGAAAAAAATTTGTTTCTAAATGTTTAACATAATTACAAACACAAATTTAAACTTGAGATCATTAATTGAGTTAAAATAATGCACATTTAACTGACTTGGTGTTCATTTGGATTGACTTAGTTATTTTGTTTAATGTAATATTTATTATTGTGTTTAATTTATATGAAATCCACTAAATAAGAATGAAAACCTATTAAATATGAAATTAAATTCGTATGACATTTAAATAATATTCAAAATATGTTATTAAGAACAAGTTATTAATACATAAAAAAGAACATGTTATTAACATTTTGATAAGTTTGGCACCCCTTAAAAAAACTTTCAACATATATTTAGTTTTTTTCTCGTTTTAAAAAAATATAAAATAGCTTTTTAAAAATCATTCAAAAACATTCCTTTTTGTTCTTTATTCTTCAAATGAACAAATAGGCCCTTGAGGATTTTCTTGTCGTTTGTTTAACTCTTATTTAATTTGAGACTTTTAAAAGGATATTTGAATGAAAAAAATTATAAGCTAGAGCGGAAGGCTTTAGGTAAAGGGTAAATCTTATCCTTAAGAGTCTTTTTGGTAGAGAAAAAATAGTAGGGAAATGGAGAGGAGTGAGAGAAAATAAAAGGAAAATTAAGAATGAAGGGTGTTTGGTATGATAGAAAGAAAGAAAAATAAAAAGAGGGATTTCATTTTTTTTTTTAATTTCTCAATTGAGTGAAAATTCAATAATATAACAACGTTTCTTAGAGCTTTTGTTGGTAATTTTATTTTTCAGTCAAAAATCACTATAAATTATTTAATTAAGCAAGTTTAACAAATATATAATAATTCTGTGATGGTTTAAAATTGTCATAAACACTTTAACTGAAGGTTAGTTAAGCTATTGCATCATAATACCATCTATGAAGGCAATATTTGATCACATACAAAGCACATCCAAAATTTTAAAATACATGCTACGCTCAATAGTGACCCTGATAGGAATCGAAATTAAAACTGGGAAAATCTAAAAGCATCGCATAAGCAGTAGCCATTAAGCTACATGAATCAATTTTCAACAACTAATAATCGATTGTTACCTTCAACAATTTGATTATATTGTAATTTTTTAATATTTTTTTTCCTATTTCTCTCTTTCTTGTTTCTTCATCTCTATAACATTTTACTCGAGACAAAGCGCAGTCTTTGTTGTTTTTTGGGGTATAGAAATGAAGAAAGACAAAGAGAAACTACATCCATCCCTCTCAGAAAAACTACACTTGCAGCATCAACAGTTAGCTGCAAACTAACTTCAGGGGGAGGGTTATAAAAAAGCATAAGCTGTAAATCTTCATAAGCACCTTTCTTGGCTAAGGCATCGGCACAATATTGGCTACCCTCTCTATGAGTGTCCTTGATTTGGACATTCCACTAATACTGAAGCTGGTCCCGAATGTTAAATATTAGAGCTGCATACTGATGGCAGCAATCAACATGACCATAGATAAGCTCAATATATTTAACTTCAGTTTGAGTGCTTTTTCATTGTTATGATAATGATAATATACACAAACTTAACTACCCTAATTGATAAAAATAGGTAATAAGTTATTATTAAACATATCATTTTTCCAAATTTAATTAATATTTGATTCATTTGATTATGTTCCAGTTATAGGATATAACTCATATCAGGACACTTCATTATTGTGAATTATTGACCATTATTAAATCTTATTTAAATAATCAAAGTTTAAAAATAAAAATACATTTTTTTAGAAAAAAAGATTATATATTAATAATGTAAAATATTACATTACAATCACAATCCATTATATATTAAGTTTATTAACTTTTAAAATAATTTTAATAATAATTTATAATTAGATAATAATTTAAATGTGTATAGACATTAAATTCTTTTTTTAATAATCTTGAAATCACTAACTTTTTATTTATATAATCTACATATGACTGCACATGCTAAATTTACAGTTATCAAATTTTTAAATAAAAATTAGAGTTTATTTTTATGTATTATTGGTATAAAAAAATTATACTATATATCACTCAATTAAAAATCTTCATAAATATAATTTTTAAAATTGTTACTATAAAAATCAATAACCTTACTGTATATAATAATCATTAAATGAGAGTAAAAAATGTTTACAAGTATATAATAATCATTAAATGAGAGTAAAAAACGTTTACAAGTATATTTAAATTAAATTCTAAAAAATATTCACATTATGTGTAACAAAGTTCTGGAAGTCACAGAACTGATGCCAACCAAAATCCCACATCTGTTTTCAATTATCTCATCTTTCAAGCACTAGTCATTATTATAATGCCAGATTCATCTTGATTTGATGATTTGTTTTTAACTATTTACTAATTAAACATGTTTTATTTTTTTTTATCTCTAACTGCTCCCGTATATCTTGCTGTCAATGAATTATAAAATACACAGATCTAAACAAATTTTGGTTGAGTTTTGTGTTAAACTTTTGACTTTGGGGTTCCAAATAAGGATAGTGCATGAATATACTTCTCGTATGGGGGAAGGAACGCGACATGTTTATTTTTTTTTTTTTTCAACTTGAAAGTGCTTGTCATTTGTATTTCTGGAAGCCGAGTAAGTAAAAGTACCTCCATTTTTTCCCATGTAAAGTCCGATTCTTAAAAGTCAGTCTACTATGTGGTTGTGAAACTAATACTCTTTGAAAATTAACTACTTTAATTAAAACAAGGTAATAGTTGATTTTCAAAGAGTAATATTTCAACACCACATGTCGAGAAAGTTGTAGCTAGAATTAGAACGGTTTAACTGCAATACCTGAAGACCTATATATATACACAAATGTTAAAGATTATGTCTAGTCTATATATAATATATGCCTATATGATTGATTAGAGGGCTCCGGTATTTAAAAATTGAAAATGTGCAATACCTGTAACATCTCTGTATAAGGGGGCTCCTCCTCCTATATATATATATATGAGGAGCCCTGAGACAACAACTTTTTTTTTCTAAATTAAGATCAATAATTCTTTTTTTTCATTTTTTTCAGTGTTTTTGAATTGTTAAATGGTTATTGTTATTGTTGTTGAAAAACCTTTGTAGTGAGTGTGTAACTGGTTCAAAAAAAGTAAAAAAGAGAGAGAGAATTATTCACTTGTTTGTTTTTTGTTCAAGAGAATGGAAGAAACAGCAAGTCTCATCATTTGGTCTGCAAGGAGAGGGTCTGAAAAATATATAGTATCTTATCTTTACAAACAATTAATGTGAAATAAGATCTTAGGGCAATTTAATTAATACAGACCAAAAATATTAATTATTTTCCTTCTTGTCCAAGCCCGAAGAAACAAAAATATAAGAGTAGGGATGTTTTGGCTTCTTGTATTATTTTCCTCTTCATCTCACTTAATATTTGAGCCAAATAAAGTAAACAAAGTGGAATATTTTTGGAAGGATAAATAGTTGTATAATGTTTAAAAAAATAAATATTAAAAGATTAAAACAGTAAATATATGTTAATCTATCATCTTTATTGTAAAAAATCATTAAATTGGGTATATTTATTAGAAATAAAAATTAAACCTTATCCTCTTTTCTCTATGACTTCAAAAATCAAGTCTTAAATCCTTACGATCACTCATGTGATCATCTATATAACATGATATATATATATATATATATATATATATATATATATATATATATATATATATATATATATAATATTACTAAAATAATATTTTATATATTAATGATTAATTGTTCATAAAGTTTGCTCCCATTAATATAAACTTTATTTTACAGAAATCAAATTGTTAATATATAACCTTGTTTGTTTACACAAACAATTAATAGCATATAATGAATCGTACAATAAAAACGTGGTGCACCAATTTTTAATGGTATATATTACTTTCATATAAAATGAAATTGTAAGTTAGTACTGTACTAGACTATTAGTATACATACACCTATATGATATGTATTATATTATTAGTTCCATTTCTATTGTAAATAAAGTTTATACCTAGCTATAATAATAACAAAAGTTTATACCAACAAGGCTAAACCAAATAAAAATAAGTTTATTCCAAATAAAAAAGAAAGACAAAATACTAAAATCTACTAAACTCAACGCCCATGGCATCAGCCAGTAGGAGTTGCTTCAAATCCATCGGGGGAGACTCTACGAGCTGAAAGGCCAAACTTAATAATTAATGACCAATTTCTTATTTATCAAATAAGAGAATACTCCAAAAAAAAAATACGTTTATTTATATTTTATTTTTGCTTTATTTTGCGTGGATACTTCAAATTTTTTAAGCATATATAATCTTGGATCTCGTCATGAGATTTATATATGTGTATAAAAAAATATTGAAAGAATTCGTTATTATTATTCCAGCATTTGATTATACACAAGAGATTAATTTCTTACCTATCAAATGAGATGATATTCCAAAAGCTAAAAAAATAAATACAAATCACGTTATTTTTTCTTCTTGAGTTTTTATTTTGGTTTTAAGGGGTATAACACCTAGTCACTCCACTTTTTCAACCCCAATTAATATTGCACAACACATGTATTAATGAGTTCACCGAAAAAAAAAAAAAAACAAGCACATGTATTAATGACTCACCTAATTCTTATTCAAAATAAAAAAATGAACCACCTAATTAGGCCGGCCATATATATAACTGAGAATACTGAAATATAAGATTTGAAAAGGTAAGGTAAGTTGTCATTACTCAAGAAAAAAGTAAGGTAGATGCTTTCAATGATCAAAGGTTGCCAGAGTAGCATACATGTGATTCTGATCATACAAAGAAAGAATATAAATGGGATTGAATATATTTAGGGCCGACATACATCAGCAAACTAAACTAAACGCAATGTACAATACATGCCAAAGAATAATGTCAACGGCGAAGGTCATAAGAAATTCGAGAGCACAAACACTGCCCTAGAAAATAAATAAAAAAATCCAACAAAGAAGGTTGCAAATTGCAGCTATCTAGAACTATAGTCACTGAAAGAGCAACAAATTTCCACTTTGCCCCCTCCTCTCAAACTACACAATATAACTCGACAAACCAATCCTTATCAATCTCCGTTCGGATCCAATTTTTTTGTATCTGTGAAATAAAAAAACTAAAAATTCAACAATAAACGCCAAAGAAGAATTTTTACTAATCTAAGAAATAGTTGAATAAGTCCATAGAAGGAGTATGCGGTGAAACAAAGCTGAAGTTTGAAGAAGGGCTAGGCAAGACGAAAGAACTACCCTCCATAAAATTTCTTCCACTTTGAAACATAGGACTCAAATCATGAAGGAAGCTAACCATACTTGGATCCGAAGAAGGTGGAGAGAAAAAATTTGAAGGAATGGGAGATAGTGAAGCTGGACCAGGAGACAAAATACCTTGAAACATGTTTTGTTGTGATCTCTCAAGTACACCATCACCTATATTAATCTCTATCCCTTGCACATCGCTTATAATATTATCCCCACTTGGAAGAACATGTTTTTTCCCCATAGGGGACATGGCTTTCTCTATGGTGGCGTAACGCGCCGCCGGCGACAACATTCCGGCGCCGTTGTTGAAAGGGTCGACATGAGTGTTGTTGTTGTTGGGCACCACTACAGAGGAAGAAGAACTGGACCCAGTGAGGCGTTGAACGAGGTTCATGAAGTCACTTGGTGTGGTGTGAATCACCTTGGGGGAAACGGTGTAGATTATTATGGGTTGGCGCGGTGGGGGTTGATGAGGGTGTGAGGGTTGTTGTGGTGCCAAGGGTGGTTTCTTGATTTTATGAGAGTCTTTGTTTATTCTGAGAGGTGTAGGGCGTGGACCTTGGAGTTGGAGTTCTCTTCTGGGTGATCTTTCTGTGGGAATAATGTGTGAGAATTGATCCATGTTGTGGTTAGAGGGGAAGGGTGGTGGCGATAATAATATAGAGGACTGGACAAGCATAGTTTGGGTTGTAATTTATGCTGGAGAATATAAGGGCTGTGACATGGGACATATAAAGAGATCTGGTCAGATGAAAAAGAGGGATTACTATAATGAAGGATTACAAGTTTTTGGTGAGAGGTAATTTTTTAAAGGTTTTTTCATACCTACGGCCGGTTTCGTGATGTTGTGGTTGTCTTGTCTGAACGCGTCTGGGGAGGGTTGGAAAAAGTCCTGGCCCCTCCTCTTTCTCCTTCTCTCTTCCTCATGTCATTGTAGCATGTGATGACATGGGTTGCAACTTGCAAGTGGATAAGTGTTGACAACTCTTGACAATGGCCCATGCATGTTGTGTGTGGTTTGTATTTGTGTCATTCAATGTGGGTTTAAGACTTTAGAGTGCAAGAGGGTTATGCAGTGAATCTAACGGGAAAGCCGTCCTTGAACTAGATATCTTTCTCCTTTGCTGGACATTAATAAGTGATTGTGTACTTTAGCTTGGTTTGATGGTTAATTTAGGTTATTAATGATTGTGTGATTAGTCAATATATTTGGTAATGAAAATGAGATTAATGGTTATCAATCAATTAATGAACTTATGAGGGACGATGGGTATAATTTTCACAAAACAATTTTGGAGCGAGTAGGTGTTTTTGTTTTTTTTTTTAATAGGACTTTTAAGTGTGATAAAGTTTCAAATTAAAGCTTAATCTCATATCATATTAAAATTATTAAAACTTGTGAACATATTTTATTGTTCTTAAAAATTATTAGATAAGGAAGAATCACCACATGTCTATAATCTTGATTAGTCTTTATATGATATTTACTTAATTTTTTTAACTTAAGAAAGAAATAATAATATAGCTAGAAGGGGAGTGAGAGTGAGTCCCATCTGAACTTTTCTTTCAGTCTGGACTGGGTCCAAATTAAGTCTTCATCGTGATCTATTGATTTGTAATTGGAGCAACAATGAAACCAAGAAAATCAATTTTATATTTATTAAGTTCAGGTATTACTTTTATTATTATGTTGGGGAATAATCTCTTCAACAAGATGATCAAAGAAATAAACTATACTTTTTTTTTCTTTTATATATAGTAGGGAAAAACAGGTACTCCTATTTAATTGTTTTTTTATTTTTTTTTAAATAGAAAGAAAGATAATAGAAGATAATGGATTATTTGTAATGTTAGTTATAAAAATGAAATAGTAACATATGAATATAGTAATAAAAATAAAATGAATATAAAAGTGTGTACAAAAATATCTTATTTTCTTTATATATATAGTTATATATTAACAAAAACACACCGAGCAACCTCTAATATTGTCCAATTTTATTACAAACTCAGGAAATCTTTCTTTCGGACCAATTAAGTTCGAGAATTATATATACGAAATGAATACCTACGTGTAGGCATGCATAATGAAATTTTAAGATGGACTTCATTTGAATCCCTTCGACTTTCACATTAATTCTCCCCGTTTTGTTTTGGCACAATAGGACTCGATACAGCCTATTTAGAATGTATTTTAGTCAGCACGGCATTTTATTTTTTGGTAAAACGTGTGACTGTGATTTCCTTTAAATTGATGTTTGGTGAATCAATCAGGACAAATTTAAGGTTTTTTATTTCTTTTCTGGATGGGATAAATTTAAGGTATAGAAGTACTACTGTGTTTTTTTTAACGAAGGGATTGTACTAAAAAAATGATTAATACTATTATAAATAAAATTCATTAGCTTGATTTTATAATTGAACAATTCACCCTTATGTATTGGTCAAAGTTAGAAGAAGAGAAGAGAGATAAACTGTGGTTGGAATCTTCCGACTGTTAATAAAAATTAATAATTAATATTTATTAATAAAAAAATGTATTGGTCCAAGAAAAAGTAACTCTACTATTTATCTTGAAATTCATGTATAAGATTAATTGTATGTAAAATTATAGATAATTAAATAATAATATAAACGCAGCGTAATTTTGTAATATATGAAATATTATTTATAGAATATTGTACTATATATTACTAGATTATGTTACTATCAGATCTTCTCTGCGTGCATGCCTTGTCCCTTTTGTTTCCAGGACGTCTAATCATTTACAAGGATTGTAGGTTGTATATTAGGCAGCCCTTTAGAAACCCTTATGACTCTCAGAAAAGTCTCGTTTTGACGGCTTTACTAGAAACAGTATGCATGCCTTGACTTTGCATTTATAACATTAGATACATCTAATGCAGTAGTCAGTAGTCTACACGTTTTAGTCTTTAGGTGTTAAATAACTTCACGAATACAGTGTTTATTTATCTTTAATAAAGATAAAAAAAAAACCCAATATTCCCCACCTTCAGTAAACAACGTCCCCAATCCTCATCATATATATTGAGCTGGAGACTTGATTTTTTATTTATTTATTTTTTGTCTGAATTCACCAATAGAGGCATAGAGCAAACAAAAAGCAAAAACATTTTGGTTACATATTTTGTGGAAAATATATTTAATGGTCTTGTTTTGTAAGAAGCGTAGTAGTTAAAGAAACATCTTTTAGTTAATTGTTAATTATAACTCAGTGAAAGGGAAGATCTAATTAAAGCCATGTACATGAATACATTTTTTTAAACTATATTTGGTTGAAAGCAACAACTCACTCAACTGCCATGAAGTTATTGTCTATATAAAAAAAGGAAAATAAATTCCCTTATGTAGGTCATGTTGAAACCGTGTTTATTTCTCATAAATGTTCAATAGGTCCACCTATTTAATGTTTCCATAAAAAAAAGAGATAAAATGTTTTAACATGATCAGTTTATCATTTTTTTATACTAATTTGATTTTTTATGAAATATATTAATTTGATTTGATGCAGGAGGATCTATATATTCTCATAAAAAAATATAAAATCATCAAACTAATAAATCGTAATCAATTCAAAATTACTATGGAGCATAAAAAAATAGTTTTATTTGTATTAATTAGTGTAACACTAATTTAATAATTATATATATCATTTTAATAAATTTTTCATATCTAAAAAATAAGTACTTGAAACAAATTATATTTCAATTTATTATTTGTCAATCGTCTCTTTAATGATGCTATGATTTTAATTAGGCGTGATAACATGACATTTCGTCTATCGTGTCATCACTTAATGAAAGAGGACTAATGCCAATAGTAAATTGAAATATAAATTTTTTTAAGTACTTAGTTGAAAAAAATGAACGGTAGGTAATAATGTGAAAATAACTTTTTTCTAAGTATTGAAAACATATTTAAATCATATATAATTGGTGTTTTGCGATCTATGATCAATATATGCATACAACATATTATGTCTTTCCTCACTCTTCCTTCACTATTCTCTGGACTCAAATTATATATCCCATCGTTTGATCTTATTATATTTTCTTTTAGTTTTGTCCAAATATTAAATGTACATATTTTAACTTTTTAATTTCATCTTTAATACTATCTTTTTAATTTAGTTCAGTTGGTTAAACATGATATATTAATAGGTGAGTTGTTGTAAATTTCAAATAGTATTTTTTTCATTCATATCAATAAAAAAACTTCTTATTAATTTAATGTATTTCTTATTTTGAATGAAGAATTATCTTAAAAAAATAAATAGGATAAAATTTCTTAAATCTATATAAAAGTAAATTACATATATGTTCATCAAATTATTTTAATTAATTTTTTTTACAAGTTTACAAATTTATTTGATCAAATAAATGTGTTTGAAAAATGATTTTTTCTTATTGACTAATAAGATTTTCTTTTAAACATAACAAATTTACTATTAACATTTTTTTATTTTCAATAAAATAATAAAACTTTTCATTTATCATTTTATCTGAAATTAAATTGTTTATTTTAATAAAACTCCTTCTTATCATTTATTAACTATAAAAAAATATTTTTTAGATTGGCTTAAATATATTTTTCATATCTAAAAAATAGATTGTTTTTTTATTATTACCTAAAAATTCATATTTTTGCCAAATAAATACCTAAAAAGAATTTGTATCAATTTACTAACCGTCGATAATCTCCTCCTTCCTTGAAGTGATGACATGACAAATAGTGTTATGTCATGTCTAATCACTAATATGTCATTATCTCTTCATTAAAGATGATATGTGATTTCACTGATATAAGATGTGATGACATGACGTTCAGCCTGTCATGTTATCATCACTTAACATGAAAAGATTAATACAGACAATAAATTGAAATATAATTTTTTTTAAGGTACTTAGTTGAAAAAAAATATTAAATAACAATATACTTTAGAAGCACCTAATTGGCTAGGAATGATTTAGGCTTCTAGATGATCCATTTACTAAGAAAGAACACCATGGCTACTAATTAACTACTACTACGTACACTTGCACTGCATAACAAAATGGAAATAGTAATCGATAAAAAGGTTTTACTCCTGCAGTCAAAGTAGCACTTTTAGATCAACGAGAATGTGGAGGTTGATTAGTGGGACCGACCATATATGGTTACCAGAACACTTGGAAAGGACATGGTCTTCCGAGAATTGCTGAAACGGTCTCTCTTTAATAGTTTAATTCATAGTTTCGTCTGTGAATTTAAAAACAGTGACAATTCAATTCGTAACTAAAAGGGACATAGTCGTAACATGCCATGTTTGAAAGTTCTGTCTACATATAAATCCCGCCCATTATGGATACGAATATGATAATTAACTTAATTTACTAGTCTTACAGATATTAATTATGGCATCATAACCACTTAACCAAATCTCTCACCAGTCCTCCACTAGTATAACTTACCTTATTGAAGTTGTCAATGAACTGGAGTACTGGACTAATCAACCATTTAATCAGTTGTTGTGAAATGAAACAAGCAAGTAGCTTCTAAACATTAATTTGACTTCAACTTTCGGCCTAGAGCTAGGATTAATGTCAATGAAATTATTACTTAAAAATGTTAGTACGAAATTGAGGCAGAGTTCAATCTTTTTATTAATAGGAAAGAAGGGGCCATTAGGAAACGTAATGAATATGATGATGGAGGAAAAGAAATCCTTAATAAAACCCCATATGGATTGGGGTACTTGAAGCGGCTGCATGTATGTGGTTAGAAACATGTGCCTTTCACTAAATCGTCCCTAGGAACCTTTGATAATAGACTTTTCCAGATATTTTGAAAAAATTGTATATGCTGTGATATATACTACAACATATGATTTTTTGTTTTCTTCTAAAGTTCATGTTTGACGATAGGTCAGAAAAAGTACGGAAAAGAGAACAGACCACAATGAGCTTTACAGTTAATTATCAATACTGAGGAAAGGTGCCTTTGCTTTATTGTTAGGCCTTTAGAAAAATTCTTAAAAAAGAAAAAAAAAACTGACTTTTACAGAATTTTATTTTAAATATCTGTAGTATCTAGAATCTAACTCAAATTTAAAGTAGTGTATAGGTTTGAGTAAAGCCCGACAATAGCCCAATTTGCATACCAAGCCCAAAATTTTAAGACTCGTAAGGCCTATTATGTCATTTGATCCATATGGAACTGGATCAAATAAACGAAGCTCCAACTCATTGTTCCAAAAAAGAATAAAGAAAAGAAAAAAAAAATAGCCCCCACTGGAGCGGGCTTAAAGATTTCTGTAGACAGAGATAGAAATACCATAGACTGCTGGCTTTAGTGGCTTATCACAAATAACTACGAAAAATAAGTACACAGGAGGGTTTGAGTTGAGCTGAATTGTTTGGTGCAAGGCCCAAGGGTAGTATTCCCATATCTTAGTATAACAACATGATAACTTTATTAGTTTATTTCAATCTAATCTATAATTTACTATTCATGATCTCATCTTAAAAGTTTATTCTTAGGCGTTGACTTGGGTCACCCTTCATAATTTGAGTTAATTGAGCTTTATGGATTGAGGCAACCCAATCTAATGGATTGGGCTTGAAGTCCAATTCACATCTTCAATGCTACTAAGTGCATCTAACTAACTTTCATACTCTAATCAACTGAATTAATGAGTTAACTATGTTATAAAATAAATAATATTATTATACATAATACTAAAATTTTTAATATATATTTAATGTGCATATAAATTTAAATAATAAATTTTGTGACAATTAATTTTGATATAAATCATATGAATTATTTAATCTGTATATTTTTTTAAAAATAAAAAATATTTACTATTACAAAATTTAGTATATATTAAATTTTTCAATAGTAAAAAAAATTAATGCACAAATTAGTAATTTAACATATTAATAATTAAAAAATTAAAAAAAACAAAAAACCATTTATGCATTAAATTACTAATTTGTATTGGTTTTTTGTTTTTTTTCATTTATATTGGTTTTTTGGTTTTTTTTAATTCCTTAAAGTTTTATTTTTTTTTACCTATTAATATGTTAAATTACTCATTTATGCATTAAATTTTTTTACTATTAAAAAATTTAATATATATTAAATTTTGTAATAGTAAATATTTTTTATTTTTAATAAAATATACGGATTAAATAATTTGTATGATTTATATCAAAATTAATTGTCACAAAATTTATTATTTAAATTTACATGCGCATTAAATATACATTAAAAATTTTAATGTTATGTATAACAATATTATTTATTTTATAACATAATTGACTCATTAGCTGAGTTGATTAGAGAGTTATGCTAATAACGTGAAAGTCATAGGTTTGAGTTTTGCTTGGGTCATTGTTTTTAAATTAATTCATCACAAATAATTTAAAAAAAAAACGTAAGACACTATCTTATGGAAGAAGCGTGAATGGCTTATTAGGTTAATTGTTGCACTAAAAGAATTGGTTTGTTGTACTATCAAAGCATATTTCTTAACCAATTTTATGTTTCCTTGTGTGTGTTATCCGAGACACATCCTCATAAAGCATGAGAAAAAGAGAGAGAGTGAAATATATCCACCATATGAAGGCTAAAGAAAGCAAAAAATATTTTATGGTCCGAGATCATATCTGCACCAAATTTAATCACACTTTTTAGTACAAAAATAGCAAATATATCACATAAAGAATAATCATGATTTCGAACCGTACAATAATTTGTATGTGGAACGTGTAAAATTAGCAAATTATTTTAAGTGGATGCTTATATTTATGCATAGCCAACGCCATGTTTGTGATACGCGCCTGCGTGGGTATCAATTCTAGGGGGGTGGTGTTCAAATTGTGCGTGTTCTTCAGATTGAATCAAGAATTTATATGCTTCTAACTATTTAATAACATCATAAAAGTTATTCTTTATTTGATGGTTAAATTATGCGTTCTTATTATATTAATATTATAATCAATTTTATAAAAATGAATGTTAGTGATACTCATTCTCACATTCTCTTTTAACACTTTTTCAATAATTGGCTAAAATTTATTTAAAATCATTAATTTTAATGAGTCTCACTTCAAAATCTAGGGAGAATCATTAAATGAGAATTGTAACCCATTAAAATTGATGATATTTAATAGATTTCAATCAATTATAAAAAATATTAAAAGAAAAGTATTAAATAAAGTGTTACTTACCATTTCTCATAATGGTAATTTCAAAGTTGCTTATATCCCAACCGGGTCCTCGAGTACGCAAAGGCCATTGGGACTTATAATCTCTCACCGCCCTGATCTGTAGTCTACAATCATGGTGGCTTTATTTATACTTCTGATTTCTGAACTTCAATATTCATCAAGCTCCAAGCACATGTGCCATCTAGTGTATGCTAGTACTATCATATAGTATTCTACTTAACGGTAGCATGGAGCTAGCTCGCTCATTAATTTGTTGATGCATGCACGCATTCATTATAGATGCATGGTTAGTTGAAACACATAAGATTCGCATATTGATCAAGTTAGAGCAAGTGGAGTCTGAACTTCAATTTGATTTTTTGGAACATCGTTAGCTATGCTAGATTTAATCAACTAATTAAAACTCTACTGAAAAACATAGAAAACAAAACAAATACCGAAGGAGTTTGAGACGTGGAAGCCACTGATCCTCAAGTATGAATACGTATGATAGCATCTTTCGTGAAAGCAACGTTAAACCCCCACGTGCCTCGAATGTTCTCTTTAGATCGAATCTCCACTACTACGATTGCAAGCTTTAGCTGCACCTTGCACTCATTATGTTCCTTTGATGTAACATCAATTCCCTTTGAAATTAATTGTATTTTAATTCCATATAGCAGCGCAATGCATGTATGGCTAGCTACTATCCATCAATTATGGCGAAGTTCTCCAAGTATATATTTTTAGATCAAGAGTACAACAAGTTCACTTGGACTCGGTTTCAGTGGACGAGGATTTATATTTTTAGAAAAAGTCATATCATTTGTGGCAACGCATATGTATAAATATTTACATAATACACTTGTCACGTATTCTTTGGACCATACGGGTGATCATATCCATTAGAATAGAGAACAAAATTTAAGAGTGGTACTTTAGTGTTATTTTTTAATCAAATTAAACTTTTATTTTGATAACTCACATACTAAAAATTAATACACACTAAAATAAACTTTAGTATTTAAAAAAAAAATCAACACTAAAATGCTATACCTGAGTTCTATCTTAAAACAAAAAGCTTAAACTAATATGTAGTTATAGTTCAAAGGGTTGAAAAAGCAATAGGACTTCTATCTAAAGTAAAGATGTACACTTTAGATGATAAAATATATTCACAATCGTTGTTTGAGAATTATAATAAAATTATATATATATATATATATATATATATATATATATATATATATATATATATATATATATATATATATATATATATGTGTGTGTGTGTGTGTGTGTATAATAAAAATATAAAATTAATTACAATTTCTACTATTACTTTTTCTTATTAATGATTTTTATTGTAGTTTATTCTTTAATGTACACTCCCCTTATTGTTTAGTTTGATTGGATTGGATCCTTTGAAGGTCAAGTTCTCCAAAAACTCTCGTAAATCAATTTTGAAGTCAAACAACTGTGAAATCCAATGATGTGGAGACTTAAAAGGTTGACCACTATATGGATGAATCAAACAAAAGAAGAACGCACATAATTGCGACGAAATCTATGGTCATTTGCGGATTCAGCATTAATAAATAATGATAGGATGTAAGATGTGCCACGTATCCAAGTTAAGCACGTGCTTTCCATGCCCGCAAATAGCCTTCCATGATGTGTATACATTACTGTATATATGTGAAACTTGTTCCATAAACCATAATTCCCCTCCTCTGCATCCAGCACACTGCATTATTTCACACATTCTCTAATGAATTTGGAAATCACACAATTGCCCCTGTCCCTATTTGGAAATGCAGTGTGCTAGTTGAATTTAACCAAGAGTATGGAAATGTATTATGAATTAGCAATAACTCGTCAAATCTCTAATGAACTTACCTGGAATTCATAAACTTCTGTTTTTAAAACTTATACAGACCTTCTTTAACTTTTAAAATAACTCAGTCAATTTATATTCTTTAAACTTTAATGGCTACACACCGTCAATATAAAGGTTTTAAAGTATGATCAACTAATAAAATATCATGATAAATATAAGTTTTAAGATAATTATAATAAAAATAACAAACTTATCATATGTAATTAGACATACAACAGTATAAAAATTATTTAGATAGTGTATAATCTATTCATTTTTTTTAATCATACTTATAAAGAAGCATGCAATGAATATGAATTAATTAATTTGTCGCCTACAATTAGTCTTGAACTCTTTTTTCTGTGGTTAATTTCATGTGCTTCATTCTATGCAATTTTGAGTCATGCTGTTTTTTTAGGAAAAGTTATGACATTGTTTGTGATTATTACGTATCAATGATAGCAAATAACTTTATTATAACATATAATAATAATTTTTAAATTAAATAAAAAAAAGAATTTACACGTTACATGAAAATTAATGAAGAATACAATGATCTTGAATCAAGATAATAATTTTTCATTTTTAGAGTGTGTTTAGTACTTTACCAAAACACATTGACACTAGCTTTTAACTTTTTGTTTTTGGTGATTTATGAACTACTATGTACCTTCTATTTGTATCAACAAAATCTCTATGATGTGTAACGTATGATGAAGGTAGACAGGTAGCATGGATGATGATGGATTGGTGATTTCCTTTGACTAAAGTAACCCAAATGAAGAAAAATCCAATGGCTATGAAACAGCACAGCATAACATGAAATTCACGTCAACATCACAAACTCGATCTCACATACACATGCACACCCTTCCTTAATTCTAACGATTCCCCAACCGCCCACGTTCCTCCCCTACGCCTCCCCCCACACTAGCTATATCACCATCCCCTCCCCCCAAATTCATTCTCATCATCCAAACTCATAGCTTCGTGTCTTGTTTGGTGTTGAATCACCTTCAACGCCAAAGCTTCCTCTCACACAAATCGATCACGTTCAACGTGCTTCGGAACGCGTACTTGATTCGTATAAAACAAACACACCACACATAATATAATGTTCCCACGCAGCTTTAACATTAGCGGCGGTGATGCGGGGCTTCCACAAATGTTGCATCCTCGTCACATGGTAACTCCAATGGAAGAACAACAACGTTCGAGGTGGAAACCCAGCGTCGAGGTTGCACCCAATTGCCCTCGCTGCGCCTCCACCAACACCAAATTCTGTTACTACAACAACTACAGCTTGTCCCAGCCGAGGTACTTCTGCAAAGGCTGCAGGCGCTACTGGACCAAAGGCGGCTCTCTCCGCAACGTCCCCGTCGGCGGTGGCTGCCGCAAGAACCGCCGTGGAAAGTCATCGTCGTCGTCGCGGCTACAACACCAAAGCCATCAACGCGCTTTTAGCTGTGAGAACACAGAGTCATCATCAGTAGGTGATGATGCCCAACAAAATAACAATGTGTCACGTGATATAGACATGGCTCTCGTGTTCGCCAAATTCTTGAACCCAAAACCAACTACTGGTGAGGATAACAATGGTTCACCTTCTTCCAACAATTACTTAACACCGGAAAGTGTAGAAATTGAGAATGATGCAGTGGTTCAGTCACAGAATAAGGCTTCATCGGATCCTGTTATTGTAGAGTCTGAGAATTTGAGTTTGGTTGAGATTGATGAGTTGGAGAGGTTATTAGGTGTGTGTGGTGATGAAGATGGTCTTTGGTCTGATGCTACCTTGTCGTCTTCGGTTACTTGGGAACCACCATTGAAGGAGTCGGAATACTCGATGCCGTTGAATGAGGATGATGGTGATCAATTGTTACCCATCATCATTTCTGCATCTACGATGAGCGACACTTGCTGGAGTAATTGGAGTTCCTTTGATCTTTCAACCATGGACGCGCTCTCATCAAGTCCTTCTTAATCAATTTGATCTCATTGATTTTTACCTATACTTTTTATTTATTTATAAGTTTGCGATTTTCTTCTTATTATTTGAAAAGAAGAGAAGAAACCGAGAGAGAGAGAGAGAGTTACTGCCACGTACCTTACATACATATGTTCCTATCGATGGAGGTAATCATAAAAATGTAGAATGTTATAGAAATTTTTTATGCTTAGTGGGTGTAGAATAAAGTTGTAATTTGGCTGCATATAGCCATATCATGGAAATGCAGTTGAAAAAGGAATACTCTCGGATCTGAAATTGTGTTCAGTATTCACACAGCCAATCTGTACCTTTTGGAATATTCTGTACCTTTTGGAATATACGAATATATTCTAATTTATATCTTTAATTATGTAACAGATGTTGATTTCAGTCACAATTCAATTTGGCGTATGAAAAATAATGGAGTAAATTATCACTTCCCTAAAAGTTATGATGCACACATCTAATATGAATATTACGATCCATATGGGATAGACAAGTCAATTCTACAAAATATAGGATACAATACATTTAAGATGTGTTTAAGAAATTTAAATATTATCGTTGACAGTTGACACTAATAATGTGGACAATATGTTAATTAAGTTGCTCACTCATTATTTAAAATGTTTAAATTTTAAGCTAGTCCACATTTCTTCGAGTATACCCCTGATTGTGTTCATAATTTAATTATAAATGAAATGAGATAAGCATCTTGCAGTAAAAAAAAAAAAATACTGATATGTTAATTTAGCTATTTTTTATACGACTGAGACGGGTCATGTTTGGGGGCCCAAAGTAGATGAATTTTGGACCAGATTCATGTGATTGACTAGAGAGTGTTGCTAGGTACACCTAGCATTACGGATCAAATTAAAATAATTACCTCACACACTATATAATGTGGATTCGCGTATATTTACAGTCACTATGGGACGTAAAAACAAATTGAATTGAATTATTTGAAAATTTAACTGAATCATAAAATAGTTCATCTGAAAATAACTAAAATGTTTTGAAGCAAATCGAATTATTCTTTAACCGAATCGAATCATATTTTTTTTGTGCTGGTATTGAGAGTAGAATAATTTTTACTCTTTTTTAAAATAGTTATCTTTTTTATAGTTTGGTTTGGTTTATTCGTTCTTGAACGGTTTAACGTGACAAAAATATCATAAATTATATTTTTTTCTCTTTTACGGAAATGAAAGAAGATGAATAGATTTACAATAAAATCAAATAAGTTAAGAATAAATTTTAAAAAATATATTATAAATTTAATACTAGTAATTAAATTAATTAACTTTCTTAATAAACATAAATTAGTCCATTGATAAGAAAGTATTGAACTAAAATAAATAAGTATGAACATTTTTTAAAGTTATTGATCATCCAAAAAAGCTCGAGATTTTGTAAATAATTTATGTATTAATTTTTAAAATTTAATTATAAATTGGTAAAATAAAAATAAAATTTTGTAAACTATTCAAAATAAAAATATATAAAATGATATAAAATAAAATTGAAAAGATTTATATATTGAATATTTTTAATTTATAATTTTTATAATTTGGAAAAGATTAATAATTCTTAATGATGCATGAAAAATAGCTTATAAAGTTAAATAAAAAATTCAAGTGTCTTAATGGTTTATTACCTTATCTTTGAGTAAAAGGTCATAGGTTTTAATCCTACCAAGATAAGATTTTTTTTTTTACTTTATTTAACTTCTTATCACATAAGTATTATGTCATAAACAACTTACATAAACGTCACATCAA
Source organism: Glycine max (assembly GCF_000004515.6). Taxonomy (NCBI): domain Eukaryota; kingdom Viridiplantae; phylum Streptophyta; class Magnoliopsida; order Fabales; family Fabaceae; genus Glycine; species Glycine max. Next base: position 49,622,275 of record NC_016091.4, read on the forward strand.
CACCTATAAGTTACATCTAAGTTAACATTTAACTTTAAATGATCAACTAATAGAAGAATTAAAATTATTTATTCTAAGAAAATAGGAAGACTATATGTCTTGATTTAAAAATAGAGAAATCAAAATCATGAATTTAAAATTATAATAATACCAAAATTACAATTTAATCTAATTTTTAAAAATTAAGATATATGAGTAACAAGAAATACTTTATTTTATAAAAATACTATATTATAAGTTTAGGAAAAAATAATTTAATAATTTTTATGATACGTTATTATTTTATTATTTTAACAATAAGCAATTTTTAATTTTTATTTTATTTTTATATATTTTACATATAAATTACAAATCGAGCTTTTTATGAAGACAGATGAATATAATTTATATTATTGTCATACTAAGGAGTACAGACATTCCGTGACTAACTGGTTTTTCATATATATTTTTTAAATAAAAAGAAAGATAAGAAAAATTAGTCGGTGATTTGTGAAAGTAGTTATAGAATAAAATAACAACTCATGAATGTAGTAATAGAAATAAAATAATAATTTATGAATGTAGTAATAACAATGTGTACACTAAAACACGTTATTCTTTTTATATATAATTATAGATTATAGATATATCATTATTGGTACATATCTTGCTTATTAATAATAATAATAATAAGTTGGTTATTTTTTTAAACTAAATAATTGGTTATTTACATCACTTAATATTTTTTTTAATTAATGTTTTCATTTGAATACGTATTTTTTGGTAAAAATGATAATTACTTGTAATTAATGATATCTCAAATGTTTTATTTTGTCTTTTTTGAACGTAATATACTTAAATTGTTGTAAGTTAGTGATATAGAATTTTTTTATGGAAGTTAGTGCTATAGAATATGAAAATTCTGTAATTGCAATATACGTGTTTAATTTTCTAAGCGTTTTGTAGTCCGTATAACTGAATTTTATTTTTTTATCATTCTATTCTATGTATAATTTAAAAAAAAGATAATTGTGATGAAATTTTAATCAAAATAATAAATGCAAACCAGTAGGGCAAAGTAAAAATCTCATCCGATTAGTAGGGCAAAGTAAAAATTTCATCCTATTAGTCATTCAGTTCATTTTTTTGTTACACAATATTCATTGGCACATGCAAAAGACTGAAAATTATGAAGGATTCTAGTTTAGGTATGTATTCTCTGCATCGACTCATTTTACATTCACTCATTATACCTGTGAACGAATGACACACATCATTTAAGAACGATAACGTGTCGCAAATTATGATATTGTCACTTGAATCTAGACAAAGCATATTATGATACAATATATTACTGGCCATTCAAAGGTTTGATTCTGAGGTCTTCCACAAACTTGCAAGTATAATATGGAGGTGGGGTTCGTTGTTAATATATTGTATTGCTTTTCTTTTAACTCTCTTAAAATGTTAAGAAAATATTTGTCGCCATATATAAAAAACACGTGAAGTGTGATCGTGGGCGTTATTTTTTGCCGTTTGCAGGTCAACAAATTACATGGAGATCGTAAAGTGGAGATGAACTACACACAATTACCTTTAGTGTCGATGTAACGGATGTTTGAGACGAAGAAGAAGTTTTTTGAAGTTTCATTTCGAGACAGAAATATTATAACCGAGACGCAGCATAAATGTGAGTATCACCTTTTATCCCATTTACTTCCAACGCACGGACCAATACAGACCAATTTTCCACGTCCCACAGCCTCACAAGGGTGCCTCTCGCCCCAAAGGAGCTCAGAGAAGAAAATCTACTTAAGCAAGCTAAGGTACATTATTTGAAGTTTATAAGATACAAAGTTATTAGTGATCTTGCCATTAGTTCATAGGAAACACCAAGTTTTAAAGTTACCAGAAATCTTTTTTTGAGACCTTTCACAAAGTTGCAAGCATATTATGTCAATCATTCTGCACCTGCTCATTCTTAGAGAAAGATAACATTAGTCTTAAATATAATATTTGTTAGTATAATTAATAGTTTTTTAAAAGATAATTAAAAGAAAATTTAACGTAGATTAAAACAGTATAAGAAGCAAGTAAATTTTATTTTATACACAAAAGTTATGTTCTATGTACATTGTTTCTGTTGTTGGACCAGCACTAAATAATAATAACAGCAAATCTGATTTTAGTATTTCCATTATATTTTAGTGGGACCATGAGAGTGTGGGCAACAAAAGAAAATTCATATATATATATATATATATATATATATATATATATATATATATATATCTGTTATAACATCAAGAGATTATTTTCATCAATGATAAAATCTTAACATAATATTTTTATTTGCAAGGTCTTAATGCTCTATGGGATTGAAATGTTGGAGTGCAAGGAGATTTCTTTCATATTTTATTTACTACTATGGAAGCATAGTTTATATCCTTGTTTCATGCGTTTTCTACATTAGGGTGTTGTTGCTTCTTTGTGTGTGCATGAAGGGTTAGGTAACAATGTGCATGATCATTTCGTGTTTTCTTATCTTTGTTTGACTGTAGTTTGTACTTTTGAATACTATAAAAGTATATTTTGTGCTTTTAAAAGTTGTTTTAAATAAATTTGATTGGCTGTTAAAAAACATTGTTAAAAGTTCAAATAAACTAAAGACTAATATATATAATAGTTATCATATATATATATTTTTATAAATTTTTATGGCTAATATAAGTAATGATTGACTGATTATATTTTTTAAAAAAAGTATTATAAACCTAAATCAACAACAATAATAAATATTTTTTAAGGTATTTAACCCAATAGTATTAATATATAATAAATATAATAAGTTATAGTCACAAGTATTATGAAATAATTAGGGTAACAGTATTATTTAATAATCCGTACCAGAGATTACCTGTAAAAATCAAGGTTTGACCATTTATATTTTATTTAAAGATATTTTTAATCCTTTAAATTTGGGTAATTATTCTTCTTAGTCCTTAAAAAATTATTTTTTATTAGTTCCTCAATTTTTTTTAAAATTGTTTTTAGTCCCACTCATCTTTGTGTTGATGGTGTAATAATTTGGGTAAAGATTACTTTTACCTGTATGATAAAGATTTTAAAATTCACCTCAAGATGAGTTCTAACATCTAACAAATTGATTCTCTCATTAAACTTTTTAGACGGAATAATTTTTGCTAAAGATGAAATGATCACCTCTATATGTAAAATGCTCTTTGAGTCTTGTGCCTACCTGATCCTAGGAAGTTCTCCAGATCTAACTCACCTAAATTTTTCAATAAGCAAATCTATTTTTTTACCTACAGATAATAAATAAAAGAAGTTTTTTAATTGCCTTTATCGTTAAAGAGTATGAAGAAATCTATTCTTGACTGGAATATAACACCATTTAAGAATGAATAATTACATTATATTGTTTCTTGCAACCATAACATGGCAATGGTAATGCTCTTCAATATTAATGGGGAATATCTTTCTGGGAAACATTAACCATCCTCCTGATGGTAGCTTAGTTCTTGGTATGGAAATTATAATGTGTTTGTTGATAAACCATTCCCGGCTGATGAGCAGTGGAAATCTTCACAAAAAGTGGATGTATATGAACCTTCCTCGATTCATCTTTTGGGTTAGACGTTCATATGTTGTTATATGAAAAAAAACATTCTTAGATTGTATATATATATTATCTCATAAAATTATGACACATGAGAATCTTTTTGCATGAATGATTTCAAACAATGCATCTGGTACATTATCTAAAAATTAATCAACCTGGATAATCACATCTTAGTAAATGTTTTATGAAGGTTGTTTTCCGTGGAATATTGACCAAGGAGCATGACCATTGGTTTAGCATCAAAATCACTGTCGGTCTGAAAGACAAACCAAAACCATTCTTAAACTTAATATAATCACATTTGCATGAATAAAATGTCATTTTAATTGATATTAACATGTGTAGTTCACAAAATTTGCATATTTTATTTATATATTAGGTGTATATGTCACTAACCAATAATGGAGATACACAATCATTGAATCGATAGGTGAACTCCAATGGCTTAAGCCTCTCCACATACAATCTCTCCAGGCCATCAATTATTATTGATGTAACTGCACTGAGAGGTAACTAAAATAGACCAAAATTTTATGATCAGACTCTACCTGGCAAATGGCAAACGACTGAAATACAGCAAGGCATGTGTAATATAACTTCAAAAAAACCAGTTCATAAATTCTCCAATACTGCCTTGTATTCATCAACTGATTCGTAAAGGCAATGAATGTATGCAAGATGAATTGCTATCAATTATGAATGCATTTACCTCTCAAAATAATTCAAGCATTTATTCTTTAAAAAAGCATTCACCGTCAAACTCTTTGTTTTCTGAAAAAAAAAAGAAAAAACATTAAGAAAAAGAATCAACAACAATAATATGATTTAATTGATAAAGACAAAGTAAGATAAAAAAAAAAATGCTTACTGCTATTTACCTTGACCCAAGACTTCAGAACTATAGTAAGGTCTACTTCATCTAATCTATGTAAGATTTATTTCAGAAACCTCCGGTAACTGATGTATTATCAGCAGCAATACCCATCGAGAGCACAAGGAGACAAATTTCAATAACTACAGTCCGCACTGATTCAATGCAAATGCTTCTTCACTCAGAAATCTATATGCTTCAGCCCTTTAGAAGCAAAAATAGGCCAAGTCAATTTTTTTTCAAGTTGAAACAGATGATGATGTTATAAAGGTCTACACGATAGAAATCTTACCCAAGAAGAAGATTTACCAAAAGTTTTAACTGAATGTTGGGTCAGCAATGCACTGCCAAAGGAACACTTATCAAGAAACTTCTTTTTGGATCAGAGTTTTGCAAAGAATAAGAATAAGCGCTTACTTGTACAAGTGCACTTAAGATGCAGCACCTGTATCAAAAGAATGTAGCATCACGTACCCTGTGCTGATCATTAAAGCAGAGCAGAACCCTAAATTAAAAATCCCTTTATTATGTCTTAACACTGAATGCACTAATGCTATATACTATGTCCAGCACCTTAATAACCAATATTAGCCATTACTTGATTCTTTATACAACATCACCTAAACCCTACAAAACTTCCTTACATTTGTCTAAATTCAATTTCAATCCACCAATTCCTAAAACTCTATCCCTCCAAAAATACCCTAACCCTAATCTAGAGTCACAAATCCTCTCTCCTAAGTCCTACCTCCTCATGGAGACTGTTCAAATGCCTAAATACACACGTAAATCTTAAATCTAATACGTTATTTTCAAATAAGTCGCATTCTAAGTTGAACCTTTCAAGCTTCAACACAGAAGAAATCACCACATGCCTGACATTGAGAACACAATTTTTCTTTGCACTGCACAGAAAACGACTATTTAAAAAGGAATCGTTGTAATAATGGCTAACCAGGTTTCTTCAAAGTTAAGGCGAGCTTCTTTTGGCACACGAGGGAGTTGAGGAGCGAGGATTTTCCGACGTTGGAGCGGCCAACAGAGCGAACTCAGGAAGTCCATCGGAGGGACAATCCTTGGTTGATACGAATGCTCAAACAGAAACACATGCAGGAGGTGAAAAAAGATGTAAAAGAGGTGTGAATAGCAGCAACCAAGACCAAGAGACAAATTGAAAAGCCCACGTAGCTCAATGACTATGTTTGAGGCAGAGTGTGTGAATTCAGCTTCTAGAAATCCTTTAGGAAATTCCTTGCTTGAACTTGTCTGATCCTAGGAGACAAGAAGAATAAAATTCGTTAGGCTTAATCTTCTAGAACCTTTTCTGTTACGAAGGAGATTATAAGTATCAATGTAAATAACAAGCAGTTATGCAATGAATTGAAATTATTTCTCTTATTTGCTTCTTATTCCCTTTTTTCTCTTGTGCTGGGGCCCTGGTACCTGAGTACCAGAACTTAGCCCCTAACTCTTTAAATGAATATATGATAGATTTTTGTATCATTTTACAACGTAGATCTAAATTTAATTCAACTCTAAAAATTAACTCATAAAATAAAAATTGTCTTCCACTTATATATTATTTATTGATCTTTATCTTTGACTAATATGAGACTTAAGTTTTTTTTTCAATAATACTTAAATTTAAACTCATTTATTAGATAATTTTTCTGTCACTTGTAAGTATTTTTTGTAAGCATATCAATTGAATATGAGTCCAAAGTTACCATCACCATTAGTATTAGCAATTTTATTAGTTTCATTACAACACGGTGGAAAGAAAATGGATTCAATGAGATGTTAAACTCGAGTCATCAAAATGTAATTCACTTTTATTTTTAAATTTTTGTAAGCAAATGATACGTTTCATTTTATACGGAGAGCATTCTGAAAACCATCGGGAATTTTCAACATCAACAACAAATCTTTGAATTCTATTGTTCAAATGAGAGAGATTCCTTGAAAGGGAAATGTATACTTATAATTGTTGATTAGGAAATCAACTGATTATGAAAACACTCACATATATAATAAATTATAAATTTCATACAATTTTAACATTTGTTTTTCTAATCTATAACTATAATTGTACTTTATCCTCTAAAACATATTCTTCACTTTGTAACAGCAGATTTTAACTCGTTTGAAGCATGTCATGGACTTCCCCGTTCCATGTGTGCTATCAATCGTCTCGAAAGGCAGGAGAGTTAAGCAACGCTGCCAAGCACCAAATTCAAAATTTATTTTGTTAGAATTATATCATACTATGCCAATTAATATTTCTAACAAAATTTACAAACTAATATTTTCCCATAAAAAATATACTATACCAACTTGTTAGCAATAAAAAAGAAAATAATTATATCATACTATACCAACTTGTTACGGTATTAAAAGTTTCAAATTCATATCATATATTTTGTGTGAACATTTAACTGAAAATAAAGGATGATGTCTAAATATTACTATTTCTATGTTTTAAAATTCTAAGAATTTATTATAATTTTTACTTATACTCTCATAAAGGAGAAGAAAAAATCACATAAAATATCAAAATAATAAATGAAAGATATGAATACATACTAAAAGTTGATAATAATAATAATAATAATAATAATAATAATAATAATAATAATAATAATAAAGAGGTTAATTATTTTTCTTAAATAGTGTATTATAAAATTAAATTATAGACAAAAAACTAGAAGAAATAATTAAGAAAGGGATAAGACATATGTACCTTTAGCCATTGGTGGATAGCTGTCCAAAAACGTACGAATCGCTTTTAACATGTTCTACAGTACAGAGATTTGAGCCCCCAATTAGTTTTTATATATATATATATATATATAGCCATGAGCCCCTAATTAGTTAATCACCAGAGTTGGATGAATGCATTGAAATGCAGGATTTTAATAAAGAAAAATGTTAGTGATGTATTCTTTGTCATAGAATTTTTAGAACATTACGAATTATTGTGTGAATTTTACATGAATATCACTAGATACTAATTAAAAAGAAAGCGTGCTGGCTTAAAGCTTAGGTATCAGATTTTCATTACTCTTTTTCGTGCTGGCTTATGAATCCTCGTGATTGTTTTGGTTTTTGGTAGATGGTGGAAACAGAAGCAGGTTAATTATCAGTAAGATGGTATTGATATGAATAAGTATCTTAACTTTTGCAGTAATTATCATAAAAATCATACTATCATGATTTTTAATTAGTTAATGACATAAGACTTTTTATATTAACAGTGTATTACGACCATTAAATACTTCATTCAATAAACTTGGTATATGTTTGAGTACTTCTGTTACTCTGCTATGATAAATTTCATTTGCTTATACAAAAGTAAAAGCAGGGCTATTTATAGGAAGAAAAGCAAAATTTTTGCCTGGGTTCAAATGGCTTTAAGTTTTCTTTCCTTTTTCCTAATACCATTTGATTTATATTCGAATTTAACAGAACTTCAATTACTTCTGTTGTAACAATAAATAAAAGGACAAAATATTGAATGAGGAACAAACATACCAGTACTATTTCACCTGGTTTTAGTGGAAGTTCCTCCAAGCCGGTTACCTTGCTGCACATAGCCACACACAATCATATTTGCCGTTTAATAAAAAGTTAATAATTACTTTATAATGTTAACATGTTTAGAAATTCAGGATTTTAATGATCAAGCTTTTGTTAAGTACAGAGAGAAATAATAAGGTGTTATATACCTAATAATCAATCTTCCTTCTTTATCTTCTGTAAACCAAAAGAATCTGCATCCTTTTGTGAAGGGTAGTTTATTTTTGTCGTCCCCCCACTCTGTAAAGAATGTGAGGATATTCTTTGATCACACAGCCAATCAAATTATATATATTTATTTTAATTCATTGAACAATTAATCAAAGCTAAACGCAAAGTATTGGGCTGTTGTTAGAGATCTTGATTGAATCCAAGATCTTGATAATGACAATTGCTTAATGCACTCAATTTTTTTCTCGGTGCACCCTGAAAATTCCTACCCGTTCTTACCATTCCTCTCTCTAACAAACCCTAGCCACCTCTCCCCCAAACCTTCATGACTACCGCACCCCACCTCCACCTAACACCGCCTCTACATCGCCTCAAACCCACCACTATTTTGCTACCCAACCACCCACCACTGCCACATGCATCGTTGTGACACACGAACCTTCACGTTGCACCAAACCCACAATCGCATTCATCACCCTCATATAATTTTGGATTGAGTAATTCGTAATACATTTGTATGTATTTTGGGGCTACTAAGAATTTTTGTGTTGCACTAAGCAAAAATGAAGTGCATTAAGTAATGGCCCTTGATAATTTGAAACAACCCTGAACGCCGAAGTGAAGTTGACCCAAAAACAAAAATTGAGTTTGTGAAAGTCACGTACCCAAGTGCCAAAACACAGTAGCCATAGGTTTGCTCTCTTTGACATCTTCCACTCTCACATCTTCTTCCACTCTGATATCTCCCTTTCCCACAGCAATTTTAATATTTGGACCCAACGCATCCATCACCTCCTGCCAAAATTCTATGATTTGCTCCTGAATGAAAAGGAAGGGAGGGAGGAATTCACCATGTTTATTGACGGAAACATTTCCAATATATTGACAATATTGGCACCATCAAAATCTAAGCATTCTATAAAGTATAGGCTCGAATCTACACACAATTGTATTGATTAGTGCTAAACATAGAAAAATTCAATTAGGATCTTACAAAATTAGCCTGGTTTGCATTTCTTAAAGAGCCACCAGCTAATCTAGAATTGTTGCTTCATTAATTAGGTTGAATTCGTGAATTTGCTTCATCTTGATATCATTAATTCATTGTATTATTCATTCACTTATTAGGGTGTTATTAACGAATACCACGTCAAAAACCCCAATACCACTTATTAGGGTAGTTGTATAACATACTCCTTTTTTTTTGGTGAAGTATATATAACATACTCTGTTAAATATTTATGTTTAGTAACTTATAATTTAATTTTCTTAAACAAATCAGCAAGCATACCGGCATTTATTAAACACAATTTGACGGAAAGAAAGAGAAAGAGAAAATGTTGAAACTAATTAATTACCTTGCCTTTGTAGGGATTGTAGAAGAGGTAGTCCTGGTACTCACAATCATCTGAAACTAATTGCTTCAATTTTTCAATGTCTTTTTTATTGAAAGCATCGTAAAACTCTTTGACAACACTCTCTACATCTGAATGTGGCAGGAACTCAGGATTTTTCCCGGCACGTGCTTTCCATTTTTCATTTTGGCACTGTTTCCATAACTCTATTATGGGCTTCTTTTGCCCTACTAATGCAAATGGAAACAACGTACCATTGACAATTTGGTGATTGGCAATTAAATTGCTGAAAGGAGTACTCCTCTTGTTGTTGTTGTTGTTGTTTAATTGGGCAATGCATGGTCGTGGGTTGATAGTCTTGTTTGAGCTCATGCAAGCTCCTAATGTGGTAGACATTTGGGGTAGTGATGCCATAGCCTAGCAAAGAGAATTTGGTTTATTGAAAGAAGCTAATGGTTATTTTATTATTCTAGTTACTTGTCAAGTGCGTCTTTGCATCTAACTAGGGTATATACATAGTTTTCCATTCAAGAAAGGAATGGATGCGATTCGAGGCATGCTTTTTGTTTGTTCCAAGTAATTTAATTAAGTTTCACATCTTTACAAGTTATATATATATATATATATATATATATATATATATATATATTCTTTGTGTACATTAGGGGGCCAACTAAGTTAAAGAAAAAAAAATACTCCTAAATTTTTTTGAAATAAACTTTTACAAAAATATATACAAAAATTATAAATTAATTTCAAGAAATTTATATGACCCGACCCACCCTACTAACGGATTAATGTTGGTAGATTAAATTGTTGACCTAAAAAGAATAAAATAAACTGAAAAAAACAAAACAATCAAACCATGTAAGTTATAAAATGTCTATATTTTACTTTATCTAAGTCATAAATATCTTTCACACAGAAGATTCTGTTTAAAGAATATTTATGAATTGGTGGTATTAATTTTCTACTAATTATTTTTCATGCATACTCAATATATATATATATATATATATATATATATATATATATATATATATATATATATATATATATATATTACTTGGTTGCACTTTTAGTGTTTTTAATATTGAAATTATGTGATTTTGATTTGTCAGATTTTCATTGTGTAAATTGAATCTTCATGGTACGACATCAAGAAAACAAAAATATAATCTAGTCATATATCATTTGTGTGTCAAACATGACACAATAACAAACACATAATTAGTCTGTTATCATCTAATTAAAAAACTAATATTAAATTATACTATTGTGATACCTAAAAAATCTCATTCTTAAAATTAGAACTTAAGTTACAACATACAAGAAAAATCCATATATAATTTAAAAATTAACACAATTAAAAAAATCAGAATTTTAATTCAGAGATTCCCCTTAACTTATAGGTCAAAATCAAAATTTTAATTCAGAGATTCCACTTAACTTATAGGTCAACTCAAGTTAAGTAGTTTAGGTAATGCCTTTCAAAAATAGCTTAATGTTTAGTTTAATTTCTCTTGAATAAATTTGAGATAAAAATTTTAAAAATTGATATAAGTTTCATACATTTATACTTTAATTTAGTTTATTTTCATCTTTTTCATTTTCACATTTCTTTCATCCTTTAAATTAAATTGTAACTTTTTTTTTTTACTATCAAACTAGTTAATTCATTCAACAAAAGAAAATAACGACACGGCTAACGGGGAAACCACTAAATCAAATGGTACCTTAATCACATAAGTTACTTTACCATGTCATCAATAGTTGTTATATAAAAACTATCCGGCCATTGTCATGAATCGGTTAGACACTTTTCAATTTTTTTTTATTTACTCAATTGTTTTTTTTTTTGTTTGTTTTTTTCTTCTTCAAAAATCGAGCATTACACGGGAACCGATGCTAGTATTGTAAAACAACCTACCATTTGAGTAGATTGACATGATTTACCTAGTGATTTTGACAACTTTAGAGGCATACTAGTAAATGGATGTTCCGATATACATAAACGAATAAAATGGATGTAATCTTAACATTTGTGATTGGAAGATTATATACGTCAAACAACTTGCTAGAGCTAAATCAAAGGGCACACTATTATTGGTGTCCCAGATAAAGCAACGACAAACATGCAAGGGACCCTCAATCATAGATTATCATGTCACAAGAATGTTTGCTTTCCTATTTTCCATCCTCGATTTAATGAAGGTATTCTCGCTCGCTTGCTTCTTCTATTGATTGATTTCTGGGGAATTAAAACTTAATTAGTTCAAATGCTACAGACAAAATGTTTCTGTACGTATGACCCATATGCGCAGAGCAGTACACACACATGCATGGTGGGATAATAGATATTATTGTATTATTCGTTTGTTGCTCATTTAAAAAATTTGCCCCATCCACACACACATTAATTATTATATATCTGTAGAGTTCTATATCTATATAATTAATAAAACAAAATAAAAATTTAACTTTTTCTTAAGGATCATATCTTCCTTAAATGTGTCTTATCATATATTTCTTTTATTGACATTGTCACATGTCATTTTTTATATTTTATTTAAAAAAACATTTAAATTATACGTACGTTAATCATGTATTTATTTAACTTTCATTTTACAATTTCATGTTTTTCTTGATATTTCATATTCTTTAAAATTTTCAAATTTTTACAATTAATTTTCTATTTTTTTTAAATATAACAGTCAAAGTACAATAATTTTTTTTAAAAAATGGAAAATAAATATTTAATTCAAAAAATTAATCAAAAATAAAAAAAAAGATATATTAAATTAGTCTGTAAAGTATCTTGTATAAAAGAAGGTAAAAATGAAGGGGGAACATTGGAGTAGTTTATAATATAAAAGAAAAAACAATAGTTTTTTCTGACAGAGGTAGGAAAAAAAAACGAAGGGGTAGAACTGTAGAAGGATTATTAATTGCAAAACAGAAATAATGATTATAAAAATTAGTCACCAATATCTAGTTGTGGTTAGGGAATCAGTTGTCCCCACCTTCCAAATCCCCAACTTATCCTAACCCTATGGTCCACACGATCCCTAAACAGATACCCAACTTGTTTTCATCCCCAAATCACTCAACATCTCCTTAAGTCCTGTGCTACTCAAATATCATTTTCTGTCTCAATTTTTTCTCTATGTCTGCTTTCTTCACATTAAAGTTCCCTTTGCAGTTTTCCCACAATTATTTCCCAATATATATGTCAGACACACTAAAATCAAGGTCACCTATAATAATTTAGTATTGATACTGATTATCTCAACCCTTCTCATAGCCAATCACAATCGCTGACCCACACCACATACCTCTAGAGTCTAGCTACACCCCACCATGGGATTTGTATGGACCAAAAATCCAAAATAATACAATTAATTAAATGAGTTGTAAAATTTTCATTTTCATGAAAAATTGATCTGATTACCAGCATAGGCTATTATTTAAGGAATAATTGTCTTTACATCACTATTAGTGGGAATGAGAAAAATGTTTGTGTTAGAAGAAAGGCATACATACATACAATGCACCTTTTTTTTTTTCCCTTAGAAAGGTCGTCGGCTGACTTTCATGATAAGGAACAACTTTATCAAATACAAGATGATTTTGAGACCTCACCATGCATATATAACAGAAAAGGTTGTAGCTATGTGGCTTCTACCACTTTTTACTTACGTGTTCATCATTTTTTTATTAGGTGCTGCTTAGTCCATCTCAATGCTTGGATTCTTATGCCAAATTAGATGCACCATCATTATGATGACTTGGGAAATTCGCAGCAACTCCTGTAATTTGCACCTAAAAGGATAGGAGAAGAATCGAAAATAGAACTGCTGTCATGTCATTCACATGTGTATAAGCAGTTTCTGACTTTGTTTGCTAGTACCCTTCTATAGTAGTATATATATAGGAAAGGGATATACTCATTGGAAGAGTAACACTTACACTTATTTAACTTAATTTTGAACTGATATTATTTTGATAATTATATGTGTTAAAGTTTATACAAATAAATATTTACGGATATGTAACATTATAGCTGAAATTTATTTATATTCTAAAAAGGATACGACAAGCTAAAATAAAATAAGTTGAACATATTAAATGATTTTTTAAATTATATGAAATTTATAGACTTTATACCTAATCATATTTCTTAATTCAGTAGATAATAAAATTTAAGGTTTAAATGCAAATTTGGTCTCCTATTTTGGTCAATCCTCAATGTTGGTCCTTTTATTTTAAAATAGTTTTAAAAAAAAATTATAATTTTAGTTTTCTATTTTAAAATAGAGACATTTGATCATCTTATTTTGTAAAATTTTTAATTTTTCAAAATTTCAATTTTATCTAGATGTATTTTTTTATTTTGATACAATTAAATCTTAAATCTAACACATTCATTTAAGGTATTATAAAAAAATATTTATTAATTAAAATGTAAGAAATAAATAAAATAAAACATAAATAAAATTGAAAATTGTACCAAAATTGTTATTTTTTAAATAAATGAGGATCAAAATTATGAATTTTTTAAAATAAAAAAACTAAATATTTTTATTTTGAAATATTGAACAGAGAGATCAAATGTCTCTATTTCAAAATTAATGAACCAAAATTGTAAATTGAGCAAAACTAGAGACCAAAATTGTATTTAAACAAAAATTTAATGTATATAATTTTTTTTATTAAGTAAACTAAGTTAAATATGAAACAAATAATCTAGAGGGGGAGCCTATCCAAAGAAAAATTGTATATAAGTTGTGTCAATAAAATTATATGATACAATCAGAATAAATCAATAATAAATAATTATGTTTCCTTATATTTTCATACAAGTTTGAAATACAGGTTTATGGATTTCATTTTCTTCTGTTTATGTTGATTACATAGAGGTAAATCATATTAGACTTCATACCACCACCTTGCAGGATTGCTAGTTAGATTCTCAGAATTTATCCACCATAAGAATGTTCTATCAAATTATAGTATTTTTTAACCTTTTCTATAGTCCTAAGTTGGTATCATGCTACCAATAACAGCACATGCACAGGACCCGGTAAACATTAATGGCCGTATTGGATTGGGATTTTAATTTTTTTTTTATTGATGTTATTTAATTAAGACTTTTAAGATTTTTTAAAGAAGAAAATAAAATTTAATGATATTTAATTATGATGTTTTATAACTTATAAAAAATATATTTTGGTATTAAAAAATATAGAAATTTTAATAGATTACTTTCTAACAAGGATTTCGATAGATTTCATCGTACTTTTTAGTATAAAATATTTATCAAATAATCTCATTCAAACCCTTTATATATTACTAGATTTTTTTCTTTCTTTTTCTATTTGTTATAAGACTTTATTTTCTCTCATCATATATACCCTTTTCTCTTTTTCTCTCTTTAATAGTCTTCAACATGTGCCACATATATTTATTATATTCTTTTGGAATAAAAAAATGTCAAATATATTCCTCCACTCTGCACTTTTCATTTTATTTTTTTTAATTAATTTAATATTTTTCCTATGTGTTAAGACTAATCAAGTTTTTTTTATACTGATTATGTTCATAACTTGTTCAACTTAATGTTTTCATGATTGTCACTCTTAATTTCCTAATCCACATTCTCTTATAGTATATTTTTATTATTGCATCACATTTAAACATGTCATTAGATTTATCATGAAATAATTGTAGTAATTAAAAAAAATAACATAATTTTAAATATATCGTTCAAGTCCAAAGTGAGAATAATGAGAAAATGTTATTGCAAGAAAGATTAGTATAGGAGAATATAAAAATATAATCAATGTAGCTATTAAAAGATTAAAAAAATTATTTTGGTTTTACTTTTTTTTATCCCAACCTCATTATTTCTTATTATTTTTTACACTAACTCTTGTAATTTTGAATATATTTTTAAAAATTCAAAAAATTATTTCAAATCTTATAAATATGTAAAGTCCTTTCAAATCCTTTAAATTCTTATGATATAAATTCATTAAAATCCAAACTATTATAAAAGTCTTGTAAAAAATTTAATAAGTCATAATATTCTTATATAATCTTTAAAATAAAAAAGTATGCTAAAATAATCTTTTAAAATCCTAATCCAATATACCTCTAAAAAATCCAATCGAATAATTTCTCCCACAGATATTCTCTTGCATTAGATCTTGTATGTTGCTCCACTATGAGAAATGTTAGATCTCATAGAAATCTGGTGAATCAATTTAGTTTTAGGCTTTGTAGTAAATGCTTGAATCGTTTAATTTAGATAAATAATTGTTTACTTTCTAAAAACTCTAAGAAAAATATTTAAAAAAAAATCATTTTTTAACACTTCTGTGAGCATATTCAATGGTGCAACCATAGTAGAGTTGCTTAACTCACTTTTTGTGTATGTGAGCCTTATAATGTCACATCAAATTTAAGAAATTATGCAATTAGTAAGAACTAAACATGTATCTTAAAAACTAAGAAAGATTAGTCCAATTGTTAAGAAACAAACTTATATTTAAGAAGGATGTGAATTTCATTTCTCTTGCCAATATGAAGATCTTGTCGTGGATAATATATAAGTATGTTTGTAAGTGTTCATTGAGTCTTAAAGTCTATCTTGACCTTAAGGAGCCCCCAACATTCAACTCACATAAATTTTTATATAAAAATAAATATATCTTACAATTGTCTTACAATTCTTAAGAATTGACAAAAAAATGTTTCTTGTACAAACAATTATTCTTATATAAGAACTACCACACAACTACTCCAATGATAAAACAACATCAAAACTAATTTTTAAGTCAAAAAATCTCATAAACAATTCCTGTTGAAGATGCTCTTAGATCATTTCTAGTAATAAGGATTGCTTCAAGGAAGGGTTAATAGTATCGCCAAGTGAAGTAGAAAATATTGTACTACCACATCCTGTTTACCCATCTGTCTGCTTAATGCTTCTAATTTGTCTGTTTCTTTCTTCAGTCGTTGTTGTAAATTCACCTCAAAACATAAAAGTGAAACAGTGTTTGAAGATTAAGGAACGGTCTACATCTTCATCAGTAACCTTAAATGGGAGATAAGAGACTTTCAATATCCAACCATGATGCTAAAGAGGCCATAGTAACTTACAGAGTCTAGTGCTGCTATGTTTGGATGAGATAGAACAGTAGCAGAAACACCACCTCATCATGTCAAGCAATGCATTAACTCTTTTTATCTTGTTTCTTAACATCTTGTGTCCATCCATCTCTGGAGCTCTGAACCACGAAGGCCTCTCTCTACTTTCATGGCTTTCAACCTTCAACTCCTCCAACTCTGCTACCGCCTTCTCTTCATGGGATCCAACAAACAAAGACCCTTGCACATGGGACTACATAACATGTTCCGAAGAAGGTTTTGTGTCAGAGATCATAATAACATCCATTGATATACGTAGCGGTTTCCCCTCACAGCTCCATTCTTTTGGCCACCTCACCACTCTTGTCATCTCAAATGGAAATCTCACTGGTCAGATTCCAAGTTCAGTGGGAAACTTGTCCTCTTTGGTCACTTTGGACCTTAGCTTCAATGCTTTATCAGGAAGCATTCCGGAAGAAATAGGAATGCTATCTAAGCTGCAGTTGCTGTTGCTGAATTCAAATTCCTTGCAGGGTGGAATTCCAACCACAATTGGAAACTGTTCAAGGCTTCGGCATGTGGAAATTTTCGACAACCAGCTCTCTGGAATGATACCTGGAGAAATAGGCCAATTGAGGGCTCTTGAAACACTAAGAGCAGGAGGAAATCCAGGTATTCATGGAGAAATTCCAATGCAGATATCAGACTGCAAGGCCCTTGTTTTTCTGGGACTTGCGGTTACCGGGGTTTCTGGGGAGATTCCACCAAGTATAGGAGAGCTTAAGAATCTCAAGACACTTTCAGTCTACACAGCACAACTCACAGGTCATATCCCAGCAGAGATTCAGAACTGCTCAGCCTTGGAGGATTTGTTTCTGTATGAAAATCAGCTTTCTGGAAGTATTCCTTATGAATTGGGCTCCGTGCAAAGCCTCAGGAGGGTGTTGCTGTGGAAGAACAATTTAACTGGCACCATTCCAGAAAGTCTTGGGAACTGTACAAATCTCAAGGTTATAGATTTCTCTTTGAATTCTCTGGGGGGTCAGATACCTGTGAGTCTCAGTAGTCTACTCCTGTTGGAGGAGTTTCTTTTGTCTGATAATAATATTTTTGGAGAAATACCTTCCTATATTGGCAACTTTTCCAGGCTGAAGCAAATTGAATTGGATAACAACAAATTCTCTGGGGAGATTCCACCTGTCATGGGGCAACTGAAGGAACTCACACTCTTTTATGCCTGGCAGAATCAACTGAATGGAAGTATACCAACAGAACTATCCAACTGTGAGAAACTTGAAGCACTTGATCTCTCACACAATTTCCTCAGCGGTTCCATTCCAAGTTCACTCTTTCACCTAGGGAATTTGACTCAGTTGTTGCTGATATCAAACAGACTTTCAGGTCAAATTCCAGCAGATATTGGCAGTTGCACCAGCTTGATCAGGTTACGGCTGGGATCAAACAACTTTACCGGTCAAATTCCATCAGAAATAGGTCTTTTAAGCAGTTTGACCTTTATTGAGTTGTCAAATAATCTACTCAGTGGAGATATTCCCTTTGAGATAGGTAACTGTGCTCATCTAGAGTTGCTTGACTTGCACGGCAATGTGCTGCAAGGAACCATTCCTTCCTCATTAAAATTCCTAGTTGGTCTTAATGTCTTAGATCTTTCTCTAAACAGAATAACTGGAAGCATTCCTGAGAACTTGGGCAAGCTTACGTCTCTAAATAAGTTGATTCTGAGTGGAAACCTTATCTCCGGTGTGATCCCGGGGACGCTGGGGCTGTGTAAGGCTTTGCAGTTGCTGGATATAAGTAACAATAGGATCACTGGTTCTATTCCTGATGAGATCGGTTATTTGCAAGAATTAGATATCCTCTTGAACTTGAGTTGGAATTCTCTTACTGGCCCCATTCCAGAGACCTTCTCAAATCTCTCAAAACTATCCATCTTGGATCTCTCTCACAACAAGCTCACAGGTACACTCACAGTTCTGGTTAGTCTTGACAATCTAGTGTCTCTAAATGTCTCCTACAATAGCTTTTCTGGTTCTCTTCCTGATACAAAGTTCTTCCGGGATCTACCCACTGCTGCGTTTGCTGGTAACCCTGACCTTTGCATTAGCAAGTGTCATGCAAGTGAAGATGGCCAAGGCTTCAAGTCAATAAGAAATGTTATTCTCTACACTTTCCTTGGGGTTGTTTTAATCTCTATTTTTGTCACTTTTGGAGTAATTTTAACTCTCAGGATTCAAGGGGGAAACTTTGGAAGGAATTTTGATGAAGGTGGTGAAATGGAATGGGCTTTCACTCCATTCCAAAAACTCAACTTCTCCATCAATGACATTTTGACGAAGTTGTCAGAATCAAACATTGTGGGAAAGGGTTGCTCAGGAATTGTTTATCGTGTGGAGACTCCAATGAAGCAGATGATTGCAGTGAAGAAGCTATGGCCAATAAAGAAGGAAGAGCCACCAGAGAGAGACTTGTTTACTGCAGAAGTTCAGACCCTTGGATCAATAAGACATAAGAATATAGTGAGACTTTTAGGATGCTGTGACAATGGAAGAACTAGATTGCTCTTATTTGATTATATATGCAACGGGAGTTTGTTCGGATTACTCCACGAAAATAGATTGTTCTTGGATTGGGATGCAAGGTATAAGATCATACTGGGAGCAGCTCATGGTCTAGAATATCTTCATCATGATTGTATCCCTCCAATTGTCCATAGGGACATTAAGGCTAACAACATCTTGGTAGGTCCACAATTTGAAGCTTTCCTCGCAGATTTTGGCCTTGCAAAACTTGTGAGTTCCTCAGAGTGCTCAGGAGCCTCTCATACTGTTGCAGGTTCTTATGGATACATAGCTCCTGGTGAGTATAAAAGCTTTTGTCATTCTAAAACAACAATTCATTTTAGCAATGTCCGTTTAAGAAAACTTTCAGCCTTACATCATTGTTTTGTCAGAGTCATTGAAAATTCAGTGCCTTTATACTTTTAAGACATTCATTTTCTCTCTTTCTCTCTCTTTTGGTACATTAAAAACTCTGTGTATGTCTTTAAGACATTCTTTTTTTATTATTATTTCAAAATCAGGTTGTTCTTTCTATAATAATTTCCTGAAACCAAATTAGAATTAAGAGCTATATGCTACTTGACCTTTTTCTTCATTTGTTTTGTATTTATGTCCATTTGGGTCATTTTCCCAAACTCATTGTGACTGCTAACTAATCACAACTGCATTATCTGTCAAACTGCAGAATATGGATACAGTTTAAGGATCACAGAAAAGAGTGATGTGTACAGCTATGGTGTTGTTCTCCTTGAGGTCTTAACGGGGATGGAACCAACTGAAAATAGGATTCCAGAGGGTGCCCACATTGTCGCATGGGTTAGCAACGAAATCCGAGAGAAGAGAAGAGAATTTACATCTATCCTTGACCAGCAACTAGTATTGCAGAATGGAACAAAAACCTCTGAGATGCTTCAGGTTCTAGGAGTGGCTCTCCTATGTGTGAATCCATCCCCAGAAGAACGACCTACTATGAAAGATGTAACGGCAATGCTCAAGGAGATCAGGCATGAAAATGATGATTTCGAGAAACCAAATTTTCTCCATAAAAGCATGGTTACCACCAATCCAAAAGCAGCAGTTCACTGTTCAAGTTTCTCCAGATCATGTGAACCTTTAATAATAGAATCAACATCTTCTTCTTCTGTATAGCCACCAATTTGATTGCTAGATTTGTTTTTTTTTTCAAGTGACAAATTATTTGTATAGATTAGTATATATGGATTTGGATCATTTTCTGTACAAGATATGGTCCTGTTAGAGAGGGAAAGACACAAATATAATTAGTGTAAAACACTAATCATGGTGGGTTAACGTTTAGTAAAATTATGCCTCTCTCTCTTTAGCATTGACAATATGTCCATATCCTACTATTTGGAATGTTGTAGATGTAAAAAACGTGATTGAGAGAAGAAACCTCCCTAAAGACAATCAATTAAGAGTTTTCGCACCTATAATATGATAATCAAACAAAACAAAAAATCCTGTTACCAAGGAACATGATGTTATTTATATCTTATGGAAATTTCACACTTTACAATTATGTTCTTTCTGTAGATAAACTCTTCAGTTCCAAACAAGTCAGATAATGCCAGAAACTTTCACCTTCTATGAGAATAGAACAACGTTCTTGCAATATGGTATCAAACTGTTACTTGTATTGCACTAAAATCCATGAAGAAAAAGATGTAGGACGTAGTCCCACTCACACAATCTAAGAACCTGCTTTTGCCGACAACTGTGGCAGAAGTAAACAAATTAATAGTGGTGCCCTGCCTTAGACCTTAGGTTCAATTCACCTTGGCAATAATGACTTCATAGAGAAGGGACCTGAGTATACGAACATAGTTTTCAAGGGACTGGAGAGATGGGCCATTGAAAAGCAAGAGTTGACAGTGCCTTCTTTCCTGGCATAAGCCTCTAAAGCGCAAAATTATAGAGAGAAGAGAAGCACCTAGACCACAACCCTTCATAAATGTTCCCAACAATTATTTGTGTAGTGATAGTGATAGCTCGTGCCCCATGATAGTCAAAAGAGGTCTTGCATTTTTTCATGTGATAGGAGACCATTCGTGGCCCACAGATAGTTTGATGGATCTTATATATCTCCCTGTTTACAAAGCAAGCAACCATCAACATTAAGTAATCACTATTTTTCCCATACACGAAACACTAACCACTATAATTATAAACAAACTAAAATATGATTTTAATTCTTAATAAATATTTGAATTTGATATTTATTTTTAATAAATGTTTTTTTTATTGAATCTCTAATAAAATAATAATTTTATTTTTGATTCTCGACATTTTTTATTTATAATAAATTATTAATTTTTTTGTTTATTTCATAATAATTTTTTTGTTTGTTATTAGTCTTTTCCAAAAGACTAATAACAAATAAATTTATTTTTATGAGAAAGTGAACATAAAATTAACTAATTTATTAGAAACTAACAAAAATATCAATGACTAAAAATAAAATTTTTATTTTATTGAAAAACAAAAAAAAATATCAAGAAACAAACATAAAATTCAAATACTTATTAGAAATTACATACATATTTTAGCCTTAGAAAGAGAATATATCTATTCCTTTTGCCCAATAACAAAAGATACTGTGTGTTGTTCAGTTCATGCAGAACAGCATTTCATAATGGTATGTTATTTTCGTTACACACGATTCTATTTTAATAAACTCCTCCATAAACAATTTTTAGAGAAGAAAAAAATATAAAATATAATGAATCAAATTTCTAACATAAATTAAAATCAATTTATGCTCCCAGGCTTTTAGAAAAGTTAGATGATCATAGGTATCCTTCAATAAAAAAATCTTATTCAAACTAGACAAAATTATTATAAATAAATAAAGTTTTTCCTTCAAATAATTAATATAATTGCATATTCAAGATTTAAATTCAAGACATTGGTTAACTAAAAATTATTCTGCACCAATTGATTCATGTGTCCAGTATGGTATACACACTTTTGTCAAGGTTGAAGTTCATAAATTGGTTTTAATATACAAGAGAAACTTAATTCATTTTAATTTCTTATTTTCATATCATGTAACAACACAATTTTGAAAGTTTCCTTTTGTATAATTCCCAACACAAACCCCCAGTCCACCATTGGAAACAAAAAAATTATTCAGATGGCAACATCCAAAAAAATAGCATCCAAGAAATATTTCACTCAGTACTAAATTGATGGATATTATAAATGGCAGTAAGATAATGTGAAAATGATAAATGAGGAAATATAGAACTGCGTACATCAGCAACAAATAGAACAAATGGAGCACAACTACGATGTCTGGAGGAAACAACAACGGGAGACAGTGAGAGGGAGACACAGATGAACCTACACAAGATTTTGGGACAGAACGTAGTAACTACTAACTAGTGTGTTTGTAAGAAACAAAAACACACACACATGCATAAACTAACCCTACGTACATTACATGTCAGGATAAGAGCTGAAGAACTAAGAAACAGTCAAATGATGAAACGATAATGACTATGGTTCAAAGACAAGGTGTGAATAATGCTTCTAAACAAACTTTCTTATTGTATTTAAGTGTCCTAATTGTGCAGTGGGAACAGACAACATATAATGTTTCTTAGTGGATGGTTTGGTTTGGTAAAAAATTCGAGCCAAATCATTAAAATTGTTTGGATTTAAATACCAAATCATATTCTTCTATAAAGCCGGTTTGGATTTTATTGAACAGGTTTTGAACCATAAATTGATTTTAAAACCAGTTTTAAAAGTGGTTTTATGTTAAGTTTTATTATGTCATATTAGAGCGGGCTCTTAGAGAATATTAGTGTTTGTGTGGGACTCCTGCGTCCCTGCGTGAAAGAACAGCTAAACACTGAAATTGGGTTATTTCTAAAAACTGTATAATTTTATTTTATCATTAAGGTGTACAAATGCGTGAAAAAACATGTTAGTAAAAAATTCAAGGTACTAAAACTGGTTTCAAAAGAAACATTTTAGTTCTATTTGTGGTTTGAATTATAACAGTTTTTTTTTCACCCTTATACACCCGTCTCTACACATTATAAGTGGAGAGAGATGTCTGTTTCACGATTGAGCAATAGTATTCATCGGGTGGAAATAGGAGATTGACAGGAAGAAAGAAAAAAAAAAGTTATTGTAGGTAAAAGAGATTTTCCTCTCTTCCACCGAGGTACTAGAACGAGGGTAAGAAAATTAAAAGCATGAATAAATAAATTCATCTGCCCGAATGTATGATATGTATAATGTAGTGATAAATTGATTCTGAAAAATAAAAAATATAAATTTAATTTCTGTGTAAAAAATATAATCGTTAAATTTATGAGATCATTTTGTGATTTAATTATAATATTTAAAGACAATAAGTTATATTTATTTAGAATTAATTTAACATTAAATTATAAAATTTGGAAAACTAAATTTAAATTTTTCTATCTTTCAAATGGCAACTTACCACACCTCAAACTTTCAAGTACTATTTATCCAAAATTAAATGTCAAGGGATTATTTTTGAATGCCTTATGGAATTAGCATAGCTTCTCTGGTTTTTTTATATCTGGATCCAGTGTATTCCCGAGGGAAGTCAATAAAAAAAGTAAAAGCCAAGACTTCATTTGTTTACTATAAAGGCTATTCAAATTATGCCTAAAAATTCAATCACAATTGAAAAGACTAAAAATTCAATAACGGCACAAATTTAAACTACAGGTAAAGAAGGTCTTTCCGGTAAAGGTGACAACTAGATAACGCTGGATCAGTAAAAACTAAAAAAAAAAAAAAAAAAAAAAAAAAAAAAAAAAAAGTGGAACCAAGATTAGTGGACAACGATAATACAAGTAAATTATTCTATAAAGAACAGATCGAGCAAAATATCTTGGTTCTTTTTTGGGGTCCATGGCTTCGTACTTTAAACTTTAAAGTTACTTCGTTTACTTGTTTCGCCACCTAAAGTGATTAGGCCATTTACATTCAAAGAGCTGGACCACTGACCAGGTTAATGATTTTATATTGGTGTTTAGCAATCGGGGAACTTGGAAAGTATCAATTATGAGACGAATCACACGGACACCCCATGATGATTTTTCAATGATGCGTCTAAAAAAGAGAGGTGACAAGCATGAGAGGATGTTAGTGTAATTTAATCTTTTATTGTATGAATATATTAACAGTTTTTTCCATATATTAATTATGTAAAGATTTGTATATTTTCAACTAATTACAAATTATTCTAAGTATGATTTTTAAAATAACTATTATAAAAGTTAATGATCTTATCAGGTATAATCAGATGACAAAGTAAAAAAAATAAAATACATTGTCAGTACATTTAATTAAATGCATACTTTTATTTGCAACTCTAGGCATGGAATTAAAAAACTAAGATTATTTTAAAGGATATGTAAATAATCAAATATCAAGTCCCACATATTAGAAAATATCATAAATAGTTTTTCAAATAATAAAATATAATAAACATGGTTGTATTTCTAGGAGGATTGCAAAACATAAATAGTTTTTCAAATAATAAAATATAATAAACATGGTTGTATTTCTAGGAGGATTGCAAAACAAACTCCCTTGTTATTACACTTACAATATACTATTCATCAGCGCGTACTATAGTATGCAACTTATTACTTATGTGAAATACACAGTAACTATAAGAACCACAAATGACATCATTTCCTTGCAAGTCACACTTACGGAAATTGTAGGTGAACAGGAACACTGAATGAATAGAAAATAAGGTGTAACATCCTAATATGGTTAGTGACATTACATAAAGCATAGCAACCTGAAAAAGAAACTTTAACTCACTGATTAATGTCTTTTGATGAAAAAGATAATTACAGTTTATCAATCAAAACTTCTTCCTTGGGTGCCACTTTATGCTGCATCCAACACTTCATGCATAGAAAAACAATGACCTTAAGCACGTGAAAGTAATAGAGTCCTAAACTTAAAAGATTATCAAACAATTAAAAGGAGAAGAATATAAAGTACCTAGGTTTTTGCTCTGATGGTACAGGTTGGCCACTAAGAACACGATCTATTGCCAAGCTCAAGTCTCTTTATATAGAAAGTTAAATAGTTAGTTGTTTAGTGGTTACTACTTTCAAGAAATTTAAAATGGTCAATTAGTTGTTCAATACTAATTCAACATAAGAAACCAACCTTCCAGTGAGGGGTACATTATTACTTGGACGTGAATCATCAAATTGACCATGATAAACCAGCTCAAAGGGCCTTCGACCATCCTGTTTCCAATTGATTAATTGATAGATATATGATATATGATATACATCGACATTTGAGGTCTTAATTTAACCCCAAATTAAAATCATGCTGATCAACGTGCAATACAATGAACAGTACTGGGCATTGGTTGCAATTACCTTTTTGAAAAGGTAAAATTCTGGAGTACAAACTGCTCCAAAATCTTGTGCAACATCCTGTGACTGCATCAAAATACAATCCGTCAAATATCAGTGTTTTACCAAATTACAGACAAAGATAATATCAGCTCTTCTAAGTTGGTTGCTTTCAATTAATTCCAGGAGCCAAAAAGTCCTCCACAGCAAAGATTCAGTTCGATTTGAGTCATTGCTATCAGAAAAGAGCTTCCAGTTTTAGGATAAAAATGTTAATTGTGATATTCAGTTATTCACATCATAAAAATAGACACATTAGTTTGTCAATTAAATAATTCAATAAAAACAACATTTGGTTGCCACCTAAAGAGTCAAAACCTACAGTTCCCCACCCTCCTCCCTTTTTGTTTAAGATATGACACCTCTATATGGATACATGTTTTAGTAAGGAGAAACAACTCAGATTGACCTGCTTCTTCCATGATTCTTATGGATTGAGTTTTGATGATAGAGTTTGGAAAACTCTTTTGATCATGATTTTCAGTAGTATATTACACTATTACAGTAGCCTTATCATACCAGTATCAACATGAAATTGACCCCCCACGGTACATGCAAAAAGATCATGCAATCTAACTGTATACTAAAGGAGTTTGACCATAAAAAGGATGATGTTGATCATTGATCAGATAATAATATACGATTTAGGCATAGAGCTGCATAGGCATCTGCACATAGAATGAAGCACGTGAATAAATTAAACAGATTATGAATTTATGATTTACTAAAGCATACCTCATCATATAGGTATGGAAAAGGATAGTCAAACAGTTTAGCATCTTCTGCCATGAATTCTGGACCATCCTGTGAGGCACAATTCCAATTTGCACATATTACTCAATACTTTAAATGCAGCTTTATTCCAGGATATGAAGTTACTAGAACCTGGGGGTGTGTGGCTACGGAATTTGAAGATATGGCAATCACCGCAAGTCCTTTCTGTAGAAAGAGGAAAGAATATTCTTATAACAGATTTTACTTGTTCAAGTGCAAGTCCAACCTGCTACTGAAGAAGGAAAAATATTTCTTCCCGGGTAATTGATTTGACTACCTCCACATAGAATTTTGTAAGCTTTACAATGTCTTTTTTCAGGTGCTTAACGAATGGACAGTGGTTACATATAAACATAACCTGCAAGACCACAAAAAAGAGGAGAAACAGGCATTTTCAAAACCAAGCAAGGGAAAATATCACATCGTCACTAAATTAGCAAGTAGAGAAAGGTTTTTATTTAGAATTTCCAATTCCAAAAGACTCATGTTTTATTCATCATAGTTCATAAGGAAGAACCACCAGAACAGTTAGCCACAAAATGGTTTCCCTCAATTTTTGCCGCATATGCAACTGGAACTAAATAGCTTACATGAACGAAGAGATAAGAATCTCATAATTAAGCAGACAAGAAATTACTTACTAGCTGGTAGCTGGTATTCTGCAATAACTACTTTAATGAATTATTGCATGAATAGTAATACAAAACTTGCATGAAAATGACCACTTTGACAGTTAAATGCACTCTTTCCAATTTAGTATATATTAAATAATGAAGAGTAAGTGGCATCCTACCAATAGAGCAGGATATGCTTCAAAATCTTCCAATGTCCAAACCTTCCCAGTAAGAGGCTCTGGAAGCTAATTCAATTTCAATTCATCCAAATAAATAATGTAACTATTCCATGTCTCAAAAGAAAATATTAACCAAAAAAAAAGATGGAATGGGGAAGATTAAAACCTGAAATTGTGGGGCCCTGAAGCCCAAGGTAACACCTTTGGACTCAGTTCTACCAGCCCGAACAAGGAACCTTATTGGGTGTGAATTTTTGTTGAGTTGCAAGCGTGGTGGATGAAAAGCAAGTTTGGGAAGAGAGCATGGTTGGGAGAATGAGAAGGCAGCAGTTGCAGAAGAACCTAACTGCAGAAAAGGTGACCCAATTGAAGACACTTTGAGTCTCAGTCTCAATGCCATTATTGGGTTACTCCAACTCCAACATTCACCACAACCTCAATTCCCCATCATTCTCTTCTTCAATCACTCTGTTTTCTTTTCTGGTCTTCGTTCTTCCACACTTTTGGGTTTTGCTGGTCCTAGTAACCACTCTTACTCGGACTATGACGTGGCCCACATATTAAAACCCAATTACTTAATTTGATCCAAATAAAAATTTATTACTTTTTAAAATATTTATCTTAAAATAATTCAAACAATAATTTATAATTAGATAATAATATAAAATTATTTTATATTATTAATACATAAATATTAAATTCATAAAATAAATTAATATTTACTCTTTAATCATTTTCCGATCAGAAATTAAACCACCAGCCTAAAAAAAAAAACTTTTTTTTTAGCTTTCTAGCTTGAATTCTTTCGGCTGTCTTTTTTTTTTATGAACCTAAAAATTGAATTTCATACTTGAATAAAAAAGATATTTTGACGTCCGTAAAAATGTAAATTATATTTTTAATGTAATAACTATTAATGCAAAATTTTTAATAATTAATTATGATATTTTTAGATTATCATGGTATTGCTATGAGTATTTTTTTATTATGTTTATGATTTATTTCTGTCAAAAAATTGAGGTATTATCTTTAATAAAATCTTTCATTCTAATCATATTCTTTCATTTACAATAATTTTATCCTTTTGAAGAATTTTACCTTATGCACAAATATTTAATTATAATATGATAACATATATAATTAAATGATGTATTTTTTTATACAAACTACATTATATTCTTTAAGAGATATATGTTATGATTATGGACAATAAGTTTCTCTATTTGAATGCTTAATGCAACTTATACTATAGACTTGAATTTAAGCCATTTATTAAGCTTAAATAACCTCTTATCATTTGATTCAGGGTGGTGGTATTAATTGATATTATTTAAAAAAGTTGTGTTCTAACAATAAGCAAAAATAAAAAATCTTGTACAGTAAAAGAAAAGCAAAAATTAAGAAAAATGTGTTTGATAAAGTTTTTTATCAACTTATAAACTTCTTTAGTTAACTTATAAGTTACAAATGAAACAGACGCAAAGGAGCCCATTGCAGATGCCACAACAACCGCATTATTTAGGCCTACGGGGAAAGAACATATAATTAGTCAATAAGATACGAGGTTGGTTTCCTTCAATTTACCAATAAAGGAAGGCGGGACCGCAGTTTGGAGTTTGGAACTCATATTGAAAATGCTAATAAATTTGTAAACTCAATTGGGCGGAGAGACTATTGCTTTTGTTTGTAGACAAAAAATGGAAGAAAGCTTTCATTATTTAGGACTAACCTGATTTTAGTTAGATTGATGGAAGATGATATTTTTTCTAAAACGCAAACATCATTTTAATGTTAGGAATTTTACTACACTTGTTAGTTTATTTTTTTTTATTTTTATCTTAATTTTAAAAATCAATTTCATCTTTTTAATTAAAAAACAAATAAAATCTTTCATAATATTTCCTCTCTAATTATTTCTTTTATTATCTTCTCTATTTTCTTTTAAAAAAAAGTCCTATATTTATCACTATTATTATCACCACCTCCATATTAATATTTTCTATTCCACCAACACCAGCACTATGTTGTCGCTCCACCGTTGAAAAAAAAACCTATTTCACCATCTTTTCTCCCTTAATTATATCTCTCCTTTATCTTTTATTTTTTTTAAATAAATAACTCGTATCCTTTGTCATAATTATCGACATGATTGTTTACCATCACTATTGTCTTTCTCTCCATTACCACTATAGTTGTTGTTTCATTACTTTTGTCACTGTTGCCAAATGACGATGGTGATGACAACTACAATAGAAGTAGTAAAGGCAACGACAATAGTTATAGTGAAAGCGTTAATAATAGTGATGATAAAGGCTATCCTCGCGACGATGACAATAAAACTGGTAGTAGTGATATCAATTGTCAACTGATAATAGTGATGGTAGTGGTAATGATGATTATGGTAGTGGTGATAACTATTAATCGATTGACAAAAGAACCAAATCACGCAAGTAGTAAACTACAATAAGACTGAGTGTCGCGTCCACAAGGACTTCATTCATGCAAAAATAGCTTGTGTAATCTAGATTCTAAGAAATATAGATGAATATTTGAACTTATATTTAATTATATAATGTAACTTAAAGGTATCATAAAAAGAGGGGACAATAGACACAAGTAGAACAAGACACAACTACTAAAACAAAAGCACAAACACTAGAGTGCAAAAGGAAATGTATTAAAAAATATGAATTTGTTGAGTATTTGGACTTACTAAATCACTCTTGATGTAATTTTAATGATATTTCTCTACTTAGTGTTACCTTAATCCACAAAATTACCCTAATCAAGATTCTTCTAGTAAAAGGGCTTAAATCTTCCCTTAACTCCTAATCTCTTAGCAAGTTAAATGAAATGACTTGGATCACAATAAGGATTAAAGCAAGGCTAATAAGCCACATTCTATACCTAGACATGCATTTTATTAGAAGGTACTTTGAATTCGTAGTAGTGGTAGCATTTCCCAATGACTCTCACTCTATAAAACATGCATATGAGTGATCCAACCATAAACAAAACAATAATAATAGAAACTAAGCAATAACACTGAAAATGAACATTAAGTAAATAGAATAGATAGTTACATCAAGAGTTTCTAATGCACCAAATCCACAACAATGGGTGGACTAGCCTCTCATTGTCATGAGAAGCCTTATAAGAGAAAAAAACACAAAGTAAAGAAAGAAGGAAATGATTCCAAAATCAAAAACTAGTCCAAGCTCTATTTTCATATTTTTACAGTGCCTTAGGATTATTCTCCTTAATCCCAAGGGAATGTTCTTTTATATTGGGTCCAAAGACCATGTCTTGTCACTTCAGGGGTGTGATCAACTCATTGGGAGAAACTCACAAGTTGGACAAAACTCACAATGGGTGAGTTCTTCACAATTCCAAGAGACATTTTCAAATGTGATTTGACTTGCTGATCGAGTTTGCACTCGTTGGATAAATTCTTTAACAATTGAATTTCTACAATTATTTTGTAACTGCAGTGGTCTTTACTCGTTGGTTGAGGTTGTACTCGTTGGACGAGTCATTCAAATGACTTGACACTTTGTTTCCACTCTTGAACTGTCATGTGGCCTTATCTACACACTTGGGTTAGCTGGGTGAGTGGAATTCGTTGAGTGAGACCTCCCGAATGACAAATGCATTTAGTGCCTTAAAAAGACTTAACAAAAGAGTATAATCTAGTAGAAAAGATTAAAATTTTATTTAAAGCCTAAGATTTTATAAAACTCTATTTTCCAATTAGATTGAGGCTAAAACTAAAACAAAATGTTAGAAAAATTAGATAATTGTTGTGTTATTTGTAATTCAAAAGAACATATGCACACAATTATAAATGACGAAGGTGATGATAGTGATAGTGACAATTGTAATAATGGTGAAAATAACGATAAAAGTGACAATAAATGATTTTTTTTAAAAAGAATTAGTTTTTAAAATTAATACAAAAATAATAAAATTATTTAAAAAATGCGTGTAATAAACCTCATAACATATACATGCATGCACATGTTAGCTAAACCCATTTATTAAAGTCCTTTTAATATAATTTTATATTATTAATTTATTTTAAATAAATCACATTTTAGCTTCTAGAATATATAATTTTTTAAGAAATTATCTTTTGTAATTAATACTTAATTTTTTTATAATTTAGAAAGTTTGTAATAAAAAACTGATAAAAAAAATACTTAAATTGCTTCAATTAATATTATATAAAATAAATTATTTGTAAGTCATCTTTAAAACTTATTTTTATTAATTAAAATAATTACAACGTTTTAAATTTAAATTTTTAAAAATGTATATGTTTTAATACTTTTATATAATTTTCGCTATCTTTGAAATAAGTTTATGTTGATTAAATTAATTTTTTGTTTTTATACATGTAATCTCTCATTGAGTGAAACAATTTGTTTTAATAGAATTTAAATTTTCAAATATTTTTATCAAACAACTTTTAACTTGTGGAGTGATTAATTTCAAAACTGTTGGATCAAATCTCAAATTAATTTCAAAATAGTTCGAGTGATTATCAATTACTACTTGTAATAACATGGGAAAGTAAACATTCTCAAATAGTTATTACGATGATTGGATTGCGGTCCTTAAACATTAATTTGTATTAAACTATTAATGTTATTTTTTAATTTAAAATTCAAACTGAAACTAGTGTCATCTTGCAGTGAACAGTACTGAGTGTTAATTAAATAAATCAGTAAAATATAATTAAGCAGCTTCCAAAAGAATCTAACACGTTCACACTTCCATATCCATATCTTCATAATATATTTTCTGAAGTCCATATCCATATATTATACATATATAGAATTGTATTTTCTATTGTAGATGAATAGCCCATACGTAATTGTTAATATCAAAATTTCAGCAAGTTATGTTCTTTCTAACGTTTTTCGTCATGGATGACGGACGACTTTATTAAAAAGGCACACAAGAAATGTAATTGTTCTTTCAGCACATTAATATATTTCCATTTGTCAGTCTAACCTGATTTAATCTTTTATGTTTTGGATTGAAATTTGTAAATTTAAGTTAAACTTGAACTTAAGTTTATAATTGAATTTGTAAAAGTATTTTAAGTTTTGTTTTTTCAAAATTTAGTTTTTAGAATAAATTTTATTTTCAAACGTATTTTTGGGAAGTAATCCAGTACATGTTTATGTATGTTTATTTAGTTAGTTCGAGACACAAAAAAAAAAAAACAAATTTGTTACTTTGCCTATTATCCATTGAAATTTCTGTAACTACATTTAGAAATTATAACTGAAAAACAAATGTGCTCTAAATATGACTTTTAAATTAATTTTAATATTTTTAAAACACTCTTATAAAAACACCGAACATACTCTTTGAATGTCATTATTGGGTCGTGGGTCTTACACAAGACACCCACAATTTCAAAACCTATCCAATTAGCATGCTTTCATTTAAATTTTAAACAAATAATAAATAGATTTATAGTGTAATTTTATACCCTTATTTAATTATAAATTATTAAATTAGTTATTATAATAATTATTTTAAAAATCTTACATAAGTAATTTATAATTGGTTGATAATGTAAAAATTACATTGTTAATCATACATAAAAATTAAACTCATTTGAAAAGAGAAAAAAAATATATAGACACCCCATAAATTTTATATCTTTTGTGTATTGATTTTAAACTTTTTAATTTGTCCTGACTGCTTCTAAATAAATTTATTTAAAATGTATCGATAGTGTACACATTTTTTTTTTCAAATAATTACTTCAACAATTATATCTAAACTCTAAATTGATATTTAGTTATTTGACAGTGTAAAAATTCTTGTGTATTTTTCTAATAATCTATATTTGTAGTTCATTCATTAAGGTGAACCAACAATAAGAAAACTCAGTCCTAAGGACTAGGAAGTATAATGAAATATTTGTCGTGTGGTTGCTGGACAAGTTGCAAAACAGAATAATAACTTCCAATAGAAGAAAAAAATGATTGCTAACCTAATGGATTTTGGCGCCGGCGATTGTAAAAAATTGATCTTTGGATGGGATCTATATTTTCTTATGAGTTAGTTTGGAAGATTGAGTTAAGATCAAATCCACATTTTAAGATGACATTAAAATCTAACCTAAATTTATTAAAATGATCACCCACTATATTATCTATGTATCAAACCCAAAAAATATTGTACATGTATTAAAAAAACTCAAGTTTTATAT
Organism: Glycine max; assembly: GCF_000004515.6. Lineage (NCBI taxonomy): Eukaryota > Viridiplantae > Streptophyta > Magnoliopsida > Fabales > Fabaceae > Glycine > Glycine max. The sequence goes on from NC_016091.4 coordinate 49,655,855, forward strand.
CTTTTTAGCTAAAAATAGTATCAATATAGAGTATATAGGTAAGAATAATTCTCATCTTATTAATTAACTTTTGAGATTAAGTTAAATTCAAACTCACATTATAAAAAAGAAGAAACTTTATTAAACAAATAACTAATAAGACAAAATTAATTATTGAAAAAAATTAATAAATATAACTGTACTTTACACTTATGACATAATAATAATAAAAAAAATTACAAAAGCTTTGTACCATTTTGTCACGAAAGGATGGTTCACCAATTAGATGTTAGCATGATGCATGACCATATATGGTTATTTTGGTAGTTTAAGAACAACTTCTTTTGGGACTTTTCTTTTCCATAAAAGAAATTGAACTAAACACAAACGACAGGGAATCAACGTTTGGGTATCATTATATTTTAAAAATATATTAAAATGATTGAATGTTTTTCTTTTAACAAAATGTTACACTAATTTAAGAAGTTTTTTTTTTGTGTGAGCATGTGATTGTTTTCAGTCATTCACCGAGATTAATTTTTTTAAGGAGATCTGTTGACACTCATTGGTGAATTTACTTTCTTTCTACTAGGGTTTTTTCATATAATCAAGATTTGAACCTGACTAATCGTTTAAGGGACTTGACTCCATTGCTACTCAGATGAATCTCTCGTTGGTTGAAAAATTATAGTTGAATAGCATCTGAAAAAAAATCTCTAAAAAATTACTTGTTCACATACTGCTATAATAATTTATTTTAACTCAAACAAACTTGATTTGTCCTTGTAATGAACTATCTATTTTTTTTTCTTCAGTTCATCAATCATCATATGCCACGGGCCTAAGGAGGAGTACATTCTCCCCCAGTTGTGAAAGCATATCCTACTATTGTCAGTCCTGACGCAAGGCCCAATATTTAACACCAAAATGTATAAATTCTGAGTAGCAGTAACAACAACCAGTTAATGCCAGCTCCAGATAAACGGCTAGAATCTTCGGCCTTGTCAATTTCAGCCATGGGACCTATACAAATTTGATTTATTCGGATAATGTTTTATTAACATAAGGTAAGGGAGGGATTGATGATAACTACAAGGTCAAATAAAAAGTCACCATCGATGACTTACAGGGGAAACTGATAGCACAAGAATATTATAACAATTAACAAATCAACAGAAAAAAAATAAAAGAGTTGAGGCCAAACTAGCTGTTTTACCAGATGTGAAGAACAATTAAATAATTGGCACGGTGGGCAAAGCAAGATTCACTCCTTGGTTGAACCACTTGATCAAAATTTTGTAAATTTCTCTTTCTATCTATCTCTATCTGGGAGCAAGTATAATATATAATTGAAACAATTAATTACAGTTGGAAGTTCAAGGTTTCAAGCTAGCTAGAGGTATTTATAAAATCCCAGTGGATGGTATTGGAAGCTATATACATAACATAACATATATGTTTGTATATAAGAGAAGTGGAAGAGGGAGAAGGAGGGAAGGTGATATTAAGGGAAATGAAGAGGAGCAGAGATATGGAGAAGAGATCAGAGATAAATTCTGCAATTGAAGAGTTGTCTATGCTGGTTATAGTCAAACCTGAAGGAAATCATAAGATTGCACACATCCCCACAAAGCCTTTCCTATCTCTATGTTACTTGGTTCTACAAGTTATTGGTGGGTTTGCTCACTTTGTTTTTATTTGAAAACATGAATGTGATGTAACACCAAACACATTGTCATGATGCTTGATTAATGCTCTCTTGCAGATAAGATAGGACCAACCATGGCTGTTTTGAGACAAGACGTTTCCCAGAATATTAAGGTACATACAGATTAAATTTTAAACTCTTTGATTCAGTTCAATTTACTTGAAGGGAAACTATCTCTGCATGATAATTTTTGGGATCTTCTACATTTTTGTGTTTCTTGTCTATTTGTTTGAGGTGATCGACTGCTAGTTTTTCAGTTAACATATAATTGTACATTGATCATTTTTTATTTATTATCTACCAATTATTGGCTTATGCTTTTAAGTTCTATGTCACTGCAGAGGTTGGAAGTGATGCATGAATTGAATCCCTCGATGAATTCAAATTTGGTTGAAATATTGAAATCAGAAGCTACCAAAGGCAAAGCAAGGAAGAGGTCTAGTTGTAGTAAAGCCTTTCTTTGGCTCACTAGGTAAACATATATTATATTGTTGTTTTCTTTTCCAACTCTGTTATTCCCTCACACTTAGTTTTAGGATGTATCATCATTTTCAGCTCTAAAAATTGTTGAGAAAAAACAGGCTAACAACTGTTACTCAGATTAAAAGAAAACAGCGGAAATTATCTTTCCTTGTATAGTGTATACTTTCCCTATGTGTAAGTTGCTTAATAAATACAGATGTGCCACTCTGCAGGTCCCTGGATTTCTCCTCAGCATTGTTACAATCACTAGAAAACGATCCTAAAAAGGATTTGGAGCAAATAGTTCAAGAATGTTATGATGCCACCTTGTCACCATGGCATGGATGGATTTCGTCAGCGGCTTTCAGAGTAATAACCATTTGTTCAATCAATTTTATGCTTTTGATGGATTTTACAGGCTAACCTATATGTTTCACTTTCACTTTCACCTCAGCTTGTCTGGTCCAGGGCAATTTATTTATTAACTTTTTTACCTCATGAAATCCTGTGTTTTATATAAAACTTGCCCAGTTTAGCATAGTGACCAAAATTGTGCAATTGGTTCTTGCTGAACTAACAGAAATAGTACTTCAGGTGGCTAAAAAACTAGTGCCAGATAGTAAAACTTTGATGGATCTCCTCAAGGAAAAAGATGAAAACTGTGAAACCCTAAAGGAGAAAATGCAGATCTTGGTTTCCTTGCTTGTGCCATTTCTTGAGGATGTTCATTGTATTCTTGTAAGCTTAATTTTATGCTTCCTAACATAAAATCAATCCATCATGCTCATTCAATTTCCTGTCATCTTACCTTATGAATATTAATTTTGCAGAAAATTTATAACTTGGACAGGATTAAGTCAACCTGAAGATAGAAGAACTGATATACAGCTTTGTGTAGTACTGTAGACACAGCTATGTAGTGTATATTTTGGCTTCCTTCCCCCGCTGTTTTCATGTAAATAGTTTGTATAGAAAAAATTGCGTCAACACAGCTATGCAGTTACAAGTTTGGTTTCGGCTGCTCAATATAGATTTTATACATCAAATTTGTATATAAGTTGAATTCTAAGTTTTATTTTGTCTACATGAAAGATCTAATTTAGAGCCATGTTACATCCAAAACGTGCAAAGTTAATTATAGTTGAGTATGAGAAATGTGAAAGTTCTATTTATACACAAGAAAGGGTGAATTATGTTACTTTAAGAAAAGTATTTTTCAAACCAAAGGAGGAAACCGCATTGAGATAAAGTTGACTTTGTGTTTCACTTTCACCCACAAGCTCACAATCCCCTGTTTCATCTAAATTTGAAGGACGAAGATGTTATTGATCAAACTCAACCGTGAGATCAAAGAGATTCATGCTATTTCAATAATAATTTATGATAAAATTTATGGAGAAATCCACTACTTCATGGTCATAGTTGACTAATGTCTATGAATTACATTTATGTTTTGCTGTTATTGAGCCCAGCCATTTATTCTTATATTGGGTTATTAAATGATATCTCGGCGTTTGGTTTAGGAGTAACTTATAACTGAAGTCTTGTGATTGCAAATACGTCACTTTTATTTTTCTCTCCTAAGATTTGTTGCTTCCACAGACAGAATATTAAACGATCCTCCAAATAAAGTGGTCAGCATGACCAGATTTTTTATTTTGCACAATAATTTCACGATTGAACACACTCGATTGAATAATCATACCTTCATTGCGTCAAAAATCCCATAATAACCAATTAATTCCCGGGTCTGTCCTCACACAAAATTGCAGGGTGGATGCCTGAACTTTAGTACTTTACAATAGATGACACGTACAGCATCATTAAAATTCTATCCATCAAATGATTGATGTTCAATGCACATGCTCAAGTGTAGATCAAGTCCATCCTCACAATGAGTTTTTGAAGTCACGTGAATTATAAGGAGGATCTTGAAGTGCAATAATTGCTGCAGCTAAGCCAGCATTGCTTGCTATGTTTGGCTCAGTGAACTTTTGCTTGGTCCTTTGATCCATGAAATCATCATTAGTGTCTGGCCCTCCCACCATGGCTCCCAAAAGAACCTGTGGATTTGGGTCTTTAGAGTTTAGCCATTGCTTACCTTTGTCGCAAGTGTAGGGTTGGTTATTCCAAGGGATTGATGCACTTTTGTGATGAACCTGGAGAGGAAATCATAGAAAAGTTTAAAGAATAAGTCTGATGTATTTTATTCATAGAATAGTGTATATATATATATATATATAAGGGTTCTATAATTTTTCATCTATCAAAGGAATGACAGCTGCATAAATCTACATAAATTACCTCAGTTGTAATAAAGCCTACTTTATAGCTAACATAATATTTGATTGCCTAATATTAACTAATAGAATATTTAACATTTCTTAACACTACACTCAAGTTGGTGCATGAATATCACACATTCCCAACTTGAATAAAGACTTATTAAAAACACTATGCTTGACACTCTTTTAGTGAGAACATCAGCCAACTGCAATTTAGATCTTACAAAGGGAAAGGAAATTATTCCAACTTCAAGTTTGTCTTTGATGAAATGTCTATCAATCTCCACATGCTTTGTTCTATCATGTTGGACAAGTTTGTGAGCAATTGTTATAGCCGATTTCATTTAGTTTAAAACCCAAATCTGATAGTACATTTTTAACCCACAAAAGTTCACATACACCGAGTGTCTTGCCTCTGAATTCTGCTTCAGCACTAGATCTTGCTACTACGAGCTGTTTTTTACTCTTCCAAGTTACAAGATTCCCTCCTACAAAAGTAAAGTATCCAGAGGTAGATCTTCTATCATCTTTTGAAGCTGCCTAATCTGCATCAGTGTATCTACCTTTAAGTTTCCATGAAGTGGACTTCAAATATCTCAAAATCCTCTTGACATCATCCATATGAAGCTTTCGTGGGTCATGCATAAATTGACTAACGACAGTCACTGCATAGGTAATATCTAGACGTGTATGGGACAAATAAATACACAAATAAATTAGTTTTCCTCCCGCCTTTGGCATCTCCCTCTGTCTATGCTTGTTGAATTTGAGCATTGAAAGAGTGTATGATTTTGTTCAATTGGTGTATCAACTGGTTTACTTCCAAGCAGCCCAGTTTTCGATTGTAAGTCAAGAGTATATTTTCTTTAGCATAGAAAAATACCATGTTTTGATCTAGCTACCTCAATATCCAAAAAATACATGAGGTTTCCAAGTTGTTTCATCTCAAATTCAAATGCAAGGTATTGTTGAAAACTAGAAATCTCATCTTGGTCATTTCCTATAACAATCATGTCATCTACATATATAATCAAAGCTGTAATTTTTCCTTTACCTCTCTTCAAAAATAAGGTGTGATCAGAGTTACTTGCTCTATAGCCAAAAGCCTTCATAGACTTGGTAAACCTTCCAAACCATGCTCTTGGGAATTGTTTTAATCTATATAGAGCCTTCTTTAATTTGCAAACCTTCACTCCATTTGAATCTGTCATGCCTGGTGGGGAATCCATATAAATTTCTTCTAAAATTTCTCCATGTAGGAAAACATTTTCACATCAAATTGTAGAAGAGGCCAATCTTGGTTTGCTGCTAGCGACAAAAGTATTCTTACAGTGTTGAGCTTGGCGACCGGTGCAAACGTCTGAGTGTAACCTTTAGCCACAAGTCGTGCTTTATACTTCTCAATAGTTCCATCAGCTTTGTGTTTGATTGTAAATACCCATTTGCAGCCCACAGTTTTCTTCCCTCTAGGTAAGGACACAAGATCCCAAGTGTTGTTTTTTTCTAAAGTTGTCATTTCATCAACCATTGCTTCGGTCCATCTAGGATCTGCCAAAGCTTCCTGTATATTACTAGGAATAGAAATGGAAGATAATTGAGATACAAATGATGCATATGACTGGGATAACTTGTGATATGACACATATTTACTAATGGGATATTTAACTTTGGCTTGGAGGTCTAGTTCATATTTAGCTGGAGGTTGACCACGATTAGAGCTGGGTGGAAGATTATATTGGACAATAATAGACTCAGTGTTTGGTGTGTTGGTGGTCTCACACAGACAAGGATCACTTTCATGATCGTTTCATCTAAATTAGTATTATCAAGGGTAGGATCAAGAGAAACAATTTCATGATCAGTTTCATCTACATTAGTATTATCAGAGATAGGATCAGAAGGTACCTCTGAAGAGTCAAGCCGAACCCGTGGAGAAGATTGAGCCAATTGGTTATGATCAAAAGACACTTATTATCCAAAACAAAATTGTCCATCTTTAGGATTGACTCACTTCTTGCAGAATGATCCTCACACGATAATTTATCTTTACAATATAATTTTATATATGAGATATCAAACATACTAATATCATGATTATGCACTTCACTTTCATTTCCTCCCTGAAGTGTAGAATCACCATAAAAAAATTATGCTCATTAAATGCCACATCCATAGAGATATAAAATTTCTTTGATGGTGGATGATAAGCACAATAACCTTTTTGAGTTGATCCATACCCAACAAAAACACATTTGATAGCTCATTCTTCAAGCTTTGTACGTTGATGTGGGTGTAAGTGAACAAATATAAGATAAAAAACATGAGGTGGTAGATAAACCATGGAAGGAAGGATAAAATGATCATACAACACATCTAGAGGCCTTCTAAAGTTAAGCACACTAGAAGAGGTTCAATTAATCAAATAAACTGCAGAGCTTACAGCCTCACCCCATAAATGAGATGGGACATTATCATCTATCAAAAGTGATCTTGTCACCTCTAATATATGTCTATTTTTCCTCTCAGCTACTCCACTTTGTTGTGTGAATAAGGACATATGGTTTGATTCAAGATTCCATTAGAGTTCATGAACTCTATTAATTTAGTCTTAAAATATTCCCCTCCATTGTTTGATCTAATGACCTTAATATATGTGTTAAATTGTATAGCTATCATCTAATGAAAGGAACAAAACACATCACACACATCACTTTTATGTTTAAGCAAATACACCTAGGTTACCTGAGTACAACCATCAACAAAACTGATAAACCATTTTTCCCCATTATGCGTAGATTGTGGGACAGGGCCCCAAACATCTATGTGAATTAATGAAAAAGGAAAATCAGTTTTTTTATTGCTTAAAAGAGACACAACAAGATGACTTTTTGCCTTTACACAAGTTTCACAAAGGAAATAAGAAATATAGCATTTATGAAATAGGGATGGAAACAATTTTTTTAGATAACCAAAAGAGGGATGTCCCAATCGTCTATGCCATAGCCATATTTCCCTTTTGTTTTTATCTTGTATGTGTTCATTCGCAAGACAAACCAATGCTCCTTTATGGGTTTGTTGTGAGACATTTTCCAAATAATACAATCCTTCACTCTCTCTACACTGCCAATCTTCTCCTTGGAATGGATGGTTTGAAAAAGATAATGGGTTGGATAAAACAAGGCAACACAAGAACATGATTTGGTTAATTTGCTAACAGAGAGAAGATTACAGTTTAATGTAGGAACAAATAAAACATCAAGAATCGATAAGGAGGGTGAGAGGCATACAGTACCTACACCTTCAATTGACATTAATAATAAAAGTTTTAGAACAATCATGGGAAAAACTAGTAAATTTATGAGGATCACAAGTCATATGATCAGTAGCACCTGAATCAGTTATCCACCCACTACCCCTAGTAACGACAGAAAGATTAAGAGCAGAGTTAGATATACCTGACTTGGTCACAAATACAACAACAGTAGAAATATGGCTCTTGGAAATAGCATCTACCTTGGCATTGGGAGTAGTTTTGCCTTTTAGATGCCAATCCGGATGGCCATGAAGTTTAAAACATGTCTCCATGACATGATTATCCCTATTGCAGTGGGTACACTTGCGGATTCCTTTCTTAGAATACTTCTTAACAGCAAAGGCAATCCCCATAGTAGACTCACTATCAAGCATAGCCTCTTGGCGATTTGCCTTGGCAAAAACAGTTGCATAAACTGATTGAAAATTCGGAAGGGGAGTGGTAGAAAGGATATGACCACGAACTGCATCCAAATGTGAATTCAGGCCAGCCAAAAAGACATAAACTCATTGAGAATTAATCATGTTGTTATACTTCTCAGCATCTTTAGGGCATTCCATGGTACAATTCGTGATAGTATCATACTCCAACCATAACCTTTGCAATTTACCAAAGTATGTAATAGCAGAGCTTCCATTGTGCTGAGTAGAGATTACCTCACGATATAATTGATATGATCTGAACGCATCCTGGTTGACTGAGTATGTTTGTTGTGTCCTAGATGTTCTTTGCCGTAGCTAAGTGAATAAAGAGGGATTTGATTTCCTTCATCATAGAGTCCAGAAGCTGAAACCTGACTAGGCAATTTTCATCTTCCTATGCTTCATATTCATCAGATTTTCTTGTTTTCTGGTGTAGCCTTTGTTCCAGAGATGTAACCCCAACATTTTCTGCCTCTGATCTTGTTCTGCAGTTCAACGACCACTTGACATAGTTGGTGCTGTCAAGCCGTTCAGGGGTGAGCGCTTCGTGCATATAGGTAGCAGGGAAGTCCCAAAATCATGTTTCGCCGATTGATCAGAAGGAGCCATAAGAAATATTCAAAGAAATAAAGAAGCACTGATTCCTATATTGGAGAGGATGTTGGTGTTAAGCTCTGATACCATATAGAAAGATTTAAAGAATAAGTCTAATGTATTTTATTCATAGAATAGTGTTATATATATATATATATATATATATATAAGGGTTCTATAATTTCTCATCTATTAAAGGAATAGAGTCTAATTTACAGCTAATAGAATATTTGACATATCTTAATATAAACCTGTCACCATAGCCCACTAAATAACTCATTTTCATAGGGTTTTGCCCCAAGATGTAGCTAACCTGAAGAGCACGCAACAAAAGGAAGCATAATTAGACTTGTTTTTTTTTTTTTTCCAATTTAGAGGCAGCAATGCAAATAGTCGGGAGGCTAAGAATTTGCCTGAGAAGTTGAAAAATCGCGAAGCATTTCCATGGAGAATGCATCAGTCTTGCAACTTGCACCAGACATTTTGAGATGATCATGGTAATCACTGTACAATTTACTGAGAAAAGATGCTGTAGCAGCATACTGGACTAATGACCCATTATCTGGTTTAAGGATAATCAATCCACCTACCATTATGTTTAACATGAATCAAATACATAGTTAATTGAAGTAAATAATAACAAACAAGCAAATGATGTATGTTAAAATTGATCAGAGAATTAGTTACCAGATGTCCTGCTAAAGTATTTATTGAATAGATAAGAACACATGAGAGCATCGGTAGAGTTTGATGAGAGTTTCAAAGCATCCTCAAGTGGGAAGCCAGGATCACGGAAGTATCGAATACGGTAAGCAAAACCTACAAAGACCTGTTTAAAAAGAAAACTATGCAAAGATTTCTTCTCATTCTCCTGAAAATTCAGTTTATGTGTCTATTAAAGTTACCTCCACAGCATTGAGCTTGTTATTCCAATAAACAACCCCTTTGCAACACTTGATTCATTACCCTTGGCTGATAAAAAAATTTCAGTTGCAGTTGCAAGGTAATCAGCGTTTTCAGTGGCAAGAAATAACCATGTTGCTCCCCAAGCCAACTCATCTTTGTAGCTAGTTGAGTTGTAAAGCATTCTTGCTTGTTTCCCACATTCAGCCACGGTGTAGGTCCCTTGTTTTGAAGGATCTTCACTTGTGATCGCCTCAAAGAGGCTTTCTGCTGCTTGGACAAGTCTCCTTGAGTAATCTTTGTCTTCTTTGAATACCATCGATGATGCAGATAATGCTGCCACAATTTCACCAGCTAAATCTGAAGCAGAGCCATCGCAAATTGAAACTGGTCTCTCATATTTCATATCTTCAGGTCGTTGCTAGCAACTCAAATCATTTTGGTCATTGTTATTACTAATGGTACTTCCAACCTAATGAAATTGAATAAAACAAAAATAGAACAATTTCTATTTATAACTATTTGTATGTAAGAAAGAATAGGAGTTGTGGCACAAAAATTAGAATGAATACTCTCAGGTCATTGCTACCAAGTACCTACACTCTCTAATACATTCTTTTGAATACTCTCTACTATTGATTAAAATTTATGTGAAATTACAAAATTTTGCAGGTTCTACTACTTATTTAATGAGTCTCATTTTGTAGATTTTAGTACATTTTAACTAATAATAAGAAGTGTGTTGCTAGCACGCCTTTTTTAACATTACGGCCATGTTCAAATGTTGTGTACATCTCTTTCTTGATAGTCACAAAATCTGAACACAACTGTCATATTATCATATAAATGAGAAGATCCATTCCCCACAAAAATTTATAACTTGCCTGGGAAAATAGTGTAAGGTTTGATCCAGCTGTTGAACTTGGGGGAATGAACACCTTGAGCAGGTAATCACTACCCCATCTGAGGATATCACTCACATGATCAAGCTCACCAATATCAGCATATTTACTTCGATACTCCACAACAGTCCAACTCAACAAGGTCACAGTATAAGCTGTGGTGATGGTAAACTTAATGTTGTTGCCAGAATCATAAAATCCACCAGTAAAATCAGTCTTAGACAAATCCCCATCCTGTAATCCTGAATCTCTGCGGAATTTACCTGGAATGTTCCTTGGATAGTGTCCAGCTGCCAAAAATAAAATTCATTGTTGAACTACACCAAGAAAAAAAGAAGGAAATGTGTAGCAGCACAAAGAGAAGTAGTACATTTTTGAGCATCGTTTATTGCCAGTTTTAGATTGATTGAAGACCCTTGATGCTTGTGCTGCTGTGGTAAAAAGTGTGCCAGCAGAACAGCTGCTAAGATGGCAAAAATTATTGCTACCAATACAAAAATAAAAATATGAAAGTGCTTCCTGTCAGTGATAGCAAGATTGAAGTCAACAGATTTTGGATATTGTGAAGGGATAGATTCATAGGCAGTGGAAGAATTAGGAGCAAGTTTAAAGTCAAGTACTATGAAGTTCCAGCGGCTAGCGGATGGAAGAAGGCGACCTGCCTCAGAAACTGTGTGCACATATCTCAGTGTCGCTCTCTGACTTAAAAGTGGATGACACTGTTGGTGGCATGATTGATGAAGATTGCTATATTGGGATGTGTGGAGGTAGAAAATGAAATGAACAAAATAAATCGTGCACTCTCATTAAAGAATTTGGCTTCTAGATTCTATCTAAACTAGCTTCTTTTGCCAATTAGATAAGTATATGCACATACAGCTGGTTGGGAAACAAGGCTGAGAAATTTAGAGAACACTATCTTATTTGTTGGTATATGGCTTATGAATGATACTTATCTAAAAAAATTCTTACACTTCACAGCTAATCACATTAATTATACCATTGCTTTTATGTGAGTTTAGCTCACACCAAAGTTAGAAAAGAATCTGTGTGTAACGGCCACAATCATAAATGTGTATGGTCTTGGTGTGGAATAGTATATATGTTGCTCTGATGAAGTGTATACATTTTATTCTGTAACAATGATATTCTAATATATATCATTGTGAGACTGACTCATCAATTACTATTGTAACTTAAGATTTTCTCAAAAAATAATCTTCTCCAAGGGTTGATATATTAGGCCTATTTGGTTCACGTAAACTAAACTGTGTTAGTAGAGCTTAGCACGTTACAGATTATTTGATAAAACAGTTATTTTAATAAGAAAATTCCATGCTATATATTCATTATGGGTGTGTTTTTGGTAACCGTAACATGTTTGAATTGGTTTGGGTTGATATTCCAAAGCATGGGTTTGTCTTTTGTTAACTTGTTGGCAAGTGCACCAAATTTGTCAATAAAATATTCGGAAGTCCAACTCATATAAGCTACTAAGACATTTTTTTTCAAAGTGAGTTCGCTGTCAACTGCACCATCCGCTAAAATTTGTCCCTTTTTTATACATTTACCTCGGCGAACCTAGGATTTTTTATGCATACAAGTATTTTTGTTGAAACGTTGATATATAGTTAATGGAATGCTTAGAGTATGTCCATTACCAAATAAAGATATCCTGTCAGTAATGGTATCAATGATGTTTCCCTTATGTTTGGCTATAGCGGAAACCCTTGAGTCTAAAGCTATTTGACGTTCCAATCCAGTTCCAACAATGCATTTTTTGGACTAAGAAAGCGGAACTGCTTGATGTTGCATCGAATTCACAGGAACTTTGTTTATACATTTTTTGGACTAAGAAAGCGGAGGCAATCGTAACTATTGTTTGTCCTACTGATTTTCTAAAATTTTACCTTACATTACGATATTAGATTTTTTATATTTCTCTATTGAAAATAATGCTAGTTTCATATTGACTAAAAATAATTTCATATTTAGAATATATACGTGAGAAACAACTCTCATCCTTTGAGCTATGGGATTGAGTTAGATCAAAAACTCACTTTCTGACGTAGTATTAGAGTCAATTCTAATTCTGAAACTACGTTTTCGCTAGTCCTCACTTTATAGTGACAACTATCACATTTGGGGGTGTGTTGAAAATAATTCAAAGAGGATTTAGAAAATATAACTTTGTTAGTAAAACAAATTAAATCCTACTATTAGACAAGGGGGTGTGTACAGTACAGGTATAGACTACGACTCCCCTTAATGTATGACCTGTTTGCTTCTATAAATTTATTTTTCATGTCATCGTTTATTTATTAGTCTTGATTGTAAGTTGTGTTTACATTACAAGAAACGCGTGTTTTAACATCCATTAAGTAGCATCGGCTTCGACTCTAACACTACTAGCAACAGTTGAGCAATGCAAGTCTAACACAAAGTTAAAAAAAAAAAACATTTATTTATAATAATTATATTATCCGATTCAGAATTGTGTGGACTGGAAACTCCTCTGTCCCCAAACAGGACGATGAAGGAACTGGGCTTGGTTTCAATGATGCTGATGGCAGAGTTGTTGGACGTGATCGTCAACACTCTAAGCAAAGCAGCCATGAAGAAGGGCATGAATGACTTTGTATTCATCATGTACTCCAATGCCTTCGCTGCATGCCTCCTCCTTCTCTTAGCCTTATTCTTTTATAGGTATCATTACATATAACCCATATTATCAACTTATGTGTTGTTGGCTTCTTTTTTCTAATTTTGCTTTTTGCAGGAAAAGAACACTTCCGCCACTCTCCTGTAACACCCTTGGCCTATTCCTTGTTGTTGGCATGCTCAGGTACTTATTTACTTCACTTAGTTACAATTACAATTTGAGTTTCATGAAGGAATTTATGGTACTTCGTGTTCCCTTTTTTTCCCTTTGTCTTGCCTCTTGCAGTTGCATTAATCAGTCGATCAAGTTTTTCGGCATAGGTTACAGCTCTCCAACTTTGGCCTCAGCACTGTCCGATTTGGTGCCCGCCTTTACCTTCATACTTGCCGTCATCTTCAGGTTCTTCAAACTTTACTACTTTTATTTGTAACTTTTGTTCTTTCCTGCCACACATAACTTGAGATAGTATTCTTAACAAATTTTAATCAAGGGCGCCATGACTTGTGAAACTTGAGATTGACCCATCTCAACATTAGAAATGAAATCTTACAATGATAATTCCGTTCGGATTTGACTCTTCTAAAAGTAAGAATAAAATAAATACATAAAACAAATCATCCGTTGATAATTTAACAGTCCATAATTTATTAGAGTTTAATTTCTATATGTAGTTATTGTAAAAATTTCTAGAATATCGGCCAATTAAAAATCAGGTTATTATATGTGACATTTTGTGATTATATAATAGTGCAAAAGATCTTTAGAGTGTCAGTGCATAACTGTGCTGTCTGTGCAGGTAATATCGACTTAAACCGAAATTACTTACTTTCATCCTCGAAATTGAGTTAGTTACTTTAGAGGAACCTAATCCAATTCGTAAAAGCTAGGATTTTTCAGAAATATTAGTTTGGAATAGGTTTTGTGGGTTTGCCATAATTTTCTTGGTTAATCCTGAAACTTATTTTGGTAATTGACCCTACAGGATGGAAAAATTAGATTGGAAAGCTAATAGCACTCTGGCCAAGTCCATTGGCACAGTGGTATCGATCGCTGGGGCATTGTTATTGTCTTTGTACAAAGGCCAAGTCATCATAAATAATAATCCACCTTTTAAATTGTTCCCTCAAAAACTTGTCTCATCCATGCAATTTGACTGGGTATTTGGGGCACTGTTGCTTGCAGCTCATAGCTGTTTTCTCTCAATAAACTACATTCTTCTGGTAATCAATGCAAATCTGAAACACTTTTTGGCTTATGTGCAACAACAAGCATGGCTCCAAATATTGATTTTTCTTTTACTTTATTATTTCTAGACACGGATAGTGAGAGAATACCCTGCAGAACTGGTGGTGGTACTCAGTCGCATTGCATTAACATCTATACTATCTGTTCCTGCTGCACTGATTTCAGTAAAGGATCTAAAAGCTTTGAGACTGGGGTTTAATATGGAGCTTATAGCTATTGGATGTTCAGTAAGAATAGACATGATACTATTTCCTATGTCAACATAATTCTTCTTCTTCTGACTTGGAAAGTTAACATGATCTTCTTCTGAATGCAGGCAATTTTTGTCTTATCCTTTCGAGGTGTTATCCATATATGGATCATGGGGAAGAGGGGCCCTGTCTATGTTGCAATGTTTAAGCCACTCGAAATTGTCTTCGCAGTCATCTTGGGGGTTACTTTTCTTGGGGACTCTCTTTATATTGGAAGGTATAACTCAGTGTTTTGTTAGAGAGTTATTTTCTTCTTACATACTTCACATTATTTTGTTAAAATCCATTTTCTTCTGTCACTCTATATCACACTTTTCAGCTTATTTTATACTTCTTTCTTTTCTCCATTTATGTCTACCTTATTAGTTGTATAAGAAGTTGTAAAAACCGTAGGTAGGAATATAATTTCTCTTATGTTAACATGTTCAATTTAAAACATTTGTTTCGGGTCTAATTACAAGGGTCCAACTTTATGTACAGTGTGATCGGAGCTGCCATAATAGTTGTTGGTTTTTATGCTGTTATTTGGGGGAAAAGTCAAGAGAAGGTGGAGGAAGATTGTACAGTCTGCAGCTCTGAGTCATATGATAATGAGGTCCCTCTTTTACAGAACAAGAGAACGGGGGAATAAAATCTTCAGGAAATGATTTATATACTTTCTGCTTGTAAGCAAAGAACGATGGCAGAAAAATTTCAATATTCTTGTTTCCTCTAAATCTGTTTCCCTGGGCCTGCAAGAAATAGATATTGGTCACCGAGGACATGAATAGAAAGATTGCATAATTTGCACAAGATATTGATTTTTTGGGTGCCACTTATTCCCTACATCCACCGAGAAGGGTCAGAGCGGATTACAATTTTCTGCCATTGCTGAGTTGAATGCACACAAATATCAATCAGTTTGACCTTTCCTTCTTTATTTGGTTCTTGTGGACTTTCGGATTTCACCTCCAGTTGTTGTATAGATCGTCTACCAATATTATGGAATGTGCTGTGAAATAATTAATTTTAGTTCTTAACAAGAGAATCTACAACAATGCATAATTTGTTATGTATGTGAAGTGTTGTTTTTGTTATCAATTATTGTAGTTATTTTATGTTTATTCATTTTAAAGGAATTAAAATGCATATGGGTGTGTGGGGTTTATTGATAATGAAAAATTTCACCTCTTCTCTTTACTTATTCAGATTTGTGTTAATGTTAATATAAAACTTTCAATTTAGTATAACAAAATCATAAGAAACACACACTCCAATTGAACCTCAAAACTTTGAACCCTATATTTTACCCTTCCAATGTTAAATCGGAATATAAAAAAAATGTTAAATCAGAATCAAAAGCATTGGAAAATAACAATATTGACCTAACCAATCTATGAGATAGATTTCATTTACATAATCTGCTACGAAACAAAATTTAATATATTCTCACCTCATTCTTGCAATATGAAATACTATTTGCAAATAATATTACTGGTTATTTAAGTTGGATCCACACGTAGGCAACTTTAATTACATTAGTTAGAATATCAGCAGTTATTTTTAATTGGCACTCAAACACTTGCATAAGTATCATTAATTAGGTGCTAGAAAAAGCATAAGGAGGCCACAGAGAGTTGGACAGAAGAGGAAGAGGATCCTAGGCAAGTCCGTCAACTTAAAGATACTTCTATTATTATGTCAATATTAATTACTACTAATGTCAGTCTGGTAAATAATGACAATTATATGTCTCATGATAAAAAATATTTGAGATTTTTTTGCTTATTTGATTCTTTTTAATATTTCATTGGGATTAATTACTAGTTCAAATTTAATACAAATTTATGTTTTTTTTTGGAATTGGTTAACATTTTAGAGGAATATAATTAATTTTTGTGATTGATATAGAAATGAGTTTTTAATTTGATTGATGGAATAGAAATAAAAAATTTATACACCTATTAAGTAAAAATTAAAAAAATTGTGAATTTATATGAATTTTTTATAAACACAACTTTTTAGCGATTCTAGCTTTTTTAGGAATATTTATAATATCTTTTTTTTACAAACCAGCTTATTCCTATTTACAAAATATAAATGCATTAAATTTATTTTTAAAAAATATTCTAATAAAAACGTTGCTGATGATTTTTAAAATGTCATATATGATTGGGTCATGTTGTACCTTTTGGTTGATTTCTTCCGAGGCTTGAAATTATTGCAAAAGGCACAAAACACATCTATTTGATTTTCTTTTTTTTCTCCTATCAAATCATATTATTTTTATTTTATATTTACTTCTTTTCTCTCTCAAGGTTAATTAATATTGGGATGTTAACAATTTTTTTCTATCATTTTATAGATATTTTAAAAGTTTTTTTTTTTATCAATAAAGGTTAATTATTAATATTTTTTTAAGAGGAGATAAACCTGCTAACTTTCCCCCCGTGCTCGCTAATGTGCGAAAATTGCTCAACTTGAGTCATTTTCACTAATATTGTCCCATACAGAAACAGATCCTAATCCACTCTCAACTTGACTCTAAATAAAGTCATAGAAAAAGCTGTTGTTTTATCACCAAGCATCTTCTTGCGTGTAGCTAACTGTGTTCACTGGAAACTCCTCTGTCCCAAAGCAAAGCAAAACATCATATTCAAATCACAATGAAGGAACTGGGCGTGATCGTCAACACTGTAAGCAAAGCAACCATGAATGCCTTGGGAGCCTGCTTCCTCTTCCTCTTAGCCTTAATCTTTTATAGATATCAACTATCAATTCATAACCCTTATTTTAATCAATTCAATATAATTATCAACTTTTGTGGTTGTTGAATTCTTTTTTCTAATTTTGCTTTGTGCAGGAAAATAACACTTCCGCCACTCTCCTATAACACCCTTTTTCCTGTGTCTTGCTTCTTGCAGTTGCAGTAATCAGTCGCTCAAGTTTTTTGGCATAGTTTCAGCTCAGCAATCTCTGATTTGGTGCCGGCCTTTTACCTTCATACTTGCCATCATCTTCAGGTTCTTCTTACTTCACTACTTTCTAACTTCTGTTCTTTCCTGCTTCACATAAGGTTCACAAACTTGAGATAGTGCTCTCTTAACAAATTTTAATTAAGTGCACCACCACTTATGAAACTTGAGATTGTCCCATCTCAGCATCAGAATGAACTCTTACTAATGAGAATTCCATTTGGATTGACTCTTCTAAAGTAGCTTAGAGTAAAATAGATCATCTCGATATATCTCAAGAAAATCATCTGTTGATATTTTATCATATCCATAATTTATTAGAGTTTAATTCTTATGCATCTTAAAAAAAAAAATTACACCGCCAACCAATTAAAAATAACCGTTAGGTATAACTTTTAAGCTTATTGGTGTAATAATCAATAAACTTATATAAGCTAATTGGTGTAATAATCAATAAAATTATACCGCCAACCAATTAAAAATAACCGATAGGTATAACTTTTAAGCTAATTGGTGTAATAATCAATAAACTTATCTTATATCATATTTTATAATCGCATAATATTGTAATAACTCTATATGCTAGTACATATGTAATAACTCTCTATGTTAGTATATATGCAAAACTCAATTTATTATGCATGTACAGGTAATGTTAATTAATTAATTATTTATTTATTAACGACTACTGTATCCTCTAAATTGAGTTACTTTAAAGAACCTTATCCCAATTCGAAAATGCTTGAATTTTTTAGAAATATTAGTTTGGAATAGCTGATGTGGGTTTGCCATAATTTTCTTGGATAATCCTTAGACTTATTAGGGTAATTGACCCTACATGATGGAAAAATTAGATTGGAAAGCTAGTAGCACTCGGGCCAAGTCCATTGGCACATTGGTAACAATCGCTGGGACCTTGATAATGTCTCTGTACAAAGGCCAGGCAGTCATAAATAATAATCCACCTTTTAAATTGTTTCCTCAAAAACTTGTCTCATCGATGCAATTTGACTGGGCATTTGGAGCACTGTTGCTTGCAGCTCATAGTTGTTTTCTCACAATAAGCTACATACTTGCGGTAATCAATGCAAATCTGAAACACCTTTTGGCTTATTTCCAACGACAAACATGGCTCAGCATATTGATTTTACTTAGTCTTCTTTCGTATTTCTAGATACGGATAGTGAGAGAATACCCTGCAGAGTTGGTGGGGGTACTAATTCGCATTACATTAATCTCTATACTATCTGTTCCTGTTGCACTGGTTTCCGTAAAGGATCTAAAAGCTTTTGAGACTGGGATTTAATATGGAGTTGATAGCTATTGGATGTTCACTAAGAAAAGACATATACTATTTCCTATGTCAACATAATTCTTCTTCTTGTGACTTGGAAAATTAACATGATCTTCTTCTGAATGCAGGCAATTTTTGTCTTATGCTTTGGGGTTTACTTTTCTTGGGGACTGTTACGAACGTAGATGATCATCTTAGAATTTCAGGACTAGGGGCTTCCTAGGAGAGAAAAGTAAAAGGAACTTGTATTATTTTCTTTAATGCCTCTTTTACTTAGTACATAGGTGCTTATATAGACAACATATAAAATACTGTCATATAGAGACAAATATCCAAAAGATAACAAAATAACAGAAGAGAGAAATCACATGCAATTGGCAGACAGGATATTCTAAGCTAGCCAATATTACAAAGCCAACTCAACAATCCTATAACAGAATTGGTTAAATACAATTATCTAAATGCTCTCCTTCATAACAGGGACTCTCTCTATTGGAAGGTAAAAATCAATGTTTTCTTAGTTGATTGAACTTAATTTTGTTAAGAGTTATTTTCTTCTTACATATTTCTACAATATTTTGTTAAGATCCATTTTTCTCTTTCTGTCACTCTATATCACATTTTTCATCTTATTTTATACTTTGTTGGAAGAAGAAGAAGATTTTATTTCATTTGCCACACCAAATACAAGAATATGATCCCCTATTTATACTAAAATAGAGTGACCACTCACATAATTTACTTATTCAATAATACTAAATGCTCACATAATTGCTTATTCAAGACTTTGTAACTCACAACCTTACAACTTTCATCTTCCACAATTTAAGGCTCATAAAACTTGTTATTATTATTTTTCTAATTAATATCTAACATCCTCCCTTAATTGGAAAATTCTTTTGCACACCAAGTCTTGCTCGCAATCTTCGAAAATCTTCAAATTTGAGAGGCTTGGTGAAAATATCCGCAACTTGATCTTGAGTTTTCACATGAGTCAATTCTACTTCTTTCTTGGCAATGCACTCTCTAATGAAATGATACCTTGTATCTATATGCTTACTTCGTTCATGGAACACCGGATTCTTGGCAAGCTCTTGTGCAGATCTATTATCAACATAGATCTTTGTGCTTTCCTTTTGCAACAACTGAAGTTCCTTCAACAATCTTCTTAGCCAAATGGCATGACATGTGCAAGAAGTTGCAGCTACATACTCGGCTTCACAAGTAGAAAGTGTCACAATGCCTTGCTTCTTAGAACTCCATGTAAAAACACAATCACCCATAAAAAATACAAATCCGGTAGTACTTTTTCTATCATCAACATCTCCGGCAAAATCACTATCACAAAATCCCACAAGCTTATAGTTATTGGAGGGAGAATAAAACAATCCAAAATCAATTGTACCTTTCAAGTAACGAAGAATTCTTTTTGCGGCTTTTAGATGAGGAGAGGTAGGAGCCTCCATAAAGCGACACACAACTCCCACCGCATATAGAATATCGGGCCTTGTATTGGTTAGATACCTTAAACTCCCCACAAGACTCTTGAAGATCGTGGAGTCTACCTTCTCTCCTTCATCAAACTTTGATAACTTCAAGCCACCTTCCATAGGTGTGTTCACGGGATTGCAATCAAGCATATTAAATTTCTTCAACACTTCTTTTGTGTACCTTTCTTGTGAGACAAAGATACCATTCTCCGTTTGCTTCACTTCCATTCCCAAGTAATATGACATGAGTCCCATATCTGTCATATCAAATTCACGAGACATGGACTCCTTGAAGTCTTCAAACAAATTTGGGTTATTGCCGGTAAAGATAAGGTCATCCACATAAAGACAAATAAATAAGACATCACCATTATTAAAAGTTTTAACATAAAGAGCATACTCATTTTGACAACGAACAAACCCATTGTCTTGGAAGTACTTGTCAATGCTAGTATTCCATGCCCTCGGTGCTTGCTTTAGACCATACAACGCCTTGTTCAATTTCAAGACTTTTCCTTCTTGACCTTCGATGACAAAACCCATTGGTTGTTCAACATAGACATCTTCTTCAAGATAGCCATTTAGAAATGCCGATTTTACATCAAGCTGAAAAATTCTCCACTTCATTTGAGCTGCCAAGGAAATAAGAAGACAAATGGTTTCCATGCGGGCAACCGGTGCAAACACTTCATCATAATCAACTCCATATTGTTGCTTATAACCTTTAGCTACAAGTCTTGCTTTGTGTCTCTCAACCTCTCCTTTTGCATTCTTCTTGATTTTGAACACCCATTTGACTCCAATTGCTTCATGACCTTTGGGAAGGCTTGATAACTCCCAAGTGTTGTTCTTCTCAATGGCTTTGATTTCTTCTTCCATGGCTTGTCTCCACCTTTTGTCTTTCATTGCTTCATCAAAGTTTAAGGGTTCACTGTCAACAAAAAGACAAAACAAATCATTTATAACTTCAGTTTCATCATATAATTCTTGAATATTTCTCATTCTTCTTGGCCTTTCACTTGAACTCCCTTCGGAAGATGATGAGGCTTCATTGGTTGAAGGAGTTGGTGAAAGTGCTGGAGTTGAATCATTTGGAGTCAAGGCTTCTTCATCTATTTCTTCAAAGTACGGGAAAAAAATCATAAGTGTCTTCTTTCTCCTCCCAATTCCATGTGCCTTCTTCATAGAACTCGACATCTCGGCTCACAATTGTCTTTCCATTGTTTGGATTGTACAATTTGTAGCCTTTTGAGCTTGCATCATAGCCAATGAACACATGTTTCTCACTCCGATCATCAAGCTTGAATCTTCCTTGGTCGGGTACATGAGCATATGCAATGCTCCCAAATACTCTCAAGTGATCAACTCTTGGCTTCACTCCACTCCATGCTTCTTGTGGTGTTTGATCTTTGACATTCTTTGTTGGGGAGCGATTGGACAAATAAACGGCACATGCAACAGCTTCGGCCCAAAATTCCTTTGGCATATTTTTAGCCTTCAACATACATCTAGTCATATTAAGAATAGTTCTATTTTTTCTCTCCGCTACCCCATTTTGTTGTGGAGATCTAGGAACCGTTAGAAGGCGACGAATCCCATATTTTTCACAAAATTCATTAAATTCTTTTGATGTGAATTCGCCACCTCTATCGGATCTTAGAGCTTTGATTACATAACCACTCTCCTTTTCCACAAGAGCTTTAAAATTTTTAAAAGCTACAAATGCCTCAGATTTTTGCTCTAGAAAATAAACCCAAGTTTTTCTACTATAATCATCAATAAAAAGCAAGAAATATTTATTGTTACCACATGAAGGAGGATTGATTGGGCCACACACATCGGTGTAAACAAGTTGGAAAGGCTCCTTTGCTCTTGAATTAGCTTCTTTTGGAAAACTCCTTCTTGCATGCTTTCCAAGGAGACATGCTTCACACAATTGATTAGGATGGTTGATTTGAGGCATCCCTTTCACCATCTTCTCCTCTCCTAAGGATTTTAGTGCTCCAAAATTCAAGTGCCCAAATCTCATATGCCAACACCATGATTCATCTTTTATGCTAGCCTTCAAACATTTTGCTTCATTGGTTTTAATGTTCAAAGTGAACATTCTATTTCTTGACATAAACACCTTGGCAATCAAATTAGAATTTTTATCTCGAAGCCATAAACAACAATCTTTCATATGAATTTCATACCCCTTTTCAACAAGTTGTCCCAAACTCAAAATATTGCTTTTTAGTTTAGGAACATAGTAAACATCCGTGATTAATTTGTGAGCACCATCTTTTAAAGAAATTAAAATGGTACCTTTTCCTTGGATTTGCACCTTGGAAGAATCTCCAAAAGAAACATTTCCTTTCACCTTCTCATCAAGTTCCACAAATTTCTCTTTGCATCCACACATGTGATTGCTTGCTCCATTGTCAAGATACCATAAGCATTTGTCTTCCTTCTCACCATTATTAAGTGATAGTAGTAGTGTTGACTCTTCAACTTCTTCTTTATCATCAACAAGATTGACCTTCTCTTCAACATTTTTTCTACACTCCCAAGAGTAATGGCCATATTTATGACAATTAAAACATTCAACATTAGATTTATCATACCTCCTTTCATATGCTTTTTCATAATTGTTTCTACCTCTTCCTCTTCCTCTTCCACGACTTCTAGTGGATTGATGGCTCCTCCATTCATTATTGTCAAAATTATCACGATCTCCTCTTCCTCCTCTTCCTTGGCCATGACCACGTCCACGACCACGTCCACGTGCTTTTTGACTACTTTCTCCTCCATTTTCTTTCAAAGAAGCTTTGGCTTTGAGGACTTGCTCCAATGGCTCATCATGTCTTCTATTGAACCTTTCTTCATAGGCTTGAAGAGAACCCATCAATTGGTCTACGGTCATTGAGTCTAAATCCTTAGACTCTTCAATAGCACAAACCACATAATCAAATTTAGCGATTAAGGAGCGAAGGATCTTTTCTACCACACGAACATCTTCCATATTTTCTCCATAACGCTTCATTTGGTTCACAATAGCCAACACCTTGTTGCCAAAATCTGAGATAGATTCAGATTCCTTCATATGCAATGATTCAAACTCTCTACGTAGAGTTTGTAGGCGCACCTTTTTTACCTTATCAACACCTTCAAGGGAGGTTTTCAAAATCTCCCATGTTTCTTTGGATGTGGTTGCATTTGACACCAACTCGAACATAGCTTCATCCAAATCTTGATGGATGAAAGTAAGTGCTTGTTGATCCTTCTTCTTCGACTTCAACAAAGTCTCCTTCTCATTTGGTGACAAAATAGCCTCATTTTGAGGTTGGGCATAACCTTTCTCTACAATCTCCCATGCATCTTGAGAACCTAACAAGGCTTTCATGCGACGACACCAATTATCATAATTCTCTTTGGTAAGACGAGGGAATTGAAACATACTCAAGCCATTGCTTGCCATCTCTCAACTCACAAAGTATTTCTCTCTCAACTCACAAAGTGTTTCTCTCTCAACACTCTAGAACTCAAGCTCTAATGCCACTTTGTTGGAAGAAGAAGAAGATTTTATTTCATTTGCCACACCAAATACAAGAGTATGATCCCCTATTTATACTAAAATAGAGTGACCACTCACATAATTTACTTATTCAATAATACTAAATGCTCACATAATTGCTTATTCAAGACTTTGTAACTCACAACCTTACAACTTTCATCTTCCACAATTTAAGGCTCATAAAACTTGTTATTATTATTTTTCTAATTAATATCTAACATACTTCTTTCTTTTCTCCTCGCATGTGTACTTGCATGTGTACTTTAGTTGTATAAAAAGTTCTAAAAAAAACCATAAGTAGGAATAAAATTTCTCTTTTGTTAACATGTTCAATTTAAAACATATCTTGTGGGTCCAAGAAGGAATATAATTACAAGGGTCTTAACTTATTTTATGTACAGTGTCATCGGAGCAGCCATAGTAGTTATTGGCTTTTATGATGTTATTTGGGGGAAAAGTCAAGAGAAGGTGGAGGAGGACTGTGCAGTCTACAGCTCCGAATCATACGATAATGAGGTCCCTCTTTTACAGAACAAGAGAATGGGGGAATAAATTCTTCTGGAAATGATACCACAAGTTTCAATGTTCTTGTTTCCTCTGAATTTCTTCCCTGGAAGAGCTAGATATTGATCACCAGGGACATGAATAGAAGGAATGATTAGTATATATATAAGAAAGAATGAGAGATACTGAACATCCAATATGAATAGGAAATTAATATTGTTCAAACTTTTAAAATTATAGATAAATATGTATAAATTTGCTTCTAAATATACATACATACATAAAAAATAAATAAATAAATAAATAAATATATATATATATATATATATATAATATTTAGAAAGAATGAGAGATACAATATTTTGGATGTAGAAATAATTTGATAATAATTTATGTATTTATATATGCTTACACATCATTCTGAATTATTATATATCTGTGATATTATCTTTAATTTTTACAGATTAAAAAAATTATAGACTTGGACACAACTAGTACTTGAGTATTTCTCCTTTAATAAAACGTTGCTTTTTTGCTTTTAAAAGAAATATGTATTTATAAAAACTTAGTTGCCTTAATTTTTCTTTAAAGAAATTATATAAAGTGTTGATGAGATTTTGTTTTCCAAATCGTCAGGATAACGTGTGCATTCCCACCCTCGTGTTGGTCTCATCAACACACATTCTACCATACACTCTACTCTTGTCGGTTCACTTGGATATGTGATATGAGAATACAGCAAACAAACACTTGGAAGTCATCTCAAACACATGTCTACAAACTGAAAATTTCTGTCCTTGTTACAGAATCTAGATTTTTTATTTATTTGAGAAGCCAAAATGAATTTTTTTTTATCTATAATATAAAACTAAACATGTAAACAATTATTTAAAATCACGTTATAAGTAATATTTTAACACGAGTTTGGGTGATCCAATATGAATCTAAACCTAAATAAGTTGATAAAGTGAAATCAATACACACTTCCTTTCAGCTACTACAATTCTATCTCCATGATAAGGGTTTTTTTTTACTAGATCAATATTTAAATTTTCGATGTCTTCTTCGTCTTTCTTTTTCTTTGCTTTCAAACGTTATTTTTTCCTATCTCTCCACCTTCGTTTTCTTGTACTCATGCTCTTGGATTCAGAAATGTCATTTGTCTCTGGTGGATTCTAGAGAAAAGACACAGATTTCTGCCGACACTCCACACCATTAGGCAGTTTCCTCAATAAATGCTGGCCAGGGTGATTTGTTACTTTATTTTAAAACTATTATTGTAGAAAATTTGTGTGCAACCAACTGAATAATGCAACCTCATTTTGTGTACGTGTGTCTGTTGATTTCACATATTACGAACTAAACTACTCTGACACAGCCTACCTAACGAACGCATTTTTTAAATATGTTTTTAAATTTTATAAAATAAGCATGTTTTGGTATTAGTTTCTATAATTATTTTTCTCTAAAATCTAAAATTATTGTTTTTAGTCTCTATTAGATAATTGAATTTCAATTGTAGTTTCCATAAAGTATTTTCTTTGATTTTCATCCTTTTAAAATCTAAAATCTTTCTTTCTTAAAGTTTATTTTAAAATGACTTAAAATCACTCGTCACCTCTATATCATATAATTATGGTTCTTCAAAAAAAGTTTCCCACATTTAGATCCTCATGTTTTTTAATTCAACGTTAGTGTGTCATTGATTTTTATAATGATAACATGACAAACACCTAAATATGACATTAATAGTTTGTTGTACATAAATTAAAAAAAATACTAACTTATAATTTCAATACACTAATAATATCATGTCAGAATATGTATTAGACTATCATCACTAACATGTCACGTTAGAAATTCATGTTAAAAAAAATTAATCATACACTCATAATGAATCAAAAGCGTTAAATTTTAAAAACATTATCAAACGTGCAATGAATTTTTTAAGGGAGTATAAAACTATACAATCATAATCATAAAATTATATCGACTAAAAATGGATTTATGGCTTTCAGAATGGATAGATAACACTTATTTTATTTATTTATATTTTTTTAAAATATCATATGTTGATATTGTACCACAAAAACTAATAAAATAACCATTTGAACATTTGTTAAACACATGAACAGTGTCATATAATAATAAAGATCCAAGATTTTAACTATTCAAGAAATAGTAACTAACTTTAAAATTTTATAACTTTAAAAGAATTAAAAATATATTTAAGTCCTTATTCATTATTTAATAATAGAAATATTTTCAGTTCCCATAGCTCCATACTTTGAGTCATTTTCATTCATCTCTACTTGTAGAGTGTAGACTAGCAACTAGAAAAGCACACCCTTTTTCTACTCCAAACTCATACTGAAAACGGATGGATGAGAAGTACTAAGCAACTTCTTCTGCACGAGAAATTCCTTCATCGCCAAACACAATGAAGGAACTGGGCGTGGTTGCAATCCTGTTGTCAATAGAGTTCTTTGACGTGATTGTCTACACTGTAAGCAAAGCAGCCATGAAGAAGGGCATGAATGACTTTGTGTTTGTCATGTACTCCAATGCCTTCGCAACTTGCCTCCTTCTTCCCATAACTTTTATCTTTTATAGGTATCTCCATCAAGACTTCTTTTTCCTTAGCACTTTATAGTAATGAATTCTAGACATATTTCATTGCCCTCTTATCTCTCTTCTTTCTTATCGTTTTGACTTGGCAGGAAAAGAGCTCTTCCTCCACTCACATATTTCATAGTTGGCCAATTATTTATTAATGGCTTCTTAAGGTAAGTATTTATTTCAGCTACTGTATAAACTATAATCAATTACAATTTTAGTTTAACTTTTCTAATCTCTTGTGGATTTGGTTTTCTTTTACTCCTTTTTTTTTTTGCTGTCCTTTTATATTTTTTGGTACTTTTGTGTCTTGCAGTTGCAGTGTTCAGATGCTCAGGTTTTTTGGAATAGGTTACGGCTCTCCCACTTTGGCCACTGCAATGTCTGATTTAATCCCTGCTTTTACCTTCATACTTGCCATCGTCTTCAGGTTTTTATTACTGCTCTCATTTGTAACTTCTGTTTTCTCTTGAAGGCACTGAAACATATCAAAGAGCATGTGACTTAAGAAACTTAAGATCTCAGCAATGAACCCTTGCTAATTATTCCAGTGATAAGTGCAACCAATTTCCAAAGATATTAATTTGGAATACCTTATAGACTTAGGCTCTGTTTGGTTTAGGGAGGGAGAAGAGAAATTTTGTGAGACCCATGTGGGACTTACACCTTTTACATTCAAATTTAATTTAAAAAAATTATCTTTTATTTTTATTCTCTCTATTTCCATCCACTAAACCAAAGACAACCTTATAGTAGTAGTCTTGCATAATTTTCTAACTAATTCTCAAGCTTACTTTTTTGGTAATTATCCTTACAGGATGGAAATTTTGGATTGGAAAACTAACAGTACTCGGGCCAAGTCCATTGGCACATTGGTATCAATCGCTGGAGCCTTAATAATTACTCTGTACAAAGGCCAGGCAGTCATAAACAATCATCCATCAAATAAATTGTTCCCCAAAAAACATGTTTCATCTGAGCAATTTGACTGGGTAATAGGGGCAGTGTTGCTTGCGGGTCATAGCTTTGTTCTCTCATTGTTGTTCATAGTTCAGGTAACCAATGCAAATCTCAAACACCCTTTTGGCTTATTTGCAAACAAGACAATAAAAATGCTCAAAATCTTGATTTTACTTTTACTTTCTTTGATGTTTGTAGACATGGATAATCAGAAATTACCCTGCAGAGCTTGTGATAGTGCTCACTCGCGGTACATTAGTTGCTATGCTATCTATCCCACCTTCACTGATTTCAGTAACGGATCCAAAAGCTTTGAGATTAGGATTTGATGTGAATTTGATAGCTATTGCATTGCAAGTAAGAATAAATGGTGATACTATTTCCTATATCAGCATGAGTCTTCTATTTCTTGCTCTGAGTTTCAATTAACTTGATCTGCTTCTGAATGTAGGCAATTTTTGGTGTATCCCTTCGAAGTATTGTTCATATATGGGTCATGAGCAAGAAGGGCCCTCTCTATGTTGCAATGTTTAAGCCAATTGGAATCATCTTTGCGGTCATCATGGGAATTGCCTTTCTTGGTGACTCTATCTATCTTGGAAGGTATACGTTTCTTTCATGTCTCAATCATAAGAAAAATTGGAGGTGTGTCCACTTATGGACTTATGGTTTTATTAATGGGAACATTTTGTTTTCGTGTGAATGAATGCAATTTAAAAAATACTTTAATCTAAGGACTACAATTATGAAAGGGGACCTTTTGTTTGCATGTGTGAATGCAACTTAAAAATACTTTAGTTTTAGAAGGAATACAATTATGTAAGTATGGTTTTGTTTATGTACAGTGTGCTTGGAGCAGCCATAGTGGTTATTGGTTTTTATGCTGTTATTTGGGGGAAAAGCCAAGAGCAAGCAAAGGAAGAGTGTGAAGTTTATGATGACTCGGAATCATACTCACCCGTTGTCCCTCTTTTGAAGAACAAGAGAATGGAGGAATAGAATCATAACAATCATTTAATTTCTCTAGCTTTAATATAAATGTCTCATGTAATATTTTGAAAACAGATTGAATTAATAAAAAAAATTTAGTCGTAGTTTGGTTGATTTGAAACCTTAGTCTAATTTTCTAACAAGATAATAAAAAATAATCAGCTTGAAACACTCAACCAGTTTATAGTTTGATCAATAAAAAATAATTAAGGCAAGGCATGGTAAGCCTTTTCTATTTATGACTAGTTGGTTGGCTGATTGTTCCTTTCATGACGTGGTTCGGGATTCTTGGAGAGCTGTTGTTGGGTCATGGGTGGACTTCTTAATCAATAACTTTGAAGGAGGTGGGATTTAATCCACACATCTAACAATTGATTTTCTCTTGTGCCTTTAGTACTACTAACATACACTTTTATCAAACTCTCTAGTTAACTCATTAATTCTTATGAATTTAGAGTCTAATTCTATGTGAGTTAATTCATGTGTAAACTTTATTTCTAGTATCTATAAACTTTAAGTAAATTCGATAGACCCTCAAATTTAGCATCGAGTCAACAAGTTAGCAAGTTAAAAAAATTAGATCAAAATATAAGTCATTTTAAATTTTTTTTTTATCTATTTAGTGTTTTACATATTTTCATTTAGTGTGTTGTTCACGAATAAAAAAATTTTCACATTTAATGACATTAGACATTTGTTTTCTAATAACATCAAGCTCTTCATAAGAATGATATATCATTATTATATCATCTACAAATTATTATCTAGTAGTGATATATTATTAGCTTGATTTAAGTATTGTGAAATTTATGATTTACTATTTTACTTTATTATATTATTGAAATGTTTAATTAATATATTATCTATAAATATTCTGTTATTATTTTTATATAAAGTGAACTTTTATGATTTATACTTGTTGGTTTTATATATATAGAGATATATACACGTCTAATTGAAAGAGAATAAGTAGTAGCAGCCCATCAAGTAATGTAGACCAGGTCCTCCCATCTCTCTCTCTTTTTTTTTTTAATTTTTCAAATGATTTGTTGTTGTTTGGGGAGCCCAATGTAAATTAGAACTTAAAATAAATCAAAAATAATTTTCTTTATGTATATATATATAATAATAAATTGGATATAACGAAAAATAATTTTCTTTAAATGTAACGAATAAAAATTAAAGATAACAAAAATATTTTTTATTTAAATAAATGAGAATATTTATTTAAAAATAAATTATTATTATAAAAAAATATTTATTATTTATTTTTATATAAAAATAAAATATCTAATAAATTCTATTAAATGGTCAAAGTCTTTATCACATTTGCTACTAAAACTAAAATTAATGACTTAATGGGAAAACTTAGATACGATTTTTAAATTTTTGTTTTAAATTTTTGTTTTATGTTATTTTATGATTAATATGTCATTGATCCGAATGAAATTAAATTTAAATTTTAAATTTTTATAGATAAAAAATGTGATTAAGAGAAAAGATTTCTCTAAAATGAATGAATCAAGTTTCACATGAGTTTAATCATCGACAAAATAAATCTTAATCATTTATAGAACAAATGTTTATATTAAGATGAAACTCAAAATTGATTTATGAATGATACAAAAAGAATACATAAAAAATTGCATTTAAGTTTTATCCTAAAATTAATTCACTATCAAAATCAAATAAATATTTGCATTATTCTTTTTATTTTTAAAAATCTTATTTCTTTAATTATTTTTATTTAATATAATAATATTAATTAATAGTAATAATTTAGTAAATTATTACCAGGATATTGCCCATGAGAATTGTTATCAGCCCTGTACATGCTAGTACCTCTTTCGTTAACTGGAGCATTGGACAAAAACTAAACTGACGAAAGATATTCATACAAGTTTTTAAAATGCTAACCAGATTATGTACTTTTGGGTTACAATTTGACGTCAAAATCTATCAGAATTTTTCTATCATGTATGTGCAAAAACTATACTTTGTTCAACTGTTTAAGTGATGAACTACTACCTTCGCATCCTGGATGCTGACGCTTTGGATTGCAGATGTTGTCTCTTTCTGCTTGGCAAACCACTATCACTGACACTTCCTTCCCCAAGTCTGTCATGAACATCAGAAAATTCTGATCTCCATGAACGCAGGGCAACAAGGTAACTGTCATCCTTGACCTTGGTGCTTTTCCTCCGCTCGTCTTCGTGACGTTTCACATTTTCTGATATCTGATGGAAGGTTTTGTTAATCTTTGCAATACCCCTTTCGACAGGTTCTACCACATGTGAAACTGTAAATTTCATGTCATCAACAATCTGAAATAAAACAGCACAAACAAAACAGATGAGTTTGACAGATAGATGACTGAGAAAATTCAAAGGTTTGAAACGTTCAAGTGTTTCGTATCTCACAATTTCACCACTTCCAAGGACCACATCACGAACATTATGTGTAAATTTCATATTGTACAATGCCAATTTCATATGTGTAGAATTTAGTTAACAAGAAGAAAGACATTGATTATTCTTTCCCAGTAAGAGAGAAGAGTAGTGGAACAAAAGCACAATTGACCAAAATCCAACATACATATTGTACAATGCCAATTTTCACAGATTGATAGAAGTCAGGGCCAAGATACCAGTCTCTTAAGAAGCAATTTACAGGAAATGGATGCTCTACAACTCCATAAGCATATGCTTCTTTTAGAAGAGGAGTGCTGGATTCTGTTAGGCTCATACTTTCCATAAATTGAATGGTTTTGTCCTCACCACCTACAAGCAACCGTAGACAATTTTATATTAAAGGGCATGCCAAATTCAACATAATTCAGAAGTTGTGAAGTTGTATGACATCTTTTAATCACAAGCTATAATATTCAAGCCTCAAAGATTTAATAGGTTTTGATTTTTGAATTAGAGCTGAGATTAGAAAAGGGAGGAAAATCTCTTAAAATATCTCAATCATTACCCTTTTGCATATCTGGAAAATATAATACGCATGAATAATAACTACAACCAATGAAAATCATGCAGGTACACAATCTGTTTGACATACCTAAGCAAGCTATCAAGTATCTTTCAAAGCAATATAATGCAAAAGCCTCATAGCAGTCCCGAATAACTTCACAGTTAAATGCTGCACTGGAATCCAATAGTGACAAAAACTGCATCATAAAAACATCAGAACTTACTAGTTTACTGGATTAAAAAGAAACCGAAAAGAAAAACAACCAAGGCTGGATTATATACAGAAAGCAGGCACATTATTAATACATTCCTGGAAATAAAACCAAAGCTTTTCTGAAATTATATTATGAATTAAACAAGAACAAAATCTTTGAGTATGATATAGATAAAAAAAAAGAGGCAGTTTTATTTTCAATGTCAATATCAATTAGATATCATAAAAATCACTATTAGATAGTGGAACATTATCAAAATGAAAAAGAAAAAAAAAAACTTAAAAGAAACATATAACCTATGAAGAAGTGAAAAAACAGTATTATAGTCTGACCATGACAAACACACATGAATTCTTTAATCATCAAAATGTACAATTAGTCCTTTAGTTAATAGCAGTGAAGCTGAAAACCTAACCAACCAGCATGCACCAGTAGGTAAGTTCCAATATATCCAATGAGATATCAACAAAAGTTTAGCAAAACTAAAAGAGTTGCAAGTTGAAAATTATTTAGATTCCATACAAAGATGCTATGTAGATAGAACACATAGTATTTGGGATTTACTTAGCATCCCTTACCGATTCCAAGGCATAAACAGGAACCATTAAGATGAGACCAATCAAAAACTTCTGCTCCTGAATTAAAGGAAATATATATATATATATATATATATATATATATACACACACATTTAGAAAATATTATGAAAGAAAAGGAAAATGTAATGAAGGAAAGAAAATAGCTAAGTCAGTTAAAAGGTGCAGTTATAAGAAGCAGTAAGAAAAGAGAAGCTAGGCATTATATAAATAGTAAGTATAGTGGTGCAGGAAGAAAGATAAGATCCAAAAGAAAAGGAGCAAAGGAAAAAACCTCGGGCTGATTATAGGCAGCTAAATGCTCAAAAATTAGATAAGTTGAGAGAACAAGAGCTACAAGCACAAATATACTAGAACTGAAGACTGCCAAGGTAATAGTTCCAGTAGACTCCACACCTATTTTTAGTGGCCACATGATCCCTGATCTGCTAGTGGCCTCAACAAGTGTAAAAAGAAATATGGAAGAACATACAATATCCAACAAACCCATACACCAGAAACTTAGAATTTGTTGTAACAAATAGTCTTCCCTTGATTTGATCAATTCTATGCTTTACTATATTCCAGACAATGTGAAGGGTCTCCACTCCACAAAACCTTCAATTTTGTATAACTTTCCCTCCTTCTGTCGTTTCTGTATGGCAACCAGTACCATGTAAGATATATAGTATACAAGAAAACCACCTTTCTGGTACAAAAGCAATTCTTCAAATTCAACATGCAACTAACATAGTCCACCAACAGCTGACAATGGTATTTGCTTTTGATACATGTACAAAATCCAAATTGAGATAGGACAATTATCCTGCATTACAATCAAATAACTTAAGAAATAAGAAATAATATTAATATACATATATTAAAAAAGAAACTCCTAATTCTCTTTCAAAGCAAGTACAGGTAGCTCAACTAGTAAGAAGCACATCCACTGTAAGACTATGACAGAAGATTTAATGATGATAAATCTAACTACGAGTATAATAGGAGCATCCGTCAACAAAAAGATAACCCTAAGATGATCATCTCGTGGCTATTGAGAACGAATCAAATCAAATGGTTCTATTTCTTATTCTTAATGTTTTCGATCTCGGTTCTGTAGGAACAAGTCATAGAGATTGAGAAAAGTAGAAAAATAAAATATCAGAAACTCACAAAGCTCTAACAAGTGCATGTGCACCAGAAAACCAAAATCTGAAGCATCATTCAATTTCTACAGATCAAGATATCAATAACTCTCAAACTCTTAACTAAATGAAAAACTATATATAGTAGGGGTGGGGTGTAAACAGATTGGACCCAATCCAACCCAATTAGATTTTTGTGGGTTGGATTGGGTCATTGGATTGGTTTTAGTTTAATGAACCTGATTTAAATTGGATTGGGTGTAGGTTTGGAGTTGTAGACCCAACCCAACCCACATACAATTAAACTAATATAGAAACCCTAAGCTAAACACATTTCATTATCAAGGTAATACATTGTTTATCTTAAAATAATACATTATTTTTGAGTTTATCTTTTTCTGTTTATTTTCAGGTAATAACATTGTTTTATGAATGGTACTATGAGTATATATTTATGTTTTATTTTTTTTTTTCTGTTTATCATATGAATAGTACACTTTTTTATGAATACTGAGTTTTAAAATACCCATACTACTTTGTCAAAAAAATATTCTTACTATTTTTGAGTTTGAGAATTTTTTTCTTAAGACTTATGGAGGTGACATTTTTTTAATGGCCCAATCCGATAACCAACCCCAATTAAACTCAATCCAATCCAACCCAATTAAGTTTAATTGGATTGGGTTGAAAAAATAGACAAAACTCAACCCAACCGGACCACTTACACCCCTAATATACAAAGTGTCATATTAATAGGGTGATAGAAAAAGTCAACCACTAGAGAACTCATCTAGCATGCCATTTTTTATCAGGT
The DNA here is from genome assembly GCF_000004515.6 of Glycine max. Lineage (NCBI taxonomy): Eukaryota > Viridiplantae > Streptophyta > Magnoliopsida > Fabales > Fabaceae > Glycine > Glycine max. The sequence goes on from NC_016091.4 coordinate 49,690,669, forward strand.
ATAGAAATTGGTGTCACAAAATAACCCAAAAAACTTTAAAGCATATAACAATATACTAAGTACAGTGCTAACCATTAGCTAGCCACCATCATATCAATTACCCTTAGCTAGACATGATCATAGAGCATAAGCAGGTCCACCAAGAGTGTCCAATAGCATCAATCTTATATTAAAAGTTTACATTGAAGGAAGGGGATCTAAATAACAGATGGGACACAAAAACATCCCACAATTTTTGTTAAGAAAGACAAAATAGCAAACTCTTTCCATTAAAAATGTAGTCATAATATTCTTAATTATCTCCTAATCCAAGATGGTTACATCAAATTATCTTAATGCATCCCATTGCAATATTGCTGCTATGCTGTGAAACAAAGACTCAAGACGACACCACCATTAGATGCAGAAGTGGTGCAGACCGCAGAGAGATTTCAAAGTATATATAATACCATGTCCAGTATTGTATATAGGTTAAACAACAAACACACTTGTTTCTCAAAGTTTTCAGTAACTTATTAGTATTCACAATTTCAAAGAGTACTATAATAAGACAAATATCAAAGAATAAAGTATTTCAAAACAATATTTCTACTTCTCACTAACAAAAAAAACGATGAATACTTTTTTTCGTGAAGATTACAACCTTGTTTCACAACAACACATAATTGCAATGCAGTTTATGGCATAAGCAATGAAGCGGTGATGCAGTACATACTTCAGCAAAGCAAGGTAAAAAAAAATTCGAAGATTAACACATAAAAAAGCTATTCTATAAGCAACCTTTCTTTTCACATTTCATCGATAAAATGCATTAAGCGGACAAGGCATTCAGCAACAACCATCGATTCTCAACCCAAGTAAAGAAACAAATAACGTTCCATTCGGAAATCGCGAAGGCGCAATTCACCGATAATTTTTTAACGAAACGCTACATTTTGTCATCGTCTGTCAGATAGGAGAAAAGGAGATGCAAAACAGGCCAAAACCCTAGACCTCCATACGAGTAAAAGAAACGCGCCATGCGCCGAAACGGAAATCGCAGCAGCAATAGGAACAAGGGAACGATGGCAATGACTTGCAGAAACCATGGAAGGAAAATTTAGGAGAGAGTTCAAACCTGCGTTCAGCATTTTCTTCTTTCTTTTTTTTTTCCGGGAAAATCGAGGTGGATATTTTCCAGAAAAAATAGAACGCAAGTGAAGGAGAAGCAATCGGAAAAAGCAATGAAGAAGAAAAGAAAAACAACGGAATTTTGCTTCGGTCACTAGTTGGAAAACGTAAATTACGATTTCTTTTTAATTTTTAATTCGTGAGAAAAGATAAGAGAGGGAGATGCTAACTTGACGGGAGCAAGAAAATGCTGTGGTCACAGCTGCAATCGGAGTCGTTGATTTTAATGGTTTTTCTTATTTGAGGTTTCTGTGTGAAGGCTGTGACGTTAAGAATATGACCGGCTGGTGAAATGGGAAAGCTTGATTGTGCCACGTCAGTTTGTGATGTGGAAACGAAGAAGAGGGCGAATGTTAATGAAATGTTGGGACATCAAATCAGAGAAATTATTGTATATTACAGAAATATTATTATGTTTATGATTTTTATCTAAGTTAAAAATTCAAAAAATTTATCAAAATCATGAACAAAATCATTCAACGTTATATAATAATTTCTCATCAAATTAGAGATAATAGAAAATGTATTATTTTTTCATCCTCTAAAAATTAGAGACAATAATAAAAAAATTATAATAATCCATCCACTTTATTTTATTCAACAAACCTAACTAAATCTCTTACCAAGGAGGTGTTCCTTCTGCCAAGGAAAATATTAAATGCATTCTCAATTTTTCTTTCATCTTATTTTTATATCATTATTTTCTTATATCTTTATGTTTATCATCACATCATTTAAGCATGGTCTTGCACCAAAATTATGTTTTACCTCATGTTGGAACTAAAATAATATTTTTTTTAACAATATCAAAAGAAATGTCTTTTGAAACGTCCGTTCAAGGCAAAAGTAACAAAGAAATGTCCTTTGAAACGTCCGTTCAAGTTCTATCTACGAAAAACCAAACATTCACCCATTCTTCTTGCCAAACAGTCAGAGGCAGAATAATGATTTCTGCTGTAAGTATGAAAAAATAAAAATAATATAGTAATTGATATGATAAGAAAATATATTTTTTAAGAAAACAAATTAGAGAAATTCAATGTTTTTTTTTTCTGTAGCAAACTCAATGTTAATATACAAATAATGATATGAAAGGTGTGGAAACAACGTAAATACTAATTTTCTTGATAAATCCAGTCATCAAGGAATTGGTACTATATACGTTAACAAAATCGTCGTGTTTGCTACGGATGCCTAATGATTAACAAATAGTCAAATATGTCTTGAATATTTTTAACTAGTTATATATACATAATTCTATTAAAAAATAGGGGGGAATACGCACTTTAGTCTTCAAAAGTGTGAGACACTATTATTTTAGTTCTTCAAAAAATAATAAAATTCAAAAATAAATTTGTATGTTATCACTTTAATTCTTAAACTTAAATACTTATTGTTACCTGAATTAATAAAAGAAAATTAAATTCAAAATTGTGCTAAAAAAACTAAAGTTGAAAGTCCAAAAAATTTAACATTGGCCATAAAAAAAATCATGCTCCAAAATTGTATTAACTTAAATTTGAGAGTTCAACAACCAAAATGAACCTCTTAAAAATAAAATAAATTATCTCAAATTTGAGAGTATAACCAAAATGAATATTTAAAAAAAAATCAAAATAAATTTTTTTAAAAATAACAATCAAAAATACATTTTAACCTAGAGTATACACATTTGTTATATTTTATGACCTGAATTTAAGATTTCATTAATTCTTTACATATATTAAAACTGAGTTAAATATTACTTTTTTAGCTAACAAGTTTTATTGTCATCTTCTATAATCAATTTTTAATTTGTCAAAAAATAGGACAAATAAAAAATAAAATACATTTCATTCAATTAAAACATGAATTAAGAGCCTCGATATTCCATTAAGTTGGAATTTGTATTTTCATTTATCAATTTTAATTAAAATGTCATATGTTAGTCTAACTTATTGTTGGGACTGTAGACTTATTATCAATGGTTTAACTTATAAAGGGTGAAATTTTTCATAAACGATAATTGTGCAATTATTATTACTCTTTTTCAGTTGAAATATAAAAAAAATAAAAATCATACGCTGCACAAGATATAAGTGCACGAGATTTTGACGTCTTGATGAAATCTTTAGTATGGCCTTTTGAATGAATTGAATCTTTAGTAGTCTATCAGTGGTTCCATCAGAATAAAAAGATTATCAGCCCAGACGTTCTTTGATCTTTGCATGACATTTTCCAACAGACAAAATGGCATCAACAAGTGCATAGTATAAAAATAATATATTAATCACAACTTTGTCTCAGCCTGAACTTATTATGGATCCGTTAATCTACAAATGGAAGACATTTGTTGGTATACAAAAGAATGAGACATTCATTACATGATTATACAAAATTGTTCTTTCATTAGCAAGTGTCAAATAAAACCATTAGACTTGATCAGCCAAAATGATGACCAAAAAAAGGTTTCTTTCATCATACCTATATGTTCCGTGTCTACTTTTTTCCTCACGAACAAAAGAGAGGGGCCCCGGTTTGACATTGAAGTTCTCACACTTCTATCTCAAAGCACACTCATCTGCAATGAACCAACTAGTACCTAACCTGTTAAATGGTTGATGATCGTCTGCAGCAACAATGGATCAAGTCTGATTCCACACATCAAGCTCCTTCTGCAACATATTTTAATACATATACATGTGTTCAAAGCAGAAATCAACCAGCCTGAAGCTGTAAAAACTCTGGCCCTCTAGATGCAAAATGTGCCAGCATAAACTTCAAATGACAGTGGTGCTAGAACGAGCTACCCTTTGAGCTTCTTCCAAGTCCCTCAAAAACCTGTAAATTTACAAAAACACCTGTTACTAAGAAATCCAGACTGTTACCTGGTGCCGAGCAAGTTGAATGTTTTTGCAGTTAACTAAAGCACCTTGAACCAATCAATGAACAACCAACTATAACAAAGCCATCAATCTGTAAGTCAAAACCAACTCACTTCGAGCAACATTTAAAATGACTAACTAGCCCAAACTATGACTCCTTTCATGTTTTGCAGTCAACACATTACACAAGATAAAATTGGAACTGTAAATTAAAAAATTATTATCAATTCTAGCATGCCAAATTGAAAGCACAACTGGAGCAAACAAAGTGGACATCTCCACTAATCAAATTCAAACTATCTTTATGACTTAATCATACCTTTTAGAATTAAGAACAGAAGAGCCGCCAAGAATAAAACGAATGCCGGTATTGCTGGCATTTTGTAAAGCAACAGACCGTGACTCCTCATAAGTTGTCCCACCAACAATGAAGATGATCACATCCTGTGGCCTGCTTTTCATTTAGTCATCAACAACAAAGATCTGATTATTCCATAATTCTATGATAATAATGGCTATTAATAAAGATTAAAAACTTCCTATTACAAATGCGCTGTCTGTACTGGACTACTGGTCAAAAAACCTTTTACTAGATGATTTGTCAGGACGCAGGAGTTGAACAAATATTAAACACAAAACTTTGCATTGAAAATTTTCAAACTTCTAAATAATCCTTTTTTAAAATGAAGCACGTGAAAAATTCAGATAGACCTACAATAGCTTTATCAGATAACTAACCAGATTAACTCCAAAAGTATAGTTTACTCTTGCAGCTGTTAGTCAAACATAAGACATTTAACAGATTGCATAATTTACAGATTTGTGAGAGGTTATGAAAAGCATAGGGCATAGACCAGAGCTGCAAGGGATAAAATCATGTGATGTCAGTGCTACCACATGGCAGAAGTTATAAACAGTAACAGCTCAGATTAAGGTTGTTAAAACTTTGTAAGGATAGGCAGAATGGGATTAGTATTTGTCTTCCCTTGGAGACCATAGCCACCAATCTATTATGGGGTTCTGTACTATGGATAAAATAAACTATAAGTATAATACAGAAGGAATTGCAGAATTCTGTACATATCAAGTGATTGAACCCACTACTATTGTGTTGCGAAAACTCAAGATAGTGCACCTTTATTAATGTGTTCCCAAAGTGAAGCCTGTCCTACCTCGTTACACGTTGAATTTCTTATATGATTTGTCACATAAATGGTGCCACATTACATTGTAGACAATTGAAATAATTTTCTACATCAATTTGATAAATAGTTAGTGCTAAAAACTAAGAAGTTTGTCACTGTTATTTCACTTCATTAAATATAACATTATTTAGCAATCAGGAAGCAATGTAGTGGCATCACTAATCATGATAGAAACCAAGTTACATCTAGAAATTCACAAAAAAGATACAATTAAAAGTTTATATTTAATAGGACAAACCTTCCCTGTTGAAAGTGATTTCCAATGAATGGGTAGTCCACATCTCTCAACCTCCCTTTGACAATGCTTTCCATGATTTGAAACAGAAGTGGCTGGTGCTGGGTGTAAACATTCTCAACACCCTGCACCAAAACTCAGAAAAGCAAGAGTTTTTAAGATTGAAGACTTGGATCATCAAGGATATGGTATAATAATCACAATATTTCTATGCATACCTTCAAACCACGAGCCATGTTACGGGCAATATTCATTAGATCTCGATTTCCAAAAAGATCACCAGTTCTCTTGTCAACACCTGCTTGCTTCAGAAGAAACTGGACAAGCTGTGGCGCCACAACAAAGATCAATATCAGTAACTTTCTCATGTAACCATATAAAAAACAACAGTGGCATCCATCCATATTCTGTTCTTAATTTAACTTTTAATCTAAAAACATCGTACCCCATTGCCCAGAGACTCTTCGCTATGCGAAGGTATGGGGGAGGGATATATTGTACGCAGCCTTACCCTTGCATATGCAAAGAGGCTGTTTCCGGATTCGAACCCATGACCAACAAGTCACCAAGGCACAACTTTACCGTTGCACCAGGGCTCGCCCTCTTAACTTTTAATCTAATTGAATGTAAATTTCTACATTGAGAATCCAAAGCCAGTGATATGACAAGACAAAACAACCCCAAATAGTCTCGCCATCACTACTCAATTATCCAAAGGATTAAAAGGTACAAGTTCCCATAAGGTTTAGAGACTGACATTCAGACATTCATGCATGAGAATAATGGATTTAAGAAGAAAAGCAACAGTTTAAATTAGTTTACCCCAGGTTTGTACTTGGCAGATCTGGAAGCCAATTTGTTGAAGAGCTGCATTAATTGAACAGGGCTATCTTTCTCATATCGTAAAGCATACAGCATGACCAGACGTAGTCGGTCCACATCTGATATGCTTTCATTGTTTAGTAGATTTGTCACTGCCTGCAGGAGATTACATTAGAGACGACATAAGTTATCACCTTTATTGTTTTAAAGTTTTCATCAGTACATATAATAACAATTAACAAGGGAAAATAGAAAACCTTTTTTTTATGTAGGGGAAGGGGGTTATAATAAAAAGATTGCTTCATTTACGTATACCATATAATCTGTCATGATACACATGAATATTTTGCCAAGTGAAACCAAACTACTAAAGATGAATATTATTCAAGGATTTGTTTACTCTTATACTACACTGTTGATTGTTGTTTTTACTTTGTATCATTGCTGGGAAGTCAAATATGAGTGAAGAAGTCCCACATTGGAAAAAAAAATGGAATTATGAGTATAGAGTAAGTCAGAAAAACTCATTTCATCCATGAAAATAGCAATTTATGAGGGAAACCATATGAAGCTTAATGGGTAACCCATTGTTGGGCATACTGGACCAGCAGTTAGGAGCTAGCAAATAAAGAAGAGAAGGGGTAAGGGAAGGATGGGCGTAACAGAAAGGACAAGTGCAATTAATGAGTGGAGAAAGATGGTAACAATTCTATATAGAGGGGACAGGGGAGGTGGGTTGGAAGGTATGACAGCATTTGCAAAGGATCATTGGGGAATAGCTGAGAGTAGGAGTCAGTCCTTTCTCACTTCTCAGTGCAGGGGTCCTTTCCCTTCTTATGTCTTCCATTTTTTTGTAGTAAGTTGGAGCTTGCTCTAATAAGCACCCCAAGCACTAGGGTAACCCTCCCTTAAAAGTTAGCTGTTAAAGGGGGGAGAATCAAGCCACTTAAGTACTCCACCAAGCATCCTAATACTAGATGTGGGACTTAATACCAAGTCCCTATCAAAGCATGGCCCTTGAGAGCCAACCTTCCGGCGGCTGCACTCTATGACACTTCACTCAGCCTTATGGTCATCCCCTCCATAAGTAGCCCTTTCCAAGACATTAAGAACCAACTCTGATACAAATTGATAAGCACCCAAGCACTAGGAGAACCCTCCTTTAAAAGCTAGCAGTTAAAGGGGGAGTACCAAGCCACTTAAGTACTCCACCAAGTATCTCATACTACTTAATGTGGGACTTGGGCACTCCATAATACCCAAGTCCCTATCAAGCTCCCACTCAATATTTCAATCTTCATATAGTTTATGTTTTGAATTCTGTAACAGAGGCTCATTCCTTTGGATTCAGTGACTACTTCCGTATAAATAATACCTTCAGTTCTTATTTTTCAATTCAGTTCCTATCAGAACCCTAGTCCTGGGACTCGAAAAAAAATTATTTACTTTAACCTTTATTTAATGACCATCCAAAACTTCTGAAATTAGAGCAAAAGCAAGGAGAATATTTCAATAAATTAAGACCATATAATATATACCTCAAAAGCAGCTCCTTGTCCTCCATTGCAAGCCAACTCCTGTTCTGTTTGCGAAACTGACATAAGTTTTCGCTCTTCAACTATCTTGCTCATTTCAGTTACTAAAGTAACATGTTTGGTCACATTTCCATGCATTTTTCTGTACTCAGGATAATTATCAACAAATTTGGCCATGTCCTCTGCCAAGAGTCAAATCATAAAATCAGTGAATTTTATACTATGCCACCAAGTATAAATAAGTTTCACAGATGACAGAAATTTATTACTCTGATGTGAGAGAATAACAATACAAACCTATTGTTTGGATGTTCTGGTTACTTTTTGACACTTGCTGAAATTCATCAACCATCCGCTTGATATTCATACCTATATCTCCAAAATTCTCATACATGTTAGCTTTGAAAAATGAATCTTGTTCTGATGATAACACAACCTCCTGTAACAAAAAATAGCAAAAAAGTTACCTTTTAATGAGCACAAATTCTGTAATGCAATACACTAATGACATAATTACCCAGTTTAAGAAATGTTCCAACCTCCTGATCCTTTGGAAATTTACCAATGGATTTTAAGTCCACTTTGTTGTCTTGGATTCCTATTAATTCATGAACCATAGCCTGTACAGTATAACACCACAATTGAGCATTACTTATATGAATAAACAACTTATCAGATTATAAGCACTAGAGATATGTTAATCTTCCAGATACCTGATAGGTCCATTGATTTAGCAGTGGGGTTACAGGATCATCCCTCCTGTCAATCACTAACAGCAGTGGAGAAACTTCCATTCGCCTAAAATCAAAAAGACCACTTTCCTCTTGGTACATCAATTTCTGTTCAAGCCCAGTAACGTAAATTAGTTTTCACTATGTGTGCAAGCACAATCATTAATGATAAATATGGCATGCTGTGATACACCCATTGCCAGAATGCCAGCCAAAAGAACATATACATTAACTATGTGTGTACAGCAGTATGCATGTGCTCAAAGAAAAGCTCTATCTGATTCAAAATCATATAAATGATGAAGATATAAAAGCTTGAATTCATCAAATAAACTGGTAACCACATTTCCAAAATGCATATATAATTATCTAATATAAACAAAAAACAAATGCAGTGAGTTAGAAAAAGTGCATGAACTCACAGCTGCTTCCTGTGCTATCCTTTTTGCAATGTCAGATGTCCTTTGATACCTAATTACTGGCCTTCGTTTTAATGCCAAAAAAAGAGCTGCAAGACCATCAACAACCCTATCAGAGAAGCGCTGCACTGTTGAAGGATCTACCATAGCTGGGAGCATATATATGTAATGTGAAGGCACGTGCAAAGTGAAATGATACGGATCAATGGCAACAAAATCTGCATAGAACTCCTGGATGATCAGGACAACAACTGTGTCAGAATTAAACATTGCAACACAAACCCTGCATTTGAGATTGCAATTTGAAACATAAAGGTTGGGGGGTTCAAGGCTTCATGCTCAACAAATGTGGAGTCATTTGTCAGATAAAGAACAGGATGGTGAATAAGCAAACTATGCAATTATAGAAGGAATAAGAAAGAAGCGGATATCCTTCCATGTTCCATCAGGGATTTTTTTCATGAGAACTTATAATATTTTTGTGACACTATCAAATGATCTGTATTTTTCTCATCTATTTTAAAATGAATTCTCAGACAAGCATCTGTCATCACAAAATTTTATGCAGCTCAAAAACCACAAAATGGTTATAGCAAAGTAGGCCAAACAGGAAGGAAAAAAGTAAGCAGTAAAGTGCACACATAAATAACTACCTGAACTTGCTGGACAACTTCCTGTTCATCTGAATCAGCAAGTAAGTGAATCTGAGTGTCCTTCAATATGTTGGAGAAAACTGTAATTTCAGAATGGATTCACAAAGTGTCTTCAAATCAATGGGAGAAAATTACTACTTAACAAGGGGAAATTAAAAATTAAATTCTAAAGGATTGCCCTGTATCTTATCTAAGATTCAAGCAAAAAATTTAAAGAACCTACATAGATGATACTCTCCAAATCTAGGACTAGCCAGTTGGCGGCGCAAAAGCTGGATATTCTCCGATGTAGGTCGAAGGAAGTAAACAGCCTTGAGATGCGACATTGATTCGTTTGACTTGGAAATAGAATCTACCAACTCTACCAAAAACACTTCTTTCTGAAGAAGCTCCGACTGTGAATACACGACACTCACAATACCTACCTGCACCAATTTTCCGAAAAAGTGGACTCCACATCAGAACACCATTTTCCTCCTTAATAAGCTCAAGCAAATAAATTCTACAAACCAAGTCCGTTTGGCAGGTTGACTTATGGTTTTGATGAAGTAAAACAAAATCGTATAAGCCAAACTCATAATTCTTTAGTGTCTTGGCCATAAAACCACCGACAGTGACTTTACAGTTTACACAAACATATCAACATTATAACTTACGAGCATAATGTCAAAAGAGACCAATATCACAATAATCAATCAAACCGTTATAGTTGTCAAAAGTAGGGAGCTTCATGATTTTGTTTCCCTTAATGAAAAATACATATATTCATATAATGCGGAGTTTCGCCGTCAATTCACAGTGCTTTCAAAACTACAATCTGTTCTCACGGTCCACGAAAAATTGCAAATAGATAATTGGAACTACCACGAGTGGCACTAAATCGTCCATGATTCAGAGTGACAATTGGAAAAATAAATAAATAAGTAAGAAAAATCGATCCAACGGTGAACAACACAAGTAATTTTTTATTCAAAAGAAAAAAAAATGATTGATTGATATTTTGATCGGATTTCCCAACATTGTGGGAGATCGTTGAGACAAAGTGCAAGTACCGTTTGAGAATCGAGGATGAGAACCTTCATGCCGGAGATGTCCTGCAAGATGCGATTGATGTAATCGCGCGCAGAGGATGTGACCACCATCTTATGTATGTGTAGTGTAGAACTTGAATCTCTCCGTGAAGATGATGAATCGTTGAGCCAGTTCAAGTGTTTAACTGCAGCGAAAGCGAATCAGGAAGGAGCAGAGAAGCTTAGGGGTTCAGACTTCACAATTCAGAAATTCAGATCCACGACGAACGAGGACGACGAACACTTCGTTCCAAACGCACCGTTTTAGAAGTTGTTTTTGTCTTTATGACAATTTTTGTTGCGACTCCTTTACTTTGTTTGGTCACCTCTTTATTTTTTCTTTATTATATTTTATATATGCATAATATGTTCTTTTTTTTTTACTGAATCATAAAATGTTATTAACTAGTTAATTATTTCCAGATTCTCACTTAGATAAAAAAATTGTTTTTATTTACACTAATGAATATTAATTGTTTATGTAAAAATAAAGAATAAGATAAAAAATAAACTTTGAAATTAACTTCGAGGCTCTACATGTGAAAAACAGAAATTCTAATTCGCAGAAATATAAATGGAGTAGTTTAGGAATAAATGATAACTTTAATTTTCAGTTTGATGACTTTTTTTGGTACACAAAAATTGTTAGGATGGGGAAACCGTGTAGGACATCAATGTATGTCAAGGCTATAAGCAAAAGTTTACCTAGAAATTTTATTATACATACCTAAATTGCACACAATTTTATCTGGTCTGTAATTACTTAAGGATTGCAAGTTGATAACTAATGGTATTAGACTTAAATTATTAACTTGACCAGAATGTTGAATAAGTGAATTACTAGTCCAACAGTGAGTTATTAGTTTAATAGCAAGTTCCATTTTGTCCTTCTTACTATATTAGATGAATACCCTGATACAATATTGAGTTAAGTTGACAGACAACTTAATTTGCCCAACATAAAGAAGTTCCTTCATAAGATGAAGTGATGAGAGGATTTTTTTTTATTTTAATTTTGGTAAATGAATGGGATGATTTGTGGTAAAAAAATATTATTACACTTTATTATAAAATTATAGAGAAATTTAATACATTTTACTTCTTTTTTCTACAAGTGCTTAATCTTTTTTTTGTCTTACAGAACAAGTGCTCAATCAGTTAATCTTATATATAGCTAGACAAATCAGTAGTCATAGATGTTGCTCCAACATATATTTTCGTGACAAGAATTATCGAATTCACCAAAAAAAATGACAAGAATTATCGTGAAAATGTGATATATAATGAATATACTACTTTTTTTATGTCATGAATATACTACTTAAAATGGACAGTATTGTTTTAAAAACAATAATTAAAATTCCGGAATGATTTTTATTTTTTAACATAAACCTATTTACAATTTTTTATAAATAGTCAAATTCATCATTGAAATTATGAGGTGCTAATAAATTGATTGATATCTAAATGATAAAAAAATTCAAATTTAGTATTTAAATATGTTAAAAATACGAAAAATTAATTTTACAGATAATTTAATCACAAATTAATCTTAAAATTTACAATTTATTGCAAAATTTGTCCTAAAAAATATAATTTTTTGTGAAATTAGTCTTTTGAGCATTAAAATTTGATTCCACAAATGTAATGAGAGAACTAATTTAACACACTTTTATATATTTAGAGTAAATTTATTTTATATTTTGAGAAACCAATTTATCATCCCATGGTGGCACCTTCATGGATTTTTTATTATTTTTACAGAGCCCAAAAGGATTGGATGTGTGGGATTGGGCCGTTGCACTTGCAATACCCAAAAGATTTGGTTACATCTTTTGGTGGTTTGGCTTGGCACTAGATTCTTGTAGCCGAATATGGATTTGATCAAGGCTTGGAGGTTGAGTCCTTCTGTAAGTGCAATTCCCTCACCATTCTGTGCTGCTCCCATTTGTGTAAGAACTTTCTCTTTTCAGTTTTCAACTTCTCCCTACACTCGTCCAAAGCCTCTAGTTCCTATTCCACGTGGCAAAAGTAGAGACTCTGATTCTGAGCCGCTTCTAGAATCTTCCATCGTGCAAGAAGTTTCATTCGACGACGACGACGAAGAAGAATTCCTTGACGAATTTGAATACGGTACAACTGCACTCAATCTCTTAATTTTCATTGTTTCTCTTTGTCTTTTCGTAGACTCGGTTGAATTTCTCGATTCATTGCGCAGATGAAGCAGCGGATGGCGATGAATACTATGAGGAAGAAGAGGAATACGAAGAGGAGGCTGGTGTGCCTTATGTAAGTTTTTGTTGGGAAAATTAGGTGGATAAATGCGTGTTTTTGAGACTACGATGTGATTTTGCACGTTTTGAAGGCAGGTGATGGCGGCGCAGGTGGCGGAATCTCCCTCGCCGGAACTTGGTGGGATAAAAAAGCACTAGCCATTGCTAAAGAGGTTACTCTCTCCTTCGATGGCGAATTGCAAATTTATGCTTTTAGAACACTGGTCAACTGCACCATTCAAGTTCGCATTGAGAACCTTTCCAAAAAGTAAGACATTGTTATTAATATTAGTAGTAGTTATGCTTTTATGAATAAAGGCATATCTATACTGAACTGTTTGTGATGAATCTTTGCTTAATTTATGTAATTGTGGGATCAGATATAATATGCAGGGATTGTCCAATTGTCTATGAAATAACGCATGTATGTATATCTAAGATATCTAGGGAATTTTAGAGATGGTCGTCTGGTGAAATTTACGTGCTATATAACAATGTTTTCCTCCCTAAGAAGTGATTTTATATCGAGTTTTATCTTTCTTTTAGGTCAATTGCTCCTGTTATTTATAGTTATTCTGAGGCTTATTTCTTTCGGTCATATTTGGTATACTCAGATAGGGTGTCTAGGCCAGATTCCAGAATTTGGAACCATTTGATCAGTATGTGAGCAACTGTTGCAATTTATCTGTAAAGAAGATCTACAGAAAAAGGAAATGTTGAAGTTGAATGCAATTTATTGGTATTCAGTATTTCTATGCCCCATAAGAAAACAAAGGTTTTATTTACGTAGTTTAAGGACTGTAAAGCACAATACTTCTGTCTTTTTTTGCATTTCTCCTAACGAAGAAAAGGTCTAAGACTTTTATGATTATACCATGTGTTTAGATTGGTATGGAGTGCCTGATTTATCACAGTTGGAGTGAAAACCTTTTTCATGACCTATGACAGGACTTTTCACCATATAATTAAAGACAGTAAATGCTATTCCTTTGTGTACATTGCTCAATGATTTTTTTTTGGCTTTTAATTACACCGGCACTAACCAAGTATGGATAATCTAGATCATTTCGTGTTTTTCACACGATGCAATTTGTGGCTCGAATTAATATTCCATTTATGCTTAATCTGCTGCTGAACTTGCTATTATAGTGAATGGCTGGCTTAATTGTTGAGTTCTGCCTATAGGTCTGGTTCCCCCAGCCTGGAAGATATTGAAGCCTTCTCTGCAACATATAGAGCAAAATTGGATGAAGCAGAACTTGCCAAATCTGTTCCTGACAATATATGTTTGGAGGTACCATTTCAAGTATGATCAATATATATAAGCACCAATTATGAAGTACTCTTCTATCCTATTAGTTTCATGTGTGACTTAATCAAATCCACACAGCTATGGACAATGTTTTTATGGACATGGACGGATCTAGGTTTTGAGGTTTGGGGGCAGTTGCTCCCCAAGATTTTTATTTTTTAATATGTATAACTACAAGTTGTTCCCATAAAGTGAAATGTAGTAAAAAAGTATATTGTCCCCACAAATTTATATATATGAATATTGCTCCTACAATTTAAAATTTTGGGATCCATCGCAGCTTATAGGGCAAAGGTTATTATGTTTTACCCTCTAGATTTTGAGGGATGATGCTAAGGGATTGAAATTTTGATCATCAATGTTTCATGTTATTGGTTCTATTAGCTCGTTTCTGATATGTGTTCCTTTAGGTGTCTTCTCCTGGCGTTGAAAGAATAGTTCGGATTCCAGATGACCTAGATCGATTCAAGGAACGACCAATGTATGTGAAATATGCCATTAATGATGATCTAAATAATCCAGCTGCAGAAGGTGATGGTGTCTTCAGGCTTGAATCCTTTGACATGGAAACAAAATGTTGTACCTGGGGTTTAGCAGATGTAAAAGTCAACAGACAGAAAGCAGGGAAAGGAAGACCACTGAATAAAAAGCAAAGAGAATGGCGTTTAAGCACCCCCTTTGATTCCTTACGTTTTGTACGGTTGCACTCTGATATTTAAATAATTTATTTTCCCCCAAAGTTTATGATTAGATTTCCATTTTTCGTCTGTATGTGCGTCTGTATATGTACATGCATATAGACTGCATGAATAGATAATTAGAACAATTAGCACATATACTGCTCATGTTCTAACTAGTTCGTGTGAAATGTAAAGCAGAAAACAAATTAAGAGATGCGAGTGGATCAAGAGACATTGGATTGTTTCAGCTTAACCAATGGTCTTGAATTTGAGTTCTAGACATGTTGTTCAATGAGAGTTTTGTTATCCATAATGATGATTCTATCCAATTCAGGTTGCCTCCTATGGAAAATACATTTGGTTCAAGCAATATATCTGTGACATACATTGCAGTTTTCCCCAAGGGTGTGTTTGACAATGAGATTGAGATCATTTTATGATTCCTATCTATAAGCTCGAGTCAAATATCATCTCATAATCCAAATATTGATTAGACAATGAATAAGTCTCTTGCAAAGTATTGGTTCATATCATCACTTGAATTACCAAGTCTTCGTAGCTTCTTGCTTATTTATCCAGTTGTCATCTTATCTTCAAAAAAAAAAAAAAAAAAAAAGAAAATTTGTGTAAATTTCAATGCATTGGATCACACTTAAGTCATAAGTGTGTTCATCACATTAGATTGACTTGGTGAATTCAACAATCCAAATCAAACCAATTAAATCACTTTGGTTAATTCAATTAATTGATTTTTTTACTTCAAATTTTAATTGGATCGGTTTTAGATCAATCCAAAAAAAATAATATCTAAACCAAACTAAATTAAATATAATCAATCCAGATAAATTTAATATAAAAAGAAATGAAAGACACTCCATTCTACCTACCTAATACATCAGATCCTATCTCAAAGAGAAATTATATTAATGTTACAAAATATACAATATCTTTATAAAATAAGAGAAATATAAGATGTGATAAAAAATGTTCATATCTTAACATACCGACGAGTCCTCAAGAAAATCCAATTAGCTCTCTCCATGTGACCTAGTGTATGTGATCCAAAGGAATATTGCCTATTCATTGAATGTGATTAAGAAGGGTAAGAGGCCTACCCGTTCTAAAGAGTCCTCACTTGGATGGTCCACAGACCCTCGAGTGTTAAGTTTAAAGGGCATAGGTATTTGTTATACTCAGTCGATTTATCCAAATTGTACAAAGAGAAATAGTTAAAGACTATTATATGATTGTAAATTGCTCTAAAAATAAAGTTTTCTAGGATTCTTATGGGTGTATGGTCTTATTCAAGCGCTCATATCATTTTGCAGAAGTGACATAATTGCCAATTTGAACAAAGAGAAGTCATTTTTCTAAATGCTTTGAATGTTCTGTTGACTTTTGGTATAGACAAGTACCATTACTGACAATGATGCACATAAATCTTTCTTGCCAGACACAAGACGATGAGTTTAAAGTCTGTTGATCCATTTTTGTGAATCAGGCTGTGAACGGGGTTTGGTAACCCTTGCAAAAACTAATGGTCTATATATATTGTGTAAACCTACAACTTTTCTGTGAAATGTACTTTTTCTTAGCTCCAATAACTTTGATATATCTTATGGTATTAAAGTCCTGTTTCGTAAGTAGACAAAACTAGTATGCTGACCTTTTCGTTTTTGTAGAACAATTTTTCAAATCAAATGTCTAATTGACATACAGTTTAGTTTATATGAGAAAAAAAAGTGCCACGAACACACACGTCTGTATATGTAAATGTAAGATGTGTATTAATTATTAGTTTTTTTTGTCAACAAGAGGAATCGAGTCTATTACATTTTTTTTCTTTCTTAACTATCCATTGACTCAACCTTATATCTCCCTTCACTTTCTCTTCTAAGATTTATTAGATTTGTCTATGTAAATGTTTGTACTTTGTATGTATAATGTATTGTAATAAAGTAATTGTATATAACTAGTAGTATCAACGGTTGTATAATAAGTTAAAGTAAATTACACTAATAAATTTGTAGTTTTGTCAAATTTCTCTCAAAATCCCCCCATTTTTTTTTACCTACATTAATTGTGTGATAAATATCACACTTACACTCCTTGTACCTCACATTTTTTAAAGATATTACACCGAGTACTCAATAAAGAAGCTGCTATAAACGTTAAGAAAAAGGATGTTTACGTATAAGTTGAAGAAATCTAAGGAATGTCATGGCAATTTACTTTTTCTGAATTTGAGCCCCGCGCATGTTTGTAAAAGGTATAAAGTGTTTTGCCTCCTCTTTACTTATCTTTTGTAAAACGCGGGCAATAAAGTAGAAACCTTAAACAATACTATGTGGCACGGTTGGTGATGAGACGCAGAAAGTGAGAGAAGCAAGTGCGGCGAGATTGCAGGTAAGGTGGTAGACTAGTAGTTGCGCCTTCCAAAACAAGGAAACAGAACTCTGCTCCTTTTTCAGCTTTCTGTGTTCTCTCATTGGAGGACGGCAACACGCCTAAACATTCAAAATTAATAAATATTCCCTCTCAAGCAATGAACCCGAATCATGAATCTGCCACCAAAATAGGTCCAAAAGAAGATACCCACTTTGTTTTTTTTTTACTTGTGACTTTGATTATTTTCTTATCAACTTTGGAACATTTTGTTTACCGTTGCTGAAAGCGTTAGGAAGCTGAAACCAGGCCTACAAGAATTAACCTAAAAAAACGCGGGAAACACATTTTCTAACATTAACACATTCTTTTTTATCGGTTGTAATTTATTGAAAATAATATCATATTTAATAATTTTTTCTTTGAATTTTATATTTTTTAATAAATTTTAACCAATCAAATAATATGTTAAAAAATATATTCTTATCACTCCTCATTAAACTAAGACAAAAATAGAAATAAAACTATAAAATAAAAAATGAGATATTTTCATTCATTCATTTCCTAAAGAAGAAATAGATTTATATATAGTTCTAATTAATGCCAATCAGTGGATAATAAGGTTATGTTGGAAAAAGCTAGCTGAAAAAATCGATTGATAGCTAAAAGTTAAAAAATTAAAAATTAATTTATTAAAATATAAGTATTTGATAAAATTAACTGTTAAAGTAGCTGAAAATGATAAAATGATATAAAAATAATAAAATTATGATTTATTTTAAAAAATAATAAGAAAATTTAATAAATATATTGAAGATAAAAATAAAATAAAAAATATAAGAACTATAAGTTAGCATTTTAAAAAATGTTAGTTTAAGTATCATTTCAAAAAATACTAAAAATTATTAAAAAAACTTATTTATCGAATAATTAAATAAATTTTTTAATTAATAGAAAAACTAAAAATTAACTAGTGTTAACATCATATTATTCTAAACATAAATAAAAACTACAATAAATATTAGGACAATCCAATATAATCTTTTTGTGAGCATATTTGCAGTTCCTAGGCCCAACAGAAAGTGTCTGGTGTTTATCGACCCTTAGTCATAAGACTCATAACCTTCCCCACTATGCTACTTTCTTGGCTCTGTCTCTCTGTTTTCGGCAGAATAAGGCGTATTCGTTGCATGCGAATGATGTTGATGTGTCGCAGTGCGGCATTAACCATTAATATAAAGGACTATTGTCTCTGTGTTACATCGTTGAATGCAAAAATAAAATACCACCACTGTTGTTAAAATTCTCTTGTTATAATCGACCAAAGAAAATTCAACTCCTCATACCATTTATTCACGCATTTGATTTGAGGACATATAATAACATATTCTATGCAATTCAGATCTTGAGGTGGGAACTTACCTTTTTGTTAAAGAAAAATCCGGGATTCACGTGCTTCTTTCCTCCCATTAACAGAATCTGTTCAGTTAAAGGTATGGTAATATGGAATCATAATTAATTCTATTCATTCTGTTCTATAAAGAAACAAATTGCCCTTTTTAGAGGGAAGAAAGGATTCAGTTTCTTTTTGGGTCACATGACAAGAAAGGATTCAGTTTAATGCATGCCTTACGGCCCTTAACTGATGGGTTATTAAATATAATCGTGGAAATTTTTAATCTCATCTTAGTATTTTCGAATTTGTTATCATTATTTAATACCATTATAACCCTGCAATATTAATATAACATTATAATAGTAAAATATAAGCACCAAATTAAAATAGTCATATTCATTTTATACTCAAGCAAATGTGAACTAGAGATATAATATTTTTAATTCCTTCTTATGACATTATTTATTTTCACTTGATTCCAACTTCTGACTGTATATGATAGGATGGGACCAAATTCAGAACAAGGTTAGTGACTGATAGAGATCATCAAATAGTAATTAAAAATATATTTGAACCAGTATATAAGAATCAAGGATCCCTGAGGGAATGGATAAAAAGGTTGGGTTTCTTGTGAGTTGTGACCGGTGTGGGACTTGGAGTTGTTGAGATGAAAAGGTGTTGGTTGGTTGGGGTCTTGATTGTGGTGGGGTGTGCCTGCATGATGGGCACAGTTGGAGTAGAAGGGTACCCTGATGAGGATCTCATAGTAAGTTTACCTGGCCAACCCAAAGTTGGGTTCAAGCAATATGCAGGGTATGTTGATATTGATGTCAAGCATGGGAGAAGCCTTTTCTACTATTTTGTGGAGGCTGAGAATGGCCCTGATAAGAAGCCCCTCACTCTTTGGCTCAATGGAGGTTGGTAGTTGGTAACCTTGTGCTTAATTGTATCATCAAGATTTTACTTTCTAAAGTTGTCATTGCTTCATCATCCCTTTCTAAGCTGTTGTGAGAGTTTTAGTATTCATGAAACCTAATTCTGTGTGCTTAAGGATTGAATTCAATCTTCATATTTGTTTCTTCCAATTTCCTTCATTCATACTCTTCAATTTCAATACTTTGTCATGGTCTCTAGCTTGTTTTTTTTTCCTGTTCATTTTAAAGTTATTTTGTCTCATTTTTTTCATATTCATGTTTTTAAAAGCATAGTTGGTTGTCATTTATGTTTGCTTGTCCCTACCAATTCAGGTTGTGTTGTCCTACTCAGAAAATCCTATTTGCTTGGACCTCTCAGTGACATCCTCTGGATCAAAACTTCAAAACAACTCTGGTTTTCCTCTAGTGCATTGCTTTTGAAAGATGCTTACAATTACAACCAATAACTAACAAGAAATATGCAACTTTTTAAAAAAAAACTATAATGGCTACATCAATCAAATATATTATAAATGTCTACACTTGTTGCAATTATTACTAGTGACTCATAAAACTTGTCGAACTCCTTTAACTCAGAGCAAGCACCATTGTTTTTTCAGGCCCGGGATGTTCCTCCATTGGAGGAGGTGCTTTCACTGAGTTGGGTCCCTTTTATCCCAAAGGTGATGGACGTGGTCTCCGAAGAAATTCAATGTCTTGGAATAGAGGTATAATATATGTGACACAATATTTATGCATGAATTTTCCTTGTGATATTGGAGAATAATGTGGGTTTACATTGATTCCTGATTATGATATTATGTCTTTTTCATAGCATCCAACCTTCTCTTTGTGGAGTCCCCAGCTGGAGTTGGGTGGTCATATTCAAACAAAACTTCAGATTACAACTCTGGAGACTCCTCCACCGGTAGATAGAGTGACCAATTAATATATTTTCGTGTTCTTCATTCAAATTTTTCTTCTTTATTAATATATCAGACTTTTATTATAGCTGGGAATGAATTTATGTAATTATCTAAGCATAATTTCAAATGTTATTCAATTTGTTTTACTAGGCTTGAGCTTTAATAATCCTTTTATTTTTGCCAGCCACTGATATGCTTCTGTTCTTGCGGAAATGGTACGAGAAGTTTCCTTCCTACAGATCAAGGGAGTTGTTCCTTACTGGAGAAAGCTATGCAGGTCCAACAAATAATATTATTATCTCAATTTTAATAATTTATTTATCTTAATTGAAATTCCAAAAAGTTGGTCTCGAGTTCCAAAATATTCTATATAATACATTAGCTGACGTGATTTAGTCAAAGATTAAACTTTTTATTCTATTATTCATGCACATGCAGAAAAGTTATGTCATCATTCCTAGCAGGGGGCATGCCATAAAATTATTGTCCTAGTTTACATTTTTATTTTCCTTTTGAAAGAAAAAGTGTTTTTTATTTTATTTTATCAAACTACAATATATTTTTGTTTATTACTAACATTTATAGTGATATGCAGGACATTATATACCACAGTTAGCTAATGTTCTTTTGGACTACAATGCTCATTCAACTGGTTTCAAATTCAATATTAAAGGAGTTGCTGTAAGATCCCTTTCACGTGACATCTTTTGGCATTAATTCACTCTTTTATATTTATGTTACATGTAGACTAGTCTCTGTTACCTTACCTTTATTGTTTAATTTGTAAGTTATTTTACCCCTTCCTCCTTGTTTATCATTTGTTAGATTGGAAACCCACTTCTGAAACTTGATCGTGATGCACAAGCAACATATGAATACTTCTGGTCACATGGAATGATTTCAGATGAAATTGGCCTAGCCATTACGAATGATTGCGATTTTGATGATTATGTCTTTGCAAGTACACATAATGTATCTAAATCATGCAATGAAGCAATAAATGAAGCAAATGAAATTGTTGGCGATTACATAAACAACTATGATGTGATTCTGGATGTGTGTTATCCATCCATAGTTGAACAAGAGCTGAGATTGAAAAAAATGGTACTGTGCCTATTTCTTTGCTGTTCTATTGATATTTTAAAAAGTTTTTTCTATTAAAATTATAAACTAATTAATTTGATTATTTTAATGCAGGCTACTAAAATAAGCATAGGTGTAGATGTTTGTATGACTTATGAAAGAAGTTTTTATTTCAACCTCCCTGAGGTTCAGAAGGCTCTCCATGCAAACCGTACCAATCTTCCGTATCAATGGTCCATGTGCAGTGGGTAAGTGATTCATATTTTGGTGTTAATGAAACAATTGTAATCTTTCTGTCTTTCTTTATGGTTCAAACTGACAAGCAAAGTAATACCACAAATTGAATTTCATGAACTTGTCTTTATATATCTTCTTTCAAATTTGAATGCAAGGAGAATCGCAATGATTTTTTTAATAATTAGCATTCTCCAAAGTATATTATATTATTCTATATAACCTGGTAGTTGTGCGTTTAGTTCTTAATCATGATAAACATGAAACTCCATTTCTCATTGTTTTCTACTTTCATTATTGATGTCTAGCTAATATATCCCTACATATTCTTCATTGCATGCAGGGTCTTAAATTATAGCGACACTGATCCTAACATAGATATCCTTCCAGTTCTTAAAAAGATTGTTCAAAACCATATTCCAGTATGGGTTTTCAGGTAGTAACTTTTATTCAACAAAGTAGACTAGTCATCAATATCATTGCCCATATTTATGTATACTTTTTAGTTATCGTACAGTACTAATTATTTATGTAAAATTCTCACAGTGGAGACCAAGATTCTGTTGTGCCATTACTAGGTTCTCGAACACTAATTCGTGAACTAGCTCATGATCTAAAGTTCAAGATAACAGTCCCATATGGAGCTTGGTTCCACAAAGGCCAGGTACTTTGTAACAATTAATTATGCACATTGAAAAATTTCATATAATTTTTCTATGTAAGGTTTTGCAATTTTATTCTCTACACTAATTTATAAAGTATGGGTGGTTTAATTTGATGGCATTTATATATACGCATATATAGGTTGGAGGTTGGGTAACCGAGTATGGAAATTTGTTGACTTTTGCCACTGTAAGAGGAGCTGCTCACATGGTACCCTATGCACAACCTTCAAGAGCACTCCATCTCTTTAGTTCATTTGTGCTTAGAAAAAGATTGCCAAACACAACACACCCTTCAATTGATGATTAATAGTATAACTAAGAAGAAGATGGATCTGCCAGCCATATACATAACAAGTGGAAATAGCAGCTTCTACACTCTAGCTAGTTGATTCTTAGATCTCAAGACTTTAGAGGAAGCAGTGAAAGAGAAGGGAGTCTCTAATTATAGGCTATTATTTATCAATTAATGTATGGAAAAGAGAGGGAAGTAAGTAAAAGGAATAAAAAAAAGAGGAGATATTCCATTCTTGGAGCCTATTGATTCCCAAGTTGCATTGCATGTTCTACATTCTTTATTTTGGAAGCACAGGCTCGTGCTTTATTCCTGATTGTACAGGAAAAAATATACAACGTAATTTTGAGTGAATTTATCTTTGTTTTAAAATTTTGACCGAGTCTTTTATTGAATTTAATCCCGACCAAATAAGACTCTAAATATGTTGACTAAACTATGTGAATCCTACTCTGACCAAACCAAGATACAAATATTTATTTTTAAAAAAATATAAAATAAATAGTAAGATATATAATAAGCATAAATTAAAAAATAATTTAAAACAGCAAATATATTATATGTCTATAAGTTATATAAATTAAAAAATAATTTAAAACAACAAATATTTGTATCTTGTCTGTTCTAATTAAATTGTGTTCTGTCACTTTTAAGAAAGAGGAACGAAGATAATGGTTTTCAAAGGAAGTAGTCAATCTTTAATTACAATTAAGCTTGGTAAAGCAATGTTGGGAACGCAGACTCCATGCAAGAGATAAAATGAACTCATAATGAAAATTAAAACTATCTCTTGACATGATGGTAAATTAATAATGTAGAATTAGAACTCAATTAATTAAGATGTGAATATATGGTACAGAACTACAAATTTGATAGAACCAACGTATAATGAGAATATTTTCCTTTTATTGAAAAGAAGGAAAAGTAACATAGAAGAACGAGGAAAAAAAACTAAAAATAGGCCCATTCTTTCAGCAACGAAAGTGTTAAAATGCAAGATTTTGTATCGGAAATAAAAGGAGCTCCCCTCATTCCTTTCGATGTCTTAATTTTGGAAGAGACGTGAAAGATAATTCAGTCATTGCCCGAGTCAATTAATTAAATTAAACAACCCCAAAAGAAGCATGAAAGAGAGAGTTCATCTAGGTTAACTTTTGGAAGACGATTTGAGGATATTCTACACCCCACCACGTGTGATCATTTATTCTCATCTCTATATATGTATCAAAAGTAAAATTTATTCTCATCTCTTTTAATATATATTATGCGTAACTCACAGAGTTCACACAATATAAGATGTTTTTATATTTACATATGAAAAAATACAAAAATATTTTATTTAATAAGAAAATTTATATTTAATTATCTCTAATGTATATATCAAAACTATTGATATATTTTTTTTTATTAATCACATGCACCCTTCTGTAATAATTCTGCCTCTTCCTGTTGTTATATTGAAAAGTAAAATATTCATAAAAATTTACGAAACACAAAATACATCGAATGCAATGTGATTGGTTTAAAAATGTGAAAGAGGTTCATGAAATCATCTTTATATATGGACCCAGTCACCCACCTTACCTTACATGGTTATTGATTATTCTCCTACTGTTTGGACTCAGTTTGGTAAGCAATTTGCTTTGCTGGTATTAAATAGCATTACTTTTTGCTTTTACCGTTCATTTATATTCCTGGCTACACCATTGCAACATAGCATTGCTTTTTGCGTTTACTCATTAACAGATATACTAGAAATATAAGATCAATTAATGCAGCTTGTTTGTTAATTAATTACTTAACGTGGCGTGAAGGGTTTGGTATGTATAAAAAACCGTTGTTGGAACCTCTTCTTCTGCGTCCACCACTAATACTTATCTCACTCTCTACACCTTCAACATTCTCATTCCTAAAAGAAGCAATTATATATATATATATATATATATATATATATATATATATATATATATATATATATATATATATATTTGCTTCTGCAAAATGGGTCCTCTTGTTGCTTCTGCTGCTGCTCATTGGAGAAGAAGCCATAGCCACACAACAGAGGTCTTAACTCAAGTCTCATACACACACACACACACATAGTGTTTCAGTGTCTAAAGCATGCATGGTATCTACTTTCTACGTTCTTTGAATTGTGTTTGTAGCTTTGAGTTGCATTATGTGGTTTTTCGAAACCAAACAGAAAACGAAGATACTGCGTGCTTTGACTCATTTTCTCTTTTCCTGTTTATATATATATATATATATATATATATATATATATATATATATATATATATATATATATATATATATAGAAATGATGAATTAGTTGATAGCAGACACAGGTTGCCGAGCTTGAAGAACTCATCAATAATGGCGGCAAGTTTAGTGTCCTTAATTTCCAACGTTAAATGTCACTCTCCTTAACTTGTGTGTGTCAAACCTGTTTTTTCAAACTTTTTTTTTAATTTTCTTCTTAAATAATCAAACTGTATAACTTCATGTTTATAATTTCTCAAGTCAAGTAATAATCAACAAGATTTTTCTTTGTTTATTCCACTCTAATTACTTTAATTCATATACTTTTTAATTAAACTACCTATCTCTTTATAACTTTTAGTTTGTTTACTTCCGTTCAATTTTGGTCAGAAGAGAAGTCATGTGGTGAAGATAAGACGATACACGGGTTTAATTAATTTCTCTTATTTTAGGAAAGGCTGATTGTTCACTTAGGTAGGACCAAATTAACTGTAATTTGGACTTTTTATAAGAAACTGAGTCAATGTCTATGTGTTGAGTTGAATTTTACACTGGATTGAAAATATTGCTGTTATTCATTCATGGTGGAAACGTTGAGTATTGTGATAAGATGTGTATTTTTTATTTATTATTATTAGCCTTGGTAATGGTAAACACGTAATTAAGCTCGGTGATTTTTAATTAGTAATTATTGAAGCTTCTTTATTTATTTGAATTTTGAACATGACAATTTAAGAAGTGTGGATACTTTTTTATTATATATATTTTTTCAAATTAATGAATTATAAAGAGAATAAATCATGTTAGTTTTGCTTCATAAATTTATATTTCTAGATATATCTTTATTTTTAAATCTTTGATTGACGGTTGATACTTGTATATGCGTACGTGCATGGATTTCCTTTCTTTTTCTGTCTTTTAATGACGTAAGATTTTAGCAAGGTTAGTTCTCTCTAGATGATTAGATTGAAATAAATTAATGAACCCTCCTAATTGAAATTGTACTTTCTTCTTTTTTTTTTACCTGAAAAAGGGTCTAACGGTCAATGAAGAACTACCTCTGGAAAAAAGTTGTTGAGGCATCATCAAGTATAGAGGTATAGCTAAAAACGAAGGAGGAACATAAAAAATACTAAGACTATAATTAATCAAGGGCCAATTCATTTTATTCCATATCTTTTATTTGTAATGCTATAAAGGCTGATTTAGCCTGTCTTTTCCTCGTGATTTTTAATAATAGTTTCTTGCTGGGGCGATATATAGCTCCTATTGATCACCAAAAAGTGAATTGGCCTAATCATAGCTAGATTGAAAGTTGAAGCACAAATTCAAATTAAAGAAAAAAAAAATATAAACATGTAGAAATCAACGAGGTGACGATCATAGAGGTAGAAAGAACAATCTCGCAAGGCACGAAATATTCTGAATCATATAATAGATCAATCGTTTCTTCTTTGGCCTAATCATTGTTTCCAAGTATTAAGTCATAGTAACAAATATATGCCATATTTAAGATCAATTGTGATACCATTCTCGAAAGATATCGAAGCATTATTCTTTCCAAGCTTGGACCGCTAGCTTGAATAATATTGAGGAACAGTTCTACCAAGGTGAATCACGACGAAGGCTGAATGCTTAACAATCTCCTCAACGAGCCTGATCTCGATAGTGACAATGATGAGTTTCTTCACTGTTGAAAGAAGGTGGCGGCAAAGATATTGAATCTTCCTCTGTGCAATCGAAAAATGCATCATCACTTAATTTCCGTTTAAGGGAAGAGATGGAGATGGTAAAATGAATTACAATGTTCGTATTCATAGAGTGTTATGGGCTAGCCATGTCTAACTAATGTCTTAAACAATTTTTTTTATCAGCAAAAAAATTTATAATAATGTATTGTACGTTCATCACAACCACAATGTGTGCCTTCAAAGCCTAAGCCAAACTTTCAAAGTGTGGCTACGAAAGCAATCCTCTGCCATTTAGCATGGCCAAGGATTATTCCTTGGACGGCTAATTTCTTGTCACCAATAACCAAACCCTTTCACCACACATCCCATTCTTGAATATCAAAGCATGCATGTGCTAAATATCTCACTCGACGACAACTTGCACATTTCATTGCAAGTAGTCACCAACAATCCCGATTATAGGACTAGATTGAAATTCATGGGTGCGACTATAGCCTGATGCATTTTCATTTATCATCCACACGAAACAAGTTAATTGTGGTGAGCGCTGACACAACCGGAGTAGTAAAAGGTGCGGAATATCGAGTGAATATTGAGATTCCCCTTAGTGCGTGTGTCTCTGAACGGTGATGGTCTAGGATGTAACGGGTCATGCTCTAGCACTTTGTTGTTGTGAGACTTCAATACCACAAAGGCTATCAAATTTTAAGTATTATTCTTCTGCAAGTACCTTCGTCGATCGGCCTCAACCTGCGCTACTAGTTAAAGACGAAGCCTACAAGTTCTCCACCACACAGACCCCATTTACCTCAACATGTTTCCAGTGGCTACATGTGCCAACATGCCACGAATAATAGAAGAAAAGAACACACATCAAACTTAAAGAACAATTTTTTCAACAAAATGGTGGCATTTTCTTACAACAACAAATAGCCAAGCATAGAGGATCAACTGAAACAGCTAAAGTATTCACTACAGATGAGCTAAAGGAGTCCACCAACAAATTTGATGGAAGTAGGGTCTTTGGCCAAGGTGGCCAAGGTTGCCAAGGAACAATTTACAAAGAAGTATTATGAGATAATATAATTCTGGTAATTAGAAAGTCGAAAATCAATAATCTAAACTAAATTGAGTAGTTCATCAATGAGTTGATTGTGTTTTCTATTATCAACCATAAGAATGTGTTGAAGGTCTTGGGATGTTGTTTAGAGACAAAAGTTGTCTTGCTTGTTTATGAATTCATCCCCCAATGGCATTGTTTATGAGCATCTTTATGGTCAAGGCTAATCTGTAAGACTTTCAAGGAAAACAAGATTGCAAATAACAATAGAAACTATTAAGGCCTGACATACTTGTATTCAATTACCTCCACCAATTATACATAACAAGGTGAAAACTTCAAGCATACTACTTGATCAAAATCTTATTACAAAGGTTTCTGATTTGGAATCAGAAACCTTTACAAAGAGATTGTGATCAAGTAGTATGTTTGAAGTTTTCACAATTCTATGTATGATTGGTGTAGAGCTAGTTGAATTCAAGTATGTTAGGATCCAATAGTTTCTATTGCCATTTGAAAATTTTTTCCATGAAAGTCTTAAAGATCGACCTTGATTGTGAAAATGCTCATGGACAATACCACTAGGAATGGATTCGTAAACAAGTAAGGGAACTTTTGCCTCTAAACAACATCCCAAGAGCTTCACCATATTATTATGGTTAATTTGGAAAGTACAATCAACTCATTGATGAATTGCTCAATCTGGTTTGGAATATTGATTTTAGACTTTTTAATTGTCACAATTCTATTATCTTGTAATACTCCTTTGTAAATTTGACCACCTTGGCCAAAGACCCTACTTACATCAAAATTGTTGGTGGCCTCCTTTAGCTCTTCTATAGTGAAGACCTTAGTCGTTTCAATTGATCCTTTATGTTTGCCTATTTGTTGTTGAAAGAAAAGGGCATCATTTTATTGAAAAAAAATTGTTATTTACGTAAAATGCGCATTCTTGCAAACCAAAACAAAAGACCTATTGATTCTTGCAGACATTCAAGATAAATAGTGACAATTGGATCACCTTTCAAGCCTACGACAAGGCTAGTGCTTAAGAGAAATTGAGTGTGACTAAATGTTCAACCGTTAAACTCTAGAGAGAAAAGGAAGATGAGTACCCAAATTGATAATGGACGTCATTTTATGGGACCTAAGCCTCTAATTGGATTTGCTCATGAACAAACTCTTGATACAATTTATGGCTTGCAAGCTTTCACCTAGTTTCCAATTCTACTCCTATAATTTCTCCACTTAGATATTGTAAATATTTTTTGGGGCTAGGTTCATAATTTTTCAAATTCTTGTGTTCTTATTGATTTTTTACTAATGTGTTGCATTTCATGTCATGTTTTTTATATGAATTCATGTAAGTTTTGCATGCATTTTGAGTCTATTAGGATTAGTTTAACCCTTAGTTTCCTTAATTTTGATAGTTTAGTCACTTGGAACTCTTGAGGTGTGCTTTTGTGTGTTAAATGATTGCAGTGAGAATTATAATTGGAAAATTTAGATTTGGAACTTAAAGTTTAAGGACTTGGAGTGAATTAGGGTCAAAAGATGGACGATTTGGAGCTTCTTGGATATACAAATGAAATATCACAACCTTGGAAGCAAGAGAAACTTGAAGAAATGGAAGCCAACAAGTGCCACACTCAAGGTGTGACAACCATCACTAGTGTGGGTGTTCCAAGGAGCTCAAAAACTACTTCTATCAAAGATCACACCTTGGATGTGGAACCCACCACAAATTTGGCCGTCTAGGAGTGCTAAGAAGTTAGCCACAACAAAGTTCACATTTCAGGTGTGGCACGTTTTCTAAGGGTGTGATGATCTTGTAGCTCATTATTTTGTGTTTTAAAGTTTTAAACTACACGGGCTTAGACCCTAATTGTAGCCTAAATAAAAATAAACCTCTTAGGATTAGGAAAAAGGTTTTGAACCTTTAGATTTAGACGACTAAGAGGAAAAGCTTGGATCATTATCCTTTCACTCTTCTTCCGAGTTTGATGTTTTCTTTCTGTTATTTTATTCTCATGACTATGCGTGAATAATTCACCAATTCTACAAAGTAGAGAAAATTCAAACCCGATATCAACTTTAGTCAAAACCAATTTTTTCAATCAAAGTCAAAAGTTAAATGAAGATTAAATTTAATTGTCATGTCTAATCAAATCTTTTGATGATCTAAAATATGTTCTCATCAATTTATTCGTGACTGTGATTATGTTCAAAATATTTAATCTTGAAACTTAAAAAAGTTTGAAAACTTCAAATAGCTAATCTTACCATTTTATAAGATGTATACCAAAATATATGGCAGTAAAAAAAATCATGTACGGATGAAAAGTCTAGCTAAGAATATTATATATGCCTTAACTCCTCCTGTATTTGAATTTGATGCTTGATTATTTTATTTTATTGTATATTAATCTGAATAACTTTCGTAAGCATTATAAACTCTTACATAGCCGCCTGCTTGTATACTTGCAATAATACAACTTTTGAAGTAGATTTTATGTCTAGCCAGATTTAATTAGTTGCATGTTTGAAAGACTAATTGGTGATTGTGATTGGTGAGTGAATATGGGAGAGGCTTGAAGAGAATGTGGTTCCTCCACGGTTCCTCTCAGAGATCCAAAATCTGGCTTAGTAGTAATGTTTCTGTTCAGACGCACCAACCTGGTGCATGCAACATCGCTTTCTCATTGGACAGTGTCTTATGAGGTTGTGCTCATCGATCTCATTGTTGGTGGACACATTCAATTAATTGTCATGTGAAAGCTGTTACACATTGTTTTGGCTGGCATTTGAGTTTGACACTTTGACAATTGGTAAGCCTTAAGCCCCACACTAACACTACTCACCCAATATAGTTTTATTAATAAATAATAACTTTTATATTTTTTTCCCGAAAAGAAAATCCAACATTATTATATTAAATATCACTGTGTATACCGAAAATAGGCGTTCAAAGTTCAAACATTACATCATTTAGTTGGAGCAAACATTTTCAAACCTAATATTACTGTCAATTATTGAATTCATTTGCCTAAAACAGAAGGATACAGCCATTTGAATTAGCTCCTTATAGTATGAACTAATTAATTCTTAATAGACTTCCCTACGTTTAAAATTTCCGTACAACAAATAAGTGTAACAAATTAGGAATGAATCGTGACCAAATAAAACAACAGGGGACCAAACTTAATTTATTAATTAGTCATTTCAGTTGTTGGGTGCATATTATCCATTGGTATCTTAGTCAAACCGAATCATCTCACTAAAGACGCGAAAATTGTCAACAAGTATGACAATATTCATAAAAAGGAATTGAGTTGGACGCAAGCCAGCTTATTTTTGTTGTTGAAAATTACATATGGATCCAACGGAATTTATTCAACAAGGTATAGAAAAATAAAATTAAATCAAATAACCTCCTTTAAAGAGAGTTGTGAGATGACATTATTTTTTAGCTTTATATGTTTACAATTTTGGGCCAACCCTACTGATCCATTAAGCTGTTAAAGCATTTATTTACCGAAATTTAAAATAAATAACTAAAAAAGTTAGTGGACTAAAAAAAACGTAAAAAGTCAGAGGTTGTTTCAGTAACTTGTTCGTTTCTTCATAAGCACCGACAGATTTTAATATGCAATTACCTTTGATTCTCCGTGTATTTAAGACCTTTTTCTTTAACGTAGCCATTACAAGAATACGTTTTTAATGACCAAATTGCCCTCCACTCCAAATATATTTCCATCTTTTCATGCTGCGAACACAACCACCCTGTGCATTAAAACTCCCCACCCCTCTCAGCTCCACAAAATCTATCTTCCATCTTTGTTTTTCCTTTTCTTTTTTTTTTTTTCTCCCTCTCGTTGCTCTGCAATTCTCTGTCTCCAAACTTGCCATTTTCTAGTCTTGGATTTGAGTTATTATAATTATAAAAATGTTCCGTTTTGGGTTAAGTAAGCTGATTTCCCAAATTTAGACATTAAAAGTAGGTGTGAGTAAGTGGACTTGAGTCTATGGATTGGCCCATGAAGCCCACGGTACACGCGGGTAACACTAATTTTTTTAAAACAATCAATGGTTATATAATATTTTGGACCATCTTACTTAACCCACGGGTTTGGTCTATGGGTTGACTCGTAAGTTTACTTAGGAAGTTTAAATATACATTTTTAATTGAAGATCGAGAGTGTCAGACATTGTTGTGCATATTAAATAAGACAATAATTTAGATGAAATTTTTTTACTAGAATAACTTTTAAGTGGTATCTGTATTGTTGTTTTTTTAAATTAGAACTAATAAAGTTTTATTAATATATATAATCTTTTAATATAAATTTTTATGACATGGATGACTAAGTACAACTTTAATTTTAATTAAAAAATAATTTAAATATTACTTAAGAACCTGTAAGAGATGTATCAACAACATTTTGTAATACACATTAATTGCATTACAAGTATAGCTTTAAAACACATTCATGTATGTGATGCAACGTTTATTTCTAGTTAATTAAAAAACCATTTGTTATTGAAGATCTTAAAGTTTCATATTTTAGATTTATTGATTGAATTTTGTTGTTAAGACATTATTTATTTTATTAATGTAATTAACTAATTATTGATATTTTATTTACGTTTGTGTTGTATTTTTATTAAAATTGTAATTTTTTAAAATTAGGTTTGTTGACGGATTCGTTTGACCCGCCGAATTCACGTGACAAGAACGGACCAATTTATTAAATTCCTATAAGGATGCATACATCCACTTACTAATACAAGCTTAAGTGGACAGAACTTATGAGGGGCCGACTGGTCCATGACCCACCACTAATTGAAATTTCATTTTTTGGTGAATCAAAGTAGGATTTTTTTTCTTTCACATTTCCTTCTTAGAGAACTCATGCTTATAAATAACGTAAATGACTAAATGTAGAGCCTGATTGTGATTGTTTCATTCCCGAGTACTTTTACAATGGAGATATGGAATAGTTGGTGGGTTTTGCAAATTATGCAATTTCTGGGTTTTTTTAGTTTTTGGATTTCATTTGCAAAGTTTAGGACTTTATTCTCAAGAGCTTTTGGTTATGGCCACAAGGTTGTGAAGGGTGACTGCAGTACTTGGATCTTTGTTTCCTTCAATGGGTTGGTCACAGTTGGTTCTTTCATATTCTTCCTCTTGGTCCTTTCCTGGGCTTATTTATACGCATTTCCCAGTTCTCAATCACTGATTCAGAGTCATGAGATTCCCATCAACAGTTCTGACTCACTTGTTCAGAGTTATGAGATTCCCAGCAACAGTTCTGACTCACTTGTTCAGAGTTATGATGTGATTCTAAAACCCAATGTTTCAATGGACACATGCAATGTGTTTGAAGGAAGTTGGGTGAGGGATGATAGCTACCCTTTGTATGATGCTTCTCACTGCCCTTTTGTTGAAAGGGGTTTCAATTGCCTTGCTAATGGGAGAAAAGATAGAGATTACACAAAATGGAGGTGGAAACCTAAGAACTGTGAGATTCCAAGGTTTGATGCCCGTGGAATACTTGAACAACTTCGTGGGAAAAGGGTGGTATTCGTTGGCGATTCGTTGAGTAGGACACAATGGGAGTCCATGATATGCTTGCTGATGACAGGAGTTGAGGATAAGAAGAGTATCTATGAAATCAAGGGCAACAAAATCACAAAACAGATAAGGTTTTTAGGTGTGAGGTTTAGTACTTTTGATGTTAGAATCGATTTTTATCGATCGGTGTTCCTGGTGAGGCCTGGTTCTGTGCCTAGACATGCACCCCAAAGAGTGAAGACAACATTGAGATTGGACAAGATTGATGATATTAGCCATGAGTGGATTGATTCTGATGTTCTTATATTCAATTCAGGTCACTGGTGGACACGGACTAAGCTTTTTGACGTGTAAGTGGCTTCATTTTCCTAATAGTGATATGATTTGCATCATTTTGTTGATAGTAGATATACATTTTGATGTCATAATCTAGTTTTCTATTTCTTTTTATAAATTCAACATTGGATTTAGTCCTCGACATGTTTTATGATAATACTTTTGGACTTAATTTTCATCTTTGGATTCGTAGAATGCATGCTTTATTGGTATTATACAAATTATACCTTCACCATTGATAAGAATTACAAACAATAGAAATGGATCGGCTGCAGTTGTATTTTTAACTGCACCTACTGCAGTCATAATCCAAGGGCTGAAATTTTTTCAACATATCTATTTTAATATTCTAACATAAAACCAATAAATAAATAAAGGAGAGGATACTCTGCAGTTTTTAACCCAGAAGATAGATGTCTCAGAATTTCATTGTCCTGGGTGTGCAAAAGATTTTCAACTAGCATTAGCTTTTCTTCAAATGATAACCTCATCCTTATGGTAATTTTGGGCACTTGCTAGCAGAGAAATTTTACCTTTTTGAATATTTGTCATGATTCATGAGTATTACTGGGAAGCCTTTAAAATTTATCACATTTTGTATGTTTCTGGAATACTTCTGGTCACGTTTGAAAAATTTTAAATAATGGTATTACTTATATAAACCAGTTTCTCTAAAGAGAAGCAAAGAATCAGGTTTGGTAAGGTAAGATACCAAATAATGTTTTTGACACAAGTTTATTGAGAGGTTGCCATGATTTTGGTCTTCATCAACTCTCTGACGAGACTTAAAAAATAGGCTTATTTGAAATGGTCTAATGGTCTCTGATGAACAGCTGTATATGGAAAACTGGCTTATGACTTAAGTTACAGAGTTTTTGCCACAAATTACAAGATTGTTGTTTTTGGATCCTTTGGGATGGGCTGAAGATGGAACTGGATCAGTGAATTCTGCCTGAGATTTTCTTATATGCAGGGTCATGGTCCTGTTAACATAACTAAGGAAAGGGAATGATTTAAAACATCTGGGTGGAATAATAATGTTCTGATAGTGAATAGCAACAAGTTTGGATGTGCTTTATCTTGCACTCCTTTGCTTTGAATCATCAGTTACTTACATGACCCTAAATGGATTTTGCTGATAGTTGATAGTTTCTCAATTTGCACATGGTTTAAACAACTACCATCCAGAGATTGTCATATATGATAAGTTTGTTAATTTTTATGTACATAGAAAATTCTTAAATGATAGTACATAGCAAATTAGCAATTAAACTTGTCCTCTGACTTTGTGTGCCTCTAAGGTTTGACTGTTTGATAATTGATACAGAACTAGACTAAATATTTTAATGAAGATTATCAATCATTTGGTGCTAACGTGACCTTCAGACAGGGGCTGGTATTTTCAGGTTGATAACTCACTGAAGCTTGGAATGACAATTAACTCTGGTTTCAACACAGCTTTACTCACCTGGGCATCTTGGGTAGAGAGTACAATTAACACAAACAGGACAAGAGTATTTTTCCGCACCTTCGAATCATCTCATTGGAGGTGGGTTTTACACCATATTTGTTTATTTTTTTTGTTTAGTTAAATATGAACCAAAATAATATTCAGTTCACTATTCCTTTATTAAACACAAGAGCCATCAAACTTTATTTTAGTTAATACTTAAATAGTTTTGAAGTGTTATGTTAATCATTAAGATGCTTGTGTTTGTGGCAGTGGACAGAATCACAATTCTTGCAAAGTGACTAAAAGGCCTTGGAAGAGAACTAATCGCAAAGAGAGAAACCCAATTTCAAATATGATCAATAAAGTTGTCAAAAGCATGAGTGCTCCAGTAACAGTTATGCATGTTACACCAATGACTGCATATAGAAGTGATGGACACGTGGGCACTTGGAGTGACCAGCCATCTGTTCCTGATTGTAGCCATTGGTGCTTACCCGGTGTTCCTGATATGTGGAACGAAATTCTCCTCTCGTATTTGCTACCAAAATAAGGAGCAAATTAGCATGAGAGGTACCAACATGTTAGACCTTATATCATTTAAGCCATATATAGCTTGGTACTCAATTGTACTCAGCAATCAGGATTAACCTGTTAGCCTTTAACGTCACCGGGGGGTACCAAATGTACATTGGAAATGAATAATGTTTGTATAGTGATTTCAAATAATTGGCATTCACAAAAAAAAAAAAAAATGATACCAGGACTAAAGTGTTTATGTGCAAATTCTTGGAGGACTAAATGTATATTTTATATTGAAGTTCTGAAATGATTTTTACTTTACTAACGGAGTTTGCAAATGGAACTTGGTCTTACTTTTTAGAAATTTAGTTTCAAACAAATTACAACTGTGGCAATGTCCCTTTGAGGGTAATCAAACATGTTATGAAACTAAATTAATTTCAAGATGATGTAAGAATAGCCTGAGTTCTCGAGGACAGAGGGTCTCCAAAGAAGAAAGTAGATAAGAGGGGAAATAGACTAATTTCTCAATAATCCATTCTCAGGAAAAACAAGGATATATATATATATATATATATATACCCTATCTCTCTTTTCACTAACTGCCTAAAAGGAATATTGCGATGATTCCTTCTAACAGAATTCACAAATAAAGTATTCCAGAACTAGCTTAGTCATACCCCTATCTTGTTATAATGCTAATATATAAAGGCTAGTGATAACTGATAAATCACATAATCTTTCCATTTCTTAGGTGTTAGTAACTTCCTTTTGGGCCTCATACTCTCATCTACAACTGTCTGCTCCTTTTCCACGTTGGGCCGCTCTTCAATAACGGGCTCTGTCATATCACAAGACTTATCCAAACATCCTCTAACATATCTCTGTCATTTTTGGGTAACTTGTGGAATTGCGGATACATTGTTTTTGGTTAAGGACTTGAGGTGGGTACATTTGTTATAGCTTTCCCAAACTATTAAAGTACTAATAATATAATAATGACTATAATTAGAATTTGATTATAATATATTCTATAAATACCAGCCTGAAAATTGACAGCGTAAAAATCATATTGAGAATGGATTAAATTAAACACAATTATTTTGTAATATTATAATAAATATTATAATATTAATTACTTTCATCTTTTGTCACGAAAATTTAGAGTGTGAGCATAATTCAAGATGTCATACAATTCTAGTTATATTGAATGCGTTTTACTAATTTTATCATCTTATTTGCGAGGGATGCAATTTTATTTTCAAATCAAGCATTGCCAATCATTTTTAGTTCCTGATATCTCTTAAGTGGGTTGTAGAAAAATACAATTACAACTGATATACCATTAAAGCATCTGAATGCACAAAGAGTTTTTATCCTCTCCTTCAAAAATGAAAACGAAATAATATCTGAGATATCATTAAATTCAAATTTTGGGAAGCAAAATAAAATGGATCTACAATACTCTCACAAATGAAAAAGCAAGCAACTTCATCCACGGAACTCACATAAGCTCCGGCACCTATATAAAATAATCACAATGCACTGAAACCAGCCCATACAAATGTGGCGCAAATTTTTTTGGAATTTATTAAAGTTGAAAGTTATTTTTAAGAAGAACTATATAAAAAGGAGAATGATACATGCATCTTATATAGGCGTGGACATGTTTAATCTCATGAGAAGACTTTTGTTGTATTGGTATGGAAAATTTGTAATTAAGTTGAGCACGCCTTATCAGAAGAGTTATGTTTCAAACAAAATAAGTGAAGATTCTATCTGTGGAAATAGTTCACATCTTGTTCCCCTTTATGCAAGCTTTTAGTATCTTAATCTTGTTTCCCTTTATGCTTCATCTCTGCATTTATCCTTTTTCTGCATCTACTATTTATTCCCATCATTTCTTCTGGTTTTATGTCTTTTACCATCCACAAGCACAATAAAAAATTAAAATAGAGCTATACTAGAGTAGAAATGACATTTTTTTAACCAAAGCCCCCACACCATTGGACATGCGTTGAACAAATTGTGGTACTACATGTATAATTTTTTCGTCAAGAAATAAATGTCACTTAAATTACCACAAGAACAACAAATCGACAAAAAAACCACATTTTATTTATCATGCATTAGACAATAACAGCAGCAAAGGTCCTATCATTCTCAACATTCAAACTTACACAAGTTTTCACTAATTCAATAATTCTAAAGGGATATATCATATATATGAAATTTATTTTCTTCTTTTCACTTTCACAACTAGAAAGAGAACTCAGTCCCTCACAGGGACCATGTCATCATTGGTTTGATAGATTTACTCCCCCATACGAATGATGCATCTGATGGACTCCCCTTTCAGCATGTAATCAAAAGCCTTGTTAATCTCAGAGAATGGAACTGTGTGAGTGATGAATTTCTCCAGTTCCAATTCCTGCACACAAGACAACATTAGCAATTAACACATCAATAATGAATATGAATGTCCTTATAGACTCCACAATTCAATCAATCAATCAATATATATATATATATATATATATATATATATATATAAGCTTACCCCATTCATGTACTTCTCCACAACAGAAGGAAGGTCAGTGCGGGGTTTGTAGTTTCCATAGAAGGTACCCTTTAGAGTCCTCTCATTCAAGAAATTCACTGGATGAGTTTTGAATGCATCATCTTTGTTTGGCACTCCAACAAGTACAGCAACACCCCAACCCTGAGAAGAACAAATCAAGGTTCAGCCTTAGAAACCTTAATGTAAACTTTTTAGCATCAAATAGAGCAAGTGGGTTATGATTTAGTACATCGTGGACGCATTCGAATGCTGAGATCATGGCTTGGATGCTGCCAGTACATTCAACAGCACGATCCACACCCCCATTTGTCATTGCAGCAATCACCTGGACACCACATTCACATCTCAATCAGCATCAGAAAATAAAAATCAACATTGCAAAAGCACAGCTTTAAGAGAATAGAAATATAATAAACTACTAAATTATCCACCAACTAACCTCTTGTACAGGTTTGTCATGATCTTTTGGGTTCACAAATTCATTGACCCCAAACTTCTTAGCTGCCAAGAAAAACAAAGATAATAAATACCATCAATTAGGGAATGGCCATTTAATTTATGTTGAGCTGAATCTTCAAGCATTTGTTGGAAGAAGAAAAAAGCACTCTACCTTCTTCAAATCTGCTAGAAACTAAATCAACCCCAATGATTCTTGATGCACCAGAAATCCTTGCCCCTTCAGCAGCCTAGAATTTGGATAAAAAAAATAAGAGCACGAGTTAATATTAGTCTTTTTTCATTTGCATAATAACTACAGTGCTCACACACACACAAAGGCACAAGGTTAACATACGGCAAGGCCAACAGCTCCAAGTCCAAAAATGGCAACAGAAGAACCAGGTTTTGGTTTTGCAACATTGATAGTGGCCCCAAGACCTACAATCACGAGTGAAAAATGTGAGTTTGATGTTTTTACCAACACTATTATTATAAAACCATGTCAATGAGAGGATCTTCCAAACCTGTGCAAATTCCACAACTGAGAACACAGATTTTGTCAAGTGGGGCAGCAGGGTTGACTTTGGCAACACATCCAGCATGAACAACAGTGTATTCACTGAATGTAGAGGTACCAACAAAATGGTAAATAGGTTGTCCCTTTATAGAAAACCTTGTTTGGCTATCATGGATCATGACACCCCTATCAGTGTTGATCCTGAGAAGATCACACATGTTGCTCTCCTCTGACTTGCAATGAGGGCAGTCCCCACACTCCCCGGTAAACACAGGGAGGGCATGGTCCCCTGGTTTCAGATGAGTCACACCCTCACCTACGCTCTCCACAATCCTGAATAACAACATCAACCCAACGTTGATAACATGTATTTAATGTACTTATGAGGAAAACAGAATGTTTGACCCTATTATGTCAGAAACCAAATAGACTTAACAAAAAATGAATCATTAGTCCAAATTATGAAGCAAGGATTTATGATGTGTAAGAAACATACCCTCCAGCTTCATGACCAAATATACGAGGAAACAATGGAGTTTGGCCCTGAAACATAATTAAACATTAGAAGAATTTTTACATTTCAGACAAATAAACTTGTGTAAGAAACTAAAGTTGATCTATTTCCTAGCATTTGCTTAAGATCTAATTAACTATGGTGTCTGGGTCATTAAGGAAATTGGAAGTGAGGTAATAATAATATATGATGTTACCTTAGCTTCCCAGAAGTAAACATCAGTGTGGCAAAGAGAGGTGTAGAGGATCTTCAAACGCACTTCACCAGCTTGTGGTGGCGCAACCTCTACTTCTTCAATCACAAGTGGCTTCCCTGCCTCCCATGAAACCGCAGCTAGTAGTAATACATTCATTTCAATCAACCCATTTAGTTAGTATATACAATATCTCTGATCATGATGTGGTGTCTATCGAGTATTATAATTAGGCACAACAAAATTTAAAAACCAAATTTACACTTTTTAATAACGAAAAAAAATGATAATCCGTCTGGTAAACAAACTTGAATATCATTAAGAAGTAAGCACTTTCAAAAATATGACTAGAATGGAGGGCAATTAACATTTTTTAATACGAAGAAAAATAACGACCCAGGAAAAGGATCATTATAATTTTCTAAATTACAGAAATAAAAATAGCAAAATAGAACCAACTTTATGCACCCCACAAAAAAAAGTGTTAAGACTAAGATTGGTTTATTCGTAAAATTCGAAGTGATCATAACAAGGTTAGACATCGATGCATAAATAACAGATTAACAAACTTTTAAAAAAAAAACCTCTTCAGCAGGGAATGCTAATATGATATGCTATGTATAGCATCAAAAATGAAAAGAGATCAAAATAAGATGACACTGAGAAGAAGTCACCTTTGCATTTGATGACTTGGCCAGCTGTGCTCGACATGATGAATTAATAGTTAGTGAGAAGAAAGATGAGAATTGATGAGTGAGTTTGGTAAATGGTATTGAATTG
Organism: Glycine max; assembly: GCF_000004515.6. Taxonomy (NCBI): domain Eukaryota; kingdom Viridiplantae; phylum Streptophyta; class Magnoliopsida; order Fabales; family Fabaceae; genus Glycine; species Glycine max. Next base: position 49,731,452 of record NC_016091.4, read on the forward strand.
TGTTGTGTTGTGGAAGGATAGATAGTGTAGATTTTTTTTTATAGTGATTAGTGAGAAAGAAAAGAAGGTGAGATAGACCACCGAAAGATTCATCAAAACAAATGACAAAACCACTTTGGTTTAGTTTCCAAGCGGCGCCATAGGTTCGTTTGGTACACAATACACATGCCACGTAAACTGTCAACAGTACCTGGTTTTTAATTTGGTTAAATTAATTATCTCATCCTATAGTTTTATTATTGATATTTTTTTAATCCTTATCATTTACTTTTTAATTATTTTTTAGTCAGTTTAAAAATGATTTTAGTAATTTTTATAGTTTGTATTTTAATTATATTTTAGTCTTATAGATGGTTTTTTTTAGTCCTTATAATTTATATTTTTTAGTTCTTATTACAAAAAATTTATAAAAATAATTAACTACAAATTAGTTATAAATTATTAACTACTTTTTATTACAAATTATCTTATGATAAATTAGTTACGAATTATTTGTTAATATTTTTGTAGTTAATTGTAATTGATAATATTAGTAAGAACTAAAATATATTAAAATATAAAATATAGAGACTAAAAAGAACAAATTCAAATTATAGGAAGTAAAAAAAATTATACTATAAATTATAAAAACAAAAAAAAATCATTTTTAAACTACATAAATTAAAAGTAAATAAAATATAAATAATAAGAAATAAAAAATCACCTTAAAATTAAAAAATCATTTTTAAATTACATAAACTAAAAGTGAATAAAATGTAAACAATAGGAAATAAAAAATTACCTTAAAATTATAAAAGATTAAAAGATACAAATGATAAAATTATAACAATAAATCAATAATTAAACTTTTTTAATTTTTACTTTCTTTGATGTGACTGTGACACTGGCCTACCAAGTGGCAATTGTGCAATGGCATTTTATTTTTTTTTTGCAACTCTTCTGAAAGCGATTTTCTTATTTATTACTAATAAATAAATAGTAATATATAATTTCTTTTAGAAAGTGATCGTTTGTATTGATTTCATCGTTAAAGAAAAAGTAGTTTTTTTTTTAAAAGTTTGATCAATTTTATAGTTTCCTTGTCATTATATTACACTGAAAAAATTTAGTCAATTTTGTCAATACCTCTGTTCAAGAATCAAAATTAGAGATTTGCTTTTGACATTTTCACAAGAACCAATTTGAGATATTTCTTACATTAATTATTTTTTAAAAAAATATTTTTAATTATGTTTTTTTTCTTGATGTTAATTGAGTTTTAAAATAAAATGGTGGGAGAGTATATAAGTTTTAGTCTCTCAAATTATGAAGAGACTAAATTGTGTTTACACAAATATTGATGAATTATAAAAATAATATAAGTTGTTGTTTTCTCAGTTAAAATGATACAATTATATATATAAAAAATGGAAATTATTAATTTGTACTTTTATAACATTTTAATAACAGTTAAAAATTAATATTAGTAATTATTACTTTAGAAATAAAATAATAAGACACGTACAAAGAGTAGTTTGTTTAAGTGTTAATCTAATGACCGATCAAGAAAACGACGTGCCACGACAACGGCACATTTTCAAAGCAGGATCACGACCGTATGTGTTAACTGTTAACTGTTAACCATTTTTTCCCCTCTTTTTTTCTATTGGCTTGCTTCCTTCGTTTCTCCTTCACCGTCAACTTTTCCAGGTTACACTTCTTGAGGTGTCTATTAATTTAATGTTTCAAATTTTAAACTACACAACAAACAACAAGTTGGTCCTCTAGCTAGAATAATTAGTGGGCTAATCTGGATTATTCGATTTGGTTGATCCTGGAATTATATTTAAAATAATTCGACAAAAAAAATTAATATAAAGTACCAAAAAGTTAAAATAAGTTACAGTTTACTTTTGTGGTGACTTAAATGCCAACTTCACTCTGCTCCCTCGACCTTAAACACAAAAGGCATCGGTGGCAATAATTAAAAGTTAAAAGTGATAGTTTGAACTCTAAAATGAAGCTCGATTCTTGAAGTTGCACATTCGATGTGTTTGGTTGGTGGATGGGAAATAAAGAATAAGAGAGATATGGAATTTGAATTGAAAATAGAAAATGAAAGTAAGAACAATTTTAAATTTTTATTTTGACACGTTAATATTTTCTTTTCTATTTATATTCTCTTCAATCAAATAAAATTTCTCTTTGTTTTATTTCTATTCAACTTAACATATTATTATGTTTTGTATTGATAAAGATAAGCAATTGGGAAATAAAGAATAATAAATAAAAATAGAAAGTACTTAAATAAATAAGCAAAAATTTATTTTCATTTATTTAAATGAGCGAAAACACACAAAAAATGAATCAATTATTATAATCATCAAATTGAAACAAGCATATGAAAAACCATCATTTTGTATTAGGATAAAAATAGAAAGTATTTAAATAAATAAGTAAAAATTTATTTTCATTTATTTAAATGAGTGAAAAAACACAAAAAAAAATGAATCAATTATTATAATCATCAAATTGAAACAAGCATATGAAAAACCCTCATTTTGTATTAGGATGGTATTTCATTGTATCAACATTAAAAATAAGATGTCTTTAAGTTAGCTTTAAATTAATTACATTAATAACAAATAGTATAGTGACTAATTATTTTCAACAAAAAAATTATTAAAAATAAAACATAATTATAAATTCATTCAAGTATTTATGTGAGATACTAGTAAAGAAAAATGTTAAAAAACCTAATATGTTCTTAATTTTGGAAAAAAAAACATTTAGAATCGAAATAAAAATCCATATATACACACGAACACATAAGACGGAATGAGTAACACTAAATGAAATTGTGCTTATATGTTTTACACGCTTACTAAAAATACACTTCTAATTTCGTTGTTTACGAAACATTATGATACTAAGATATGGTGGTTCTTGAATAATTGTTGTACAAAAAAAATCTTGATCACACTTTTATCATTTGAAGGGGGAAAAAAAGTATGTAATGTTAGGACTAAGGATGACAGTGAATAGAATTTGGGTAGAGAATGCTACGGTACTCATCTTCATGTCCACATTTAAAAAAAAAAAAAAAAGTAACCATGCTCACTTCCATATTTGTGAGGGTAACAACTTTAATCTCAAAGATTCCATCCCTATTCTTATGGGTTACCCTAATGTAAGGAAAACAATAATTTATAGGGGTATTTGTTAGAAGCAAATATTTATCTGCAGTTGGAACTTGTCACTTGGGAGGACAAAGGTATGCAGGGAGCGTATTATAGAGAGAAAGACAGAGAGGCAAAACCGCTAGCAACAGTTGACACAAGAAAAGATATGGCATTAAAGTAATTTCTCTACATAAAGCTTATATCATGGTTGAGCTAATTTTGCCAAAATAACTAAGTCTAAAATCTTCACATCCAATGTGTCATCTACCTTTACAATTCCATCAGTACCATCTACACCAATCAATTTGCCGGTGGCACCACGCAATGCCCCACCCATAATCTTTATTTTGTCTGATTTTCTTGGTACCACAGCCTCCATTTCATTAGGAAGGGCTGTAATCGCTTCACCATTGCCACTAGATCCAAGAGCTACCCTGTAAGAGCCATCCTGAAGAAACAAAAAATGCCAACGTCATTAAACAGAAACCAAGCAAATGAAACGAAAAAACAGCCATATTTTGTCTCAACTTGAAGATCCCTCGTACAAATGTAAAAGAACATGTATGTACAAGCGAGCTACTAGGTCAGGTCACCATACCGGGAGAACCTCTCTTATAACTCCAACAGATTCCTCTCCAGCCCTGTGTACGTTGACCAATATATCTGGGATAAACCAAGGCCCTTCGTTTTCCCCACCTGCAAAAATTAAACCACCAAATTGGCAAACTAAACGTAAGAAAAATACGTTTCAATTTTTTTGTTGATGATCCAATCAAAACAAATCAGTAGTACACATAATAGATCCAGGATTAAGCTTTGTAAAAAAGTGAAAAGTGTTAACAATTATCCTTATGGGGATGTCTCCATGGTAGACACGTGAGACTCAAGGCATTTGAACTAAAAATCATATAAATAAATCTGCAAAAATGAATAGCAAGAGATATAATGTTTGAACCAGAATAGCCACTCTATCATTGACCATATTTGACTAGTGTATGTAATAAAATGAGACGAGGAAACAAACAAGTAGCAAACCAAATACTAAGCGCAGAGTAATAATCATCTTCGTATTAAATGCAATGTAACAAGTGTAGAATAATAATTAAGAAAACCAATGAGACACACCACTAAGCCTAACACTAGTCGTCCTTCATTTCAAGGGCCATGCTTTATAAGTTACTTTACAATCATAGATGAAGAGAATTAGGTACATCACAAAGTTGCAGTTTGATTATGTAACCAAATAGACAAGCACCCCCCCCCCCCCCCCCCCCCCCAAAAAAAAAAAAAAAGAAAAAAAACAAGAAAATGTAGATAATAAAATTGTCTGTCATAGATTGACAAAACAAAGTTACCTAAAACTGGAGACATCATGTCCATACCACCTGTGCCTGGAGTCATAGGCTGTCCTCCAGGGGTGCCAGGAAGATAAGATGCTGAACTCGGTGTCATAGGCTGTCCACCAGGTGTTGATGGTAAATATGGGCTTGGAGCATTGGCTGCAAAACAACCCCCAGAATAGAGTATTAGCATAAAATTAAAAATACAAAATATACTATTGATTTGAAGGGACAAGAGGTAGTGCTACCATAGGCAGAACTGTCCCGCGGTGTTCCAGCTTCACTATAATTTCCACCAGGAGTGCTAGCCCAACCAGCACCAGGAGTTGGGGCTTCATATGGCCGTGAAGGAGGGCTTCCAGGCTGAAATGATTAAAAAGGAAAAAGACAATAAAAATATGGTTCCTAATATGAAGTTGCAGAGTATCTCAAGTTTGCTAAATCTCCTGACCTGATACTGTGGACTGGCTGCCCAAGAGCCTGGATTTCCATCTTCCCAGTTATCCCTGATTTTATTTTCACCATCAAAATTCATACATCAAACATCACATATGCTACAAACCTAACAGTACAACAGACCGTAAAGAGGAAAAAATGCTTTTAACTAACAAATTCATTATAAACCTCAAGTTCTAGTAGCTTCTGTTTGGGACATTGATGCCCTTTTGAAGGTGGATTAACTTAGACATTTAATTCTATCTTTTCCTTTTCATGTTGGATAAATAAATTTAAAAAGGGCCCCAGCATACAAATTGGAAGGATGAAATCTTTTTATTAAAGCAGAAACTATGTAAAACAAAACAAGAGAGTATTATATATTAGCTCAACGAAGAACAATGATGATTGGACGAACCTTGGAGGACTCATTGGAGTATAAGGATTCCATGCTGGGTCACGCATAGGTGTTCTCATTCCATCATGAATAGGTGTTGCTATAAATAGCAGTACATTTAACAATTAGTAGTTATAACAATCAGTCAAACATCAGACGTGTTAATCCTCCAAAATAAATAAAAAAATCTATAACAATAAAATCAAACAAACCTCCAGGATCTCTCATTGGAGTCATATATGGATGTAAGGGAGTTCGAGAAGGATGCATTGGTGTTTCACTTCCCATTCCATAGCGAGATGTATCACTGGAAGAACACATAAAAGTCAGACGGTTGAACAACTTTCAAGTCCAAATCACATGAACAAATAACTTACCGATATGGGGTTACAGCCACATTGTCAGATATATGGTTCCGGTCAACTGCAAATCACCAAGTCAGAGACCATGCAAATACAGAAATATACATGCAAACAGGTGTTTGCACCACTAAGAAGACATACCTGTCACAACCTTCATTTGGGATTCCAACTCAACACGAACTGTTGTGCCTTTAACATCTATAACACGCCCACGGTAACCTTTATAGGGACCTTGGCGTACTTTAACGGTTGTCCCAGCCAAACTATCATGGCCCCTTCCACCCCTATGTCTCCCTCCAGCTATACCACATCCAAATAAATTAACATCAGAAATGTTTCTTAAAAAAGGTACAACAAAATGATAGACTGGTTCAATGTTCCAGCATATAATACACAGAAAAATTTACACATACAATCCATTGGCCCTCCTCGAGAAAACCTCCTCGGGGACGGTGGAATACGACTTGGACTTCTAAGACTGGCAAATCTTGAGTAGGCATCCCCCTAAAGGAGGAAAGGAATAAATTAAGCAAAAACATTGTCACGAAGATAAAAAACAAAAAATCATAAAAATTAAAATAGGAAATGGTTACATTTCTGTCACCACTGGAGCGTGAACCTCCCACAACTACACATGATTGGGCCTTAGCACATATAAAGCCTGCATGTTCAAGATGATGGCGATCAAAGATGAACAAGATTCCTCTATATATGTGCTCCACAGGACCTTGCTTTCCCTAACCAAAAAATAAACAGATAAATAAATATCAACAATAATATCTTTCAAGAAATAAATCTAGCCGAACGAAAAAACCTCACTTTGCAGGGACCATCAATGATCCGCACAACATCCTTTGACGATACCGTATTCTTAAACCTATCCTGCACACTTATTTTCTTATCTATCTTACATTTGATCTCTCTTAATTTAACAAGCACAACTTCAGGTCTGTCAGGAATCCCCTTAAGAACCTAAAAAAAAAGCAATAGGCATTAATTTAATGGCAAACGTCTCAAAATTTTAATAAAACAAATTGAGTCCTTAAGGTACGAACCTGAAATGCCTCACTTTCAACACGTATTATCACACCAAAGCTATTATTACTGCACCATGTTAAATTAGAAGTGAGAAAACTTTGAACCATATCACACAGAGGCAAGGTGTTATGCCTAATCTCAGGCACAAGAAAAGGCTTACTCTAGCAATACAAGATCACGAAGTTCATAGTCCCCAATTCTTGTAACTCCAGTGGTTACTTCTGAACTTTCTACAACATCATCTGCAAAGACACGGATCTAAAGAGAGGATATTTTTATGTTATTTCTGCACTAAATATTATTAGAAAACAGAAATTAACAAGCCTTTCAGCAAATATATATAGAGACCATAAAACTCACATGCTCTTTTGTTGTATCAGATATTAAGATCAACACATGCTGCTCGACCTTCACAACCATGCCTGTAGCCCCCTCTTGAGCACCAGAAACTACCTTAACGTGGTTTCCAGGTTCAAAATATTTACAAAGTTCCTTTTCATTTACAGCAATAGTTTTCTGACATACAATGAAAAAAGATAATTAGACCATCATGAAATCAATTTATTATTAATCATCAACATGCAAAACTGGCAGACTATACACGGAATAAAACCAGTTAATTATCCATTCATACTTACTGGAAGATCCTCCATTTCTGGTCTTATATGAACATTATCTTCATCAACTTTCTCCACCTTCCCCTTCAAGTTCTTTAAATCACCCTTAACAACAATAACAGCATCTCCTTTCATAAAATGGCCTTTCTTCCTGTTTGCAAACAAAGTTGACAGACTAGCTACGTCACCATCTCCACTTTCGCCTGGTTTACGAAATTTTTCAAGCTCATCAAAAGTAGGTTTGATGTTCTGAGCACTAATGGATTTTATCGATACAGTTTTGTATAAGAATCCATCTTTGAACATCATGCCTCCAATTGCATCAAATCGTTCCCCATAGGCATCGCGTCTATGCTCCACACGGATATGCAGTTCCCTGAATAGAAAGCATAAATTTATTCAGCCCAGGAACTGAAAAGTTTCCAAGAAACAGAAGACATTTCAGTAACAGAATGGAGAGAACCAGCAATACCTTGCTTCATCAACATTCATAAAACGAGGAGGAGGAACAAAAGCCTTCTTTTTCACAACTTCTCTACCTTCCTGCATGACACAAGTGATTTGTAAAAAAAGTACAGACTCAGGCTATTTAAACTTTCAATTAAGTTAAACATTGGTCAAATAAAATGCATGAATTTACAAAAAAACTGCAACATTTCGTACCAATTTGTTTGCAAGAGCCTGTAAGTCTATCCTTGGAATTAATTTGACAGTAACCCTCTGCCGCACGTTATCAACATCCACTACCTATAGAAGAGATATTTGATAGTAAATAAAGAAAACAAAATGGATGGTATCATGAAATTTCTAGAATGTGATGCATACTTTGGCAAGGTCCCCTTTATATGTCCCGATCTTCAATCTGACCCAAGTATCTCTAGCAAGATCAATAGCTTTACTTTCAACAGACAAAACATCAGTCATTTCTCTGATTGGAACAAGTGTTATTTTTTGGCCAAATATATTGCGCAGACCTTTGCAAGCCTGAAAACAAACGCAAAATTTTAAACACATATGCACACACAATTTAATCCATAAAGACCCGTGTTATTTATGAACAAACATTTTACATGACAATACCTCTCTGACATGGGCTTCTTTATCTGCTTCCACGTATATATAGTTTTTGAGATGATCGAGAGCAATAGCTGATCTTATTTGCAACTCAGACCCCTTATCTATGTACTTTTGCATGAGGCAAACAGCTGTTTCTCTCTCACGACCAATCTAATGAACAAAAACAAAGAATATAAAACATTGCTTCTATATCCTTGAAAGAAAAAGGAAATCATCACAATACAGATAGGAACATACTGCACATTTGACCATCCACAGCTTTGGATCTCTCACAGATGGCAAAAGAGCTTGTTGCTCCACATCTGTCGTTTCTTCATCGTAATCTGTTAGGCGCCTTCCATAACGTTCCTGGATGCTTCTGGCCATAGCTTCAAGATCTTCATGATCCTCTTGGTGATGTGGCAGCATACGGCTACTACGCATCCTTCTCCCATCATCTTCTTCCGGCAGATCAGATCCACCCTCAACAATGAAGTCTGCATGTTTCAACAGTTGTTAACTTATCTACATAAATAATGGATGTATTTTACACATAGTAACTGAGGGCCTGAGACAACAAATTTATAAAGACTGCTCAACATGTGCATAACAGTAGAAACACACAAAGTTCAATCCTTCCCCAAAATTCAGTCACAGATGAAAGAAAAATCTAGCATCACAATAAAATATACATGCATACATATACACATGAAATTAAAGTGCATTCATGAAAACACTTTAATTTCTATAGCCTGCTTTTAAAAAAATAAAACACATAAATCTGTTTGGATTTTTAGTTTTATTTCATTTTATTTTTTTTAAAAACTTGTCATCCAAAATCTGTTGGTTGAGTAGAAAAATGTTTTTAAAAAATTGTTTTCTTTAACATGTTTTCAGAGATTTTCAACTCACATCAAACCACCACTGCTGTTAAAACATTGCCAAGCTTGCAAAACTTATAGTCAAAACACAATTCCAAAAAAAATGCCTTGATATTTTATTCTGAGAAATAGTTCTCAAAAATAATAACAATAGAATCAAGCAAGCCCCTAGTCAATAGGCCATGATTTCAGTCATCTTGAAAAAAAGAAAGATAGGGTAACCAGATGAGACAATCATTATGCTGTTTATAAACACTCAGGAAAAAGTGTCTTTGAAAACTCTATGCTGTTTAAAAAAAACACTCAGAAGACCTAGAGTACAACTACCACTTAAAATGCTAGATCACACAGAAATGCTTTTGAGACACATAGACATACTTGATTTACTGACTACCACATAATTTTTTTTTTTGGTTTCAAAGTTCAATAACCATTAGTTTTCTCACAGCAAGTAGCTCATCAAACACCAAATCAATATAAAATTAACCACAGCAAGCCCCCACAACCAATCAGAAAAAGTAACCTAAAGGAAATATAACAGTCCTTGCTTTAAAAAGGGGAGGAATTTGAGAACCAGAACCAATTTGCATAATTGCATCCTAACACTGACAATAACAAAAATAATAACAATGAATCTACATCAAGATTCAAGAAGAAAGAAATTACGTGCTGTTTTCTGTAATATATAACATTTCTATACATTGGGATTGGGACTTAACAGCAATGTAACAAAAATGGTTTGTTGATAGACATGATTTAGAGTAAACATTATGGCATTGTTTGATCCAAGCAGCCAATCCCACATGGTGGAAAAAGGCTACTGCTGTTTATGTTATTGTAGCTGTACACTTAAAGCCTATGACAATCCCTTCTAATTTTTGAAATTACGATGACCTCCCCTGTGAAATTTTCTGAAGACAAATGATTTCTATGTAATTATTTTTGAATCAGAGATTTTAAAAGATTTCCCAGGTGTGTAATGATTCTTATTTTAATTCAGGATTTCAAACAGGTACTGAATATCAATTTAACAATATGGGAAAGGGAAACTCTCGCCCATACTAAATGGTTCTTTAGATTCTCACCATACAAAAAAATTTGATAAGTGTATGCACTTATCCCACCTCTACCTTCTACCATTACAGTTGTTGCCACCTCCACGGCAATAATCACGACAACACCCACAATTGCCACTGCAATTGTCTTGCCATCCTTATCAAGCATCAACAATGGTCCTTGATTCTATTGCATCACATCACCCCCACTATTCTCCCAATTTCTGTCAGATAACAAGTTTACGGCTACCCTATTTATACAACAGTCATCACTGACATTGATGCTCGCCACCCAATGCTACTGTTGCAGCTGGTAGTCTCATTTCTAAAACACCACCAAGCCACTAAGTGGAAATTTTCCAACAGAAAAATTTAAACCATGCATCAAGATTCTTGAGAAATTGATACTCTGGGCACACCAAAATTTCAATGAATCAAATAGCATATAATCAATCTGATGGAAACTGACTACTGGATCCGAGATTAATGGGTTTGTGTTTGGTTTAGATGCATGGATCATGCTCCAAAATATTCTATTTGGAATGTTTATTCCAGGAGGTGTGGTCAAAAGGCAGTTATGCTATTATGCTTCCTAGTGAATGGTGGTTAGCCATATAATAGTTATGCTTTGTAGTGCATTTTCTTAATCTTCATTTTAGGAACGGTGTTTGAAAATGCAGTTATGACGTTCTGCATGTGAGTTTGAGAACAGAGAATACCATTGATGTAGCGTGTAATTTCAGCTTGTTTCAATATATGTTTACAGTTCAAAGTTGTTGTTTTATCAAAATCACAAACATAAATCACAAAATTGATCCTCAATTGCATCAGTGTAGCCTCTGGGAAAAAAAAGAGTTTCAATTTTGTAATTCCAATATTTTAAAGTGTCTTATCTATTTGAAAAGCCCAGCACAAGAAGTACCAGAATATTACTGAAACATCAACTTAATAAGACCAAGACAAATTAAATGGGTCCATAAAACAGACTAGAAGACATGACTTCATATTCATAATTATCACTAGTATCACATCACCTCAAATAACAAAGAAGTCCTTCCCGTTAACAATAAGAAAAATGTCACAACCATATTACAGTTAGTACAGATTACATTAGCCTGCAATGGCTGCAACTGTAACTTGTATGGCTGCCAATGTCAAATTCCACTCCCACCAGAGCCATGACAATAAAACAAAAGAGCATCCCACAAATTACAATTGCAGGATACTCTTGCATAATCAACAACACACCCAAGGTAATCCAAAATATAAAAAAAAAAAAAAAACGATATTCATATACAGACACAGTCGGTTAAAAAAGATAAAAAAAAAAAAAAAAAAAAAAACCTCCGCAAGCAAGGATTGTATACCACATCTAATCTAGATTCAAATCAACCACAACCAGCTAATAAGCTTTTCACGCCATTTAATTGAAAGAGAAAACAAACCCTAAATCCGCAGCTCCAACCCTAATTTCATCCATCCACCATTCATATCTAATCCGATTGATTTCAATTTCCAATATAATCAAATCGCAAACTAAACAATGTGAGAGAGAGAAAAAAACGCACCGTCTTCTCCCTCTTCTTCCTCCTCTTCCTCATCACTATCCACCACGGCCTCTTCATCGAAGAAATTAGAGGCGGAAACCTTCTTGTACTGGCGCCTCCGACCGCCACCGCCACCCCGGCCATCGAAATCCTCGTCATCGTCGTCCTCCTCCTCCTCGTCCTCGTCGACCTCCTCGGCGTCGTCATCGATAAAGCCAGATCTTCCCCTCTTCCTGCCGCCACCGCCGCCGCGTCCTCGGTGGCTGCCCTCCTCCTCCTCCTCGACGAAGTCGGCGACCTGCTCGTCCTCCTCCTCGTCGAAGTCGGCGACCTGCTCGTCCTGCTCCTCGTATTCCTCCTCGTCGTCGTCGTCCATGCCACGGCGACTCATGCCGCAAACGCAAACCCTAGGCTTTCTCGAATGCGAGTGTTGGTGTTGCTGCTGCTAATGCTATGCGTGCAAAGCCTACAACAACAGAGTTATGGTAACATCAACACACACCCAAGTTACCAACGGAGCCCGTAAAAATAATATAATAATAACGAGTTATTTATTATCTGTACATGAAAAAAAAATGTTATATCAGCTGTAAAACTTGGACGTGACTCCCCTTTCACGGTTTCTTTCTGTAGCTCTAATGTCTCTCAATTACGAGGAAAAGAGACGATGCCTTGACCTGGGCCATTCTAGTTCTACTCTAGCATTAAGAAATTAGATTAAACACCAAAATATAATCAATAAAAATAATTTACTATTCATATTTCAAGTCATGCATTTGCAACAAAAAATAAATAAATTAGAGTTTAGTTTATAAAATTGTGAATATGAGTATTTTTTATTTTATAAATAAATTATATATACAAAATTCAATTCAAGATCCAAATTTTAAATTCCAGACTATTAATTAAATTGAAGCTTTTTCACATTAGTTAATCGCGCATCTGGTTGTGAATAAGAGTGGATTTATTTCTTTGAATCATAAAAATGCCATTATAATTTCTCAAATTATTATTGATGTTGATCAACTTTTTTTTATATTTTAAGGGTTAAATCATTATCACTTAGCAAGCAAAATCAGAAAATAAAATGATTGTTACTGAGTTGAGTAGTTTTATTTTAAGGATTAAAATGTTTTTTTTATTTTACAAATTAAATTGACCAATATTTATGATTATCAAAGTTTAGCATACCTCAATGAGAAGAAGACAACAAACATGTCTGCGGTGCATATTATCAATGACATTCTAGCCTCTAAGGTCAATCCTATTTTGAAGTATTAAATAATCATATGACAAAATTAGCTTTTCATATTGATTTAAATGTTTACCTTTCTCTTCTCTCCCTAAGAGGCTCAAGTGTCTACTTTTTTCTTCTTTCACCAAAAGGTTATAATGTCAATGAAATCACTAGTTAAGGGTCATGGTTCAATAATCAAGTTACAGTGTTGCCCTATGAACTCCCATAAATGACAAAAGAATGAAGTCATCACCAACTTTATTCAAGGTCAAGAAAAATTACAAACACCTTTGCTTTAAAGGGATAAAACTTTAGGAATTACCTTGAAACTAGAACTCTTGATTACACAAGGTCAACACAAAGTAAAAAGACTCATGACATAAAAATTACACACAAAACGACATGTAACTCATGCTTCACAACTCTAACTTCATACTCTAGTCTCTCTAACCTCACTTAAAACACAACCATTCAATGTTAAACTTTTCTTAGAATCTCGCCCCAATTCCTTGGCAACATGTCATGGCTTTAAAACACAAGCACCCAAATTTCTTAGGCAGTGTCACTAAGCACTTGTGCACTATGCTTAGGGTTCTCAATGAATGCACATGCTCTATGCTTGTCAATTTTAAGATCTCCAACCTTGAATCTATTTTTCAAGTTAGGTTCAATTATATGCACATTAGACTATGTAATATGTTATATCTATTAAGTTTATGCATTACGCAAATCAAGCAACAAAAAATCTAAATTCTAAAAGAATTGTATTTTATAAGACTCGCAATCTATATGAACCATAAACTAAATAAATTATGTTTGAAACAGAAATATTATCCTACTTTACCAACCACTAATTAAAAAAGGTGTCATGATTAGTTGAAATTAATCCAACTTCACACCAAATTGTTAAAATCAGTTTAATGAATAAGGATGATAATTTTACCCTAATCCTACGGATACCCAGTTAGATAAATATTCATTTAATGGGGATAGGTTTAGGGAATTTTACTCAGAAAATTTGATTGGGATGAATGCATGTACAAGTATTATATTACTACACCCACTAAAAAGCTTCTAATATAGTATGATTATGTTTAGATGATTTAAGAATGACTTTTGCAATAAAAAATGTAGTAATTTTTATAATTAATATTTTGTTTTATTGATTTTATACTTTAAGTAAGGTGCGATAAAATATAAATATATATATATATATATATATATATATATATATATATATATATATATATATATATAAAAGACATGAATGAGGATTGCCACACTCATAGATATAAGGTTGGATACATGTGTTTTAATGTTTTAACGTAGGCATGAAAATGAATACTATAATACTTTGTCCATAGTCATTCATTCATGATCTTCAACAATAAATTTGGTAAGTATCTTATGTATTGGATAAATATATATTAAAATTATTAAAAATTATAAAGGAATATATATAATTAATTTTAATAAAATATAAAATGTATACATTAAAAAAATATTTTAATTTTGGAAAGTATACATATTAATTTTAAAATTAAAATATCATATACTATTGTTTTTTTAAAGTAATCACTTAAATTTATAGTAAATCACACAAAATCTCTGAAGTCTATCCTTCTACTTTTAAATCCTACAAAACATTTCTTAATTTTTGAGTTTTATTTTGGTTATACTTACTCTTCCTCTTAAGCGTAAAAGGTGTTACACCGATCACTTTAGGGACTCAAATGTAATAAAAATGAGGAGATATCAAATGTAAAAAGAGGAAATCTCATGGAAATTATATTTAATATATAAGTGTGAATGTTAAGAAATAATTAATCAAATGTAGCTTCTATCATCACACACACACACAATATATATTATATTACTTCAATTCCTTTTTATATATTGTAAGAGTGACACGTGTAAGGCCAGAAATAGATACTTGTGTTAGCCGAGAAGGAACAAATGTTCGATCTTCATGAAGCACAATAGCACCGTGTCCACAAGATTCTTAGAGCTCGGCAACCTTATTGGGACCTCAACTTCTACATTAATCTTTCCACCAGACATCAGCTTCCATGATTTTCTGCACTCTATTCTGAGGTGACCAATTCTGTTCTTCTTTTCTCGCATAATAAAGTAATCAATAAGCACATAAACCTTCGAGGACATGGCATCAGCCTTGTCCACGACCAGTGTGCTTTGCTGGAGGAATCCTCAGCACATGCATATTATCTCACCCTCTTCACAGACACTTCAAAATGGAACTCTAAGAACTGTAGCTGCTTCAGCCTCAAAAGATATCAGCATAGAAAGTGACAAGTGTTCCTCTTTGTTGGTGAACAGAAGAACAATTTTGGCTTCTGGGGTTTCCTTGTTGTCTTTCCCGGGTGAGAGTTTGGCTGTGGTGAAACAAGGCCTTCTAGCAGGGAGAATTCCTGGCCTGTCCGAGCCAGATGAACAAGGTTCGTTCATTTTGGAATTTCGAATGTGAAAAAATTATGTTTATTCTTTACTGTAGACTGTGTTGTCGCAAAGTAAATGATTTTGTAATGTAACAATACATGACAGACAAACGTGAATAAAAACCATAAGAAAGAGAATTTTCACATGGAAGCCGTGATAAAGGAAATGCATGCACTAACGGTTGCATGATGAAGGATGCCGTGGATGTAAAGTGTCAAAATTTGTTGTGAAAAATAAACGTAAGGTTGTTTAGTTTAAAGAATTTGCTATTTGGTCAAACACTGGTCTATCAGTTACCAAATGTTCATTCTAGGAAAGAAAAAAGTAATTTTCTTCCATTTGTTGAGTTAATGCACGTGTTAATTCTTAAGTTGAGTTCATACATGTTTTGAAGTTTGAATTCCAATTGTCTCTTCTGTTATAGATTTTAAATGTTTTTTTTAATCGACAAATGTTAGTTTGTTGGAGTGTCAGTTTTGTTAATAGAGAGGATCAAGATCTTTAATGAAAGTGACATAATGTAGGCAAGTATTTGATCAGACAGGTTGGAGGACCTATCGCAGGCCGGATGAGAAGTCAGGAGGACATGGTGTTGGATGGAGTCCTATTATTCCATACAGCTTCAGAGTGCCTGAAGAATGGGAAGAGGTGATGCTTAATGATCTCTTCTAGTTAAAGTTGGAAAAAAGTTTTTAAGTATACAGTGGAAAAGACTAATGAAATAACTCCTATTTGTCTCGTTTTGGGTGAGCAATTTACTTATCTTTAATCTGAAAGATATGTTCTCACATTTCTTCACCTAGAGGACATTTTCTCTCTTTTTTTGTCCTTCTGCTTGCTTGCTTGTGTATACTTCATCCAGGATGCATCTGCTTAACAGGTACCAGTATCAATAGCAGATCTTGGTGGCACAGAGATAGATTTGAGATTTGCCAGCTCTAAGGAAGGACGTTTGTTTGTCATTGTTGCTCCTGTTCTTAGATTCTCCGATGGTGAGTATTGAGTTTGCCCCATTTTCTTTCTCCATCTTAGCTTTCTAGAGACAAGGAGAATAAAGTTGAAACAGAAAGAACAATGAAACTTCTAGGTGTAACTTCCATTTATTACTTGTTTTATATGATAACTTTTTTACTATACATCTATACAGATCTTGGTGACAATGCTACAATAGAAAAAATTGGACCTCCAGAGAAAGTGATCAATGCATTTGGTCCAGAAATGATTGGGGAAAATGTAGAAGGGAAGGTTCTGAGCGTTAGTGCAGCAGAACATGAAGGAAGAACTTACTACCAGTTTGAGCTAGAGCCTCCCCATATTTTCATTACTGCCACTGCAGCTGGCAACCGCTTATATTTGTTTGGAGTAACAGGCAGCGGTATAGCTATTTATCCTCTTCTAAATAGTTTCACTGTTTCACAACATCAAGTCTGAACAGCTAGAAAGTATACAAAGAAGCTATAAGAACTAACAGAAAATAATCTAATGTTGTCTTAATTGCAGGTCTTCAGTGGAAGAGACACTACAATGATTTGAAGAAGATAGCTGAATCTTTCCGGGTTGTATAACTAAAATCTTCTGTGAACCCAGAGCTAATTGAAATGCAGCTTTCTATATTTGTAGTGTAGTACAACAAAGAGGTTGTTTCCCACTACTTTGTCTGACTGGGATTTATGTGAATCAAGAGATCATATAGGCAAAATCTTTGTACCTTCAATATACCAAACCAGTCGTGTTATATTTCAAAGTTGCTGTTCTACGTTCTAAGTACACATCAAATGCTATGAAATTTTATAGTGATAATTAAGAAGCTTGGTTACATAATATCTGACAATTTAAATTTTAGGTGAAGAGGGTTTGTTCTATTCCCAAGTCAGGGCATTGCCACAGGTCTCAGAAAAGGCTTATCATGGTACTTAACTGATCCATCAATGAAGTCAGAAAATGAACTCAAGACTTCATTAGATCCTACCGATTAAGTCAACCTTCACTAGCTTTCAATACTTTGCATGTGGCTTCAAACCACACTTCCTTGCCCTTTACTCAGACAACTCTTTGATCAGAATCACAAATCAAAATGGCTTTGCTAATCAAAAACTGTTGGAATATTACCCCATAATGGAGGCTGCAGCCATGCATTGGTCTTGGCGTGGGGCTCACAGTTACTGCAATTATGATAAAAGCCCAGTCTTTGTCGCCGTTAGACTATTTCGTGTATAGAGCAGTGTTTCTTTTGGTATTTCTCTTTTTCTTCTTTTTTTATTTGACAGAGGTATTTCTTTTCAGATTGAACCTAGCCCATTCATTTTAATGTGGGACTTGTGCACTTAAATCCACAAAAGTCACTGAAGATTATTGAACTACATCCGGGTATCCTCTGAGACCCTCCATCTATGCTCTTCATCCTTTCAGCTTTCTCCCATTTTTCAGAAGCTGCATAGATATTTGACAAAAGCACATTGTGAGAACTAGCACCAGTAACAGGGTCTTCACAGATCAACTTCATTACTTGTTCTGCCATCTTCATATCAGAATGAATCCGGCATGCTCCAAGCATTCCCCCAAAAACTGTGTCGTTAGGTTTCATTGCCATTCTCACTATCAAGTCATAAGCCTCTTTTAATCTCCCTGCTCTGCCCAATAAGGTCAACCATGCATCCATAATGCTTGATTCCAATTTCAATTCTATATCCCTCCATTTTAGATATTACTTCCAAAGCTTCACTGACCAAACCCCCATGAGCACAAGCGGAAAGCATGGTAAGAAAGGTGATACCATCAGGCCTTATATTTGATTCTTCCATCCTGCCAAAAAACTCAAGAGCCTCTTTGCATTTTCCATTGATGGCAAAGCCCGAAATCATAGCATTCCAGCAGAATATGTTCTTCTCAGGGAACCCTTCGAATACCAACATTGCATTGACCAAGTCACCACATTTGGCATACATGTCAACCAATCCACTCAATACAAACGGGTTCACAACTATCCCTTTATGTTCTATCATGTGATGGATTTGCTTACCAACATCCAGGTTCCCCAGCTGAGCACACGCAGATAAAACACTAACTGCAGTAAACTCATCAGGCTCAAACCCTTCAGCTCCCATTCCCTCAAAAGCTTGCAGTGCTTTCTCACCGAATCCATTCTGGACATAGCCAGCAATCATGGAATTCCAAATCTCCAAATTCCGAACCGGAACCCAGTCAAAAAACAGCCTCAGCCTCAGTGACATTGCCCTTCTTGAAGTACCCATTAATCGTAGATGACCACACAAAGCAATTCCTTTCAGGTATCATCTCAAAGACCTCCCTGGCTGCTTCCATCTCCCCTATTCTGGCATACCCATCAGCCATCACAGCCTCATTATGGTTTCACGCAATTTGGCGTGTTGGCATGTTCAACTATAAATTTTGATTCAGGAGTTTTGGTGATTTGAATATATTGTTGGTATGTGTTTGCAATTACACTTCAAGTCTTCAAGGCATGCCTGGTTATTTGCGGTTTGGGTTGTTCAACTGTCACGAACTTGAATGGTAGTCTAGTAGGATCGAAGCATTAACATATAGCATTTTAAATTTAACAATAACGAGTAATTGCTTTAGTCTTTTAATTGCCAATTTTCTTAATAAGGCACATACTAGCTTGTGATAACCCACTGTGGTCGATTTAATGGTGGAAGTTTGGACAGTATACATGAGGTTCTAACTTCGAAATTTGAGAGTAGCTAAACAATTGGTAGCATAGGTAGAATATCAAGCCCAAAGTTGGGGCAGTCTTGCTATTGGGTTACACTTATATCAAGGCCAAGGTTTCAAATGTATAAGGTTACAGGAGTTAACTGATCAAAACCAAAGACCAACCGGATATAAAGTTCAACTTCATGATGAAGCTTCTCTGTTCTCATCAACTCAACTGCTTCTAAATCAAATTAGATACTTCAGAGAAACATATATATTAAGAAAAAAAAATGCACGAGGAAAGGACCATCTGTCATTCATTTGTGAACACGAGTAAACCAAAAAATTATAGGAAAATCACTTGTGATATTTTGTTGTATTTTGATGAGTATTCAAAAAGGCAAAGTCTCACGTTGCCTAGAATAGTTTTTTCTTTCAAGTGTTTATATATCAACTTCAAATTTGATGATTTGCACCCCCCTGGTGCATGCGGTAATGAGCCTACAAAATTTTCTTTTGATTTAATAAGGTTATTATGAATTTAAAATTCAAAAAGCTTACTGGAAAATCCTTAGTTTAAATGTGACTGATTTTGATACGGTCCAACCACTAAAATCATGGGATTTTTTTTTGACGATTTTCGTGCACCTCTCTTATTATGTAAATACTTTCAGACTCAGTTTTAACACAGAAAAATCCTCTCTTCTCTTCCTTTAGTTTTATTTTTGTTTCTGGGTTTAAGTTTTTGTCCTTGTCAATTTTGTAGTCTCAGCCAATCTAAGAAGTTATTGTTGCATCTTGGGAGACTTGCGTGTAAATACTGAAGATAAATTCTTTAGCATAGTGCTCGTAAGGCCAACACTCAAAAGTGAACTTAGAAATCAATCGCACTCCAGTAGAAAAATCTCAATATCTTATTCATTTAAAAGAAAAACAAAATTTGCATTTTCATTATGGTCTTACAGAATGACAATTGCTTAAATACGTTCATATCACCGAAAAAGCTAAAAGATCAATTAGTCAGATTTTATTACAACTACTTGAAATGCGCTTGGATAATATACTTTTTTGGTTGGGTAAGGCTGCGACTATTCCTCAAGCACGCCAATTAATTAACCATAAACATGTTTTAGTTAATGGTCATATAGTAAATATATCAAGTTATCGTTGCAAACCTCAAGATATTATTACAGCCAAAGATGAATAAAAATCAAAAACTCTTATTCAAAATTATCTTGATTCAGCCACCCGAGAGAAATTGGCAAATCATTTGACTCTTCACCCATTCCAATATAAAGGATAAATCAATCAAATAATAGATAATAAATGGGTTGGCTTGAAAATAAATGAATTACTTGTTATGTCTCAAGAAGTCATTCTTATTGTTGGAAACAATGTTGAAGATAATAAAGAATGACCTCCTGGCACTTGTAGATTACTATCTTAAAAGACTCATCCATGATATTTCATGCAAGTCCCCTCAGGATACAACATGAACTTTTTAAATACATCGAAGTTACAACATGAACTTTTTAAATACGTCGAAGTTACAGAACTGGCAAGGGCAAAAAATTGAACCAAGAAACAGAGAAGAGAAGGAAAGGAAGAGAAGAGAGGACATTTTAGTTGAAGTTTGAGTTTGTGTTATTTTGGTTAAAGGTCTAGTCTTTAGCAAGGATTATTATCTGTGTCTGTCTTGCGGGAAAGCTATTTGTATAGGAGCAGAAATCAACAGAAGAATTGAGCCTTTCCTTTTATTTGGTTTCTACTTCATCCTTCTTCGAGAACAACTCTCTTCAAAATATGACCAAACACTAAAGCCCCTTTCTTCTTTGTTTCAAAAACTTTTGTATGTTGTGAAAAACGGGCCTATTTCTGTATATACTTCTCAGAAGCAAACAATTAATTTCTACCTACTGAAAAGGATGAAGTTTGATTCTTCTAGAAGCCATTATCCTTAGTCTTTTCTTCTTTCAATAATGCATCAGTATTATCACCATGTCTATTACATCATGATATATCGTTAAGTCGACTCGGGCATCAAATCCAACTAACATTGTTGGGATGGCATCATGGCAACCTAAAATTCATATCAAATCGACATTTAACAACTGCTATCCGTAATTGCTAATATGAATACTTTCACAAATATATTATTGACAACGCAAATTATAAGCACGAATTGGCCACAAATATTCACCTAGCATGTAAAGTGCTCCTATTCTACCAATATATATCCTTATTCTTCCTAAATTCTTGCTTTTATGTTTTTCACTGCCTTAATGAAAGCAATATTCTGGTTCTCTATCTATTTAATAAACCTTTTATGTCGTCGAAATGATCAGGAATTTCGGGTGGTAAAGACTAAAAGAAATTCCTTACGAGTCCACAATGAACATCTGTCCTTAATGTGGATTTAACTGTTGGTAATGGGTAAACTGTAAACTCCTTTTTAAAAAATCAACTAATTTTGGAGGAACACGTACCAGCAATGGTACAAATTACGGAATCTAGTGATGGGATGTGTTTTAAATTCTCGATCATGTTCTATCTTAAGGCAATGATTCCCATTTTGTGGGTTTACCTTATGAAGTGCATATTGCTTTCAATAAAGATGAGAGCAAATACATAACCAATCATTGTTGGATACGTGAAGAGGTCAATACATGTGAGGAAAATAGTCTTCCCTATACAGTTTCCAAAAAAATAAGACCTTAATTAACTGACGAGATCAATGTGGGGTAGTAGGATGATACTTTATATGGCTATTTCGTTGACCCTTCAAACACAATGAATGGCTTAAAATTCTGAGTTCAATGGTTATTTTCTGTCAGCTTGAGGCTCAAGTAGAAGCTTTACAAGTCCTAGTAAAAAAAATTAACCATTTAAATTAAGGAATACTTGGTAACATGCCGATGGAAGATCCTAAGAGAAGGTATTGATAGGATTTAAGTCATGGACTGCTCTAAAAAAAGAAATGTTATATGTATAACAATTCATACAACAGTTTGTACAACATTTTTGTTGTCATGTCAATTTCCGTTCTGCATATCATTTATTACATGTTATAATGATGGAGTGATAAATAAAAAAATGATATTGTACATGTGTATGACACTTCCTCCAAAAACAAGTTCAATGGCCAGCATATTTAAAGAGTGAAAAAAGGATGGATACAGAGAAGAAGAGAGGAGGTGAGAAAGTGAGAATGATGCTTGAAACTATATAGCGATGTGATACTTTTAGAACTTAATTGTATCTCAAATTCATTGAGAAAGTGAAAATGATGCATAAAAAAGCTTAGTCATATAGGCTATAGGGAACATATCTACCCGCTCCTCACCTTAGGAAAGGATCCTAGTTTAATCGCATCCAAGAGGCATGATTTCCACGAAAACTTCTTCTCATGGATTTTTAAATTTGGCCAAATAAACTATTTAGTTTCTTATCTTTTTATTTTTTTTTTCCAGTTTAATTCTTTATCTTTTTTACATTTTTAATTTGATTCAAAATAGTCCTCTCCTCAATCTAAAACTAATATTGTTGATCAAATATACATATCTTCTTCTCCCTTCACTTCTACTCCCTCTTCGTATACAAAAACAATCAATGAAATGCACATTATATAGAGATCAACAACAATCATAAACCATGGCAAAGCCAAAGTTGCATACTGTAAATACAATCGCAAATCTGCCGGAGTTGGCGAGATCGAAGTCATGACGCAATTAAAGGGGCCTGAAAACCGTGAAAACGGACCTTGGAATCTTGATGTCGTGACAAATCCATGTTCCACACCACAAATCCGCACTACGCTGTGACAGATCTGCGAAGGACTTCGTGGTCGCTCATTGACAACGTCGAGAAGATTCCCAATAAGACGTCGTCGACGACCTTAGCATTCCTCCTCCGATGCCAAGAAGATGTCATCTAGTGATGTTGTAGCTCGTCGCGGACATCGACTTCCCCACTGCCCCTGCCGGGAAAATGCCTTTGCACTTCATCCCGGTAATGGTTTCACCGAAGATGGTGATGATGTTGTAGGACCACCACATGAACGCCACGTTCGAACCGTGGAGGGCGTGACCCCTTTGAACATCCTCAAAACCTTAACCCAGGACTTCCTCTTGAAAAATCCCACCCACATTGAGAAGAAGAGGTGGAAGGGTATAATTGAGAAACACATTTTGTGGCGGCATTTAGCCGCCAATATTTTTAAATTATTAATGATATTAATTTACAATGAACGAAAGAATCAATTTAAAAAAATAAAGGAATAATATGATTTTTTAAAAGATAAAAGATGAAAATAAAAAAAAAAAGAAAAGAAAACACTAAATACCTCATTTGGACTTTAAAATTTAATTTGGTTATTTGCTCTTGTGAAGTTCTTCAATAAGGTAAACCCAAAAGAAACCAGAAACTGCGGAAAACACTTTGTTTTGGAAAGTTTTAAATAATAAAAATCCAAGGTTTTAACGTGGAGCATAAAAGACGTGTAGACATAAAAGTCTCGTCACTTTCTGTGGAAACATAAAAGCTAGCTAGAAAAGAAACCAAAACTCTTGAGGGGAAGGTTGGCAACATTAATTTGTTCATCACCAAATTATGCTTAATCCAAAATTAATTAGTCTCTTATTGTCTGATGGCTCCACAATTTGGTGGTAGTTAGGTTATTGGTCCGTTGCTCAGTTTGAGATTTATACTATTTAGGTGCCTTAAGAACATGATGCAGTCTAATGTTATTGAATCGGTAATGTTACTCTTTTTTGCAAAACTTCATTTACGTACACGGCTTTCTTCTAGTGTTCTAGTCCTTCTGACAATGAGTGTCCAGGCACAAGTTTTTAACTCAAATGTGGTAATTACAACTGAAACAGCAAAAATCAGAAGGCTATATTAATCTCTCGTGTTGGAAGACTATGTAAGTGAAACTTCATTATTAGAATCTTATTTAGTAAAGTAAATAATCATAAAAAAGAAATCTATACCAATTTTGTTCTGGTTTATCGGTCTGACACAACTATAACTAAATGTTATTGTTACATACTTACATTTTCTTTACTTTTAATCCTGCTTCTCTTAAGAAATCGATGCGCATCATTTTGCCCTCTTGAAAGATAAAATATATATTTTTCTTGCAGCGTGTTCTTGCGGACTGCATAGTTGACCCGTGTACAGGGCAATGTAGTTAAAGCTAATTACAATATATAAGTGGATGACCACAACTAATTCCAAACCAAAGCAAGACTTCTATCACATATACCCGAATTTTCAACAATAAGCTGCTGGATAAAGGCAATTAGCATCAGGGTGGAAATAGGTCAGAATAGACTTTGAAAGGCATGAGCCTAGCTTACAATGAATCTTTGAGATCTATTAAAGGTTTTTATTTTGGTTCGATTTGGTCTTTTTAAAAGTTTGGTCTAACTTGGTCTGATAACCTTTTTAAAAGTCTTCTTTTCACAATAAATATTTAATATATTCTATGGAGTAGAAACTTAATAGGAAAGTTAAAGAAAAATAAAAGTAAATCAAAATAATAAAGAATATAAAAAGACACATGACTCACACCTAAATTGTAATTAAAGTCCTTGATTATATGAATAGAATAATCAAAGTTTGATAGTTTCAAAAAAAATATTAATTGTATCCAAAAAATAATATATATATATATATATATATATATATATATATATATATATATATATGTCGGCCTATCAGGTTTATAAGGCTTTCTAATAAGTTTAAGTCAGGTCTATTTAATTTAATAAGCTTTTAATAAAGTCTGAGCCTAACCTTTTAATTAAATAGTTCAGTTCAGGCCAGACTTTATGTAGGTCAGGTCGTAGGTCCCTGTAGGCCGGTTTGGCTTATTCCCACCCCTAATTAGCATTAAACGAAAGGGTTATTAATGAGGTGGTATAGCTTTATTGATTGAATATGATGAATGTTGTATTCGATTTTTACGGATAAAAATATATCACAAAAATATTATTATAAATATAGTTGCTTTATTTTAATTTTATTTTAGTTCTTTTTTCCTATCTCTCATAAGATTACTTATTACATTTATTAATTTTTTCGTCTTCTTTCTATCCCAAAGCAGGAGGCACATGCTTAATTTCATGACCTCATACACACAAGCATCGAATACACACAAGATTATGGCAAGTTAATACAAAAGAAATTATATAATGAAATATGTGTACTTGACCTAAAAAATTGATCACTCTCTTTTTGCATAAAGACTTGGATGAATAGTTTGGTCGAGTACTACAATGGGAGAAAAACTACCTTCAGTTATGATTGTTTCTGTCAAAAACTATGTATTAATTAGTTAAGTATATTGAAAAATATTTTATGGCTCATGAATTGATTTGATTACCAATTATCATAGTTAATTGCTTGATAATGAAGAATTATTACAAAAAAGTAAACTAGTTGTTACAATAATTATTATAAACATTTTATTGTTCTTAATGGAGAAACTAATGAGTTATTATGGTATTGGTAATAAGGTGGAAGGGTATCTGATTTTGCATATAAATTATTTTTTATGTTCCATTGATTCATACATTTCAAACAAGTCAAAAGTTTGAAGATATTTCTTTATATATAAATACTGATCTATTCTCTATTTTTACATGTGAGAGAACATATGATATAAAACTTGATAGCAATGATTACAAGATATATGTTTTTCACTTACTGAATCATGAATAATAATTTATTTATTGTTAACTTGTTGACAAGTACACTAAATTTGTCATAAATAATAAATTACTAGGAAGTCTGAATGTCGAAATCACATGGACTTTGAACTTAAAATTGATGCAAACCTAATTTACAAACAAGAAATAAGAAATTTAAAATAACAAATAAAGAAATATAAGAGATAAAATAAAGATTTAAAGATAAAAATAGAAGATAGAAAAGATAAAAGATTTAAATTAAAAGATGATAAAGATAAAAAATAGAAGATAAGATAAGAAAAATAAAAGATGAAGATGAAGATAAAGAAAGATAAATTCATGTGATAATGTTGAGAGCTAATCTACTTTATTTGCTTTTGCTTAAGATGTATTATTTTAGATTTTTCTCTATTAATTTGGTGAATTTTTTCTTACCCACATAGAATACTTGTCCCTCCTTTGCAAAGACTCAATAAATAAAATAGATGAAGTTATAATTTTAGATGTTTGCTTTGATGCATTGGCACAATGCAATCACTCTAGCAATGATTTTATTAAGACATCTCCTAAAACTGATGCATGTAAGACCTAACTAAGTCTCTCATAACTATAAATGGTCTTACACATAAAAAAGGATTTAGAAACTGATGAAAGAAAGGGGATTTAGGATATAGTCACTAAAGAGTTCTGAGTCTTTTTAGCTTGACCCCCTTTTTATAACTGTTGAAGTGGACTTGGGTTTGACTCCCTTTTTATTGAAGTGGACTTGGGTCTGATGTCAAAATTTTTCTTTATTTATATTTTTGATATTTTTTGGATCTTTTTTGCTTTTAACTCCTCTATATATCTGCAAGACATAAATAAGAAAATATCAATTCTTAACATTTAAGCCAAAAATAACTACAGCTAAATGAATATTTTTAAAGATATTTTTAATATATTTTTATTATAAAAAATAATTCATATTTACCCGTTATCATTCATATTTATACCATGACCTAAGATTATAAATTTCTTACAAATTAAACTTATAGTATGAAGGAAATACCTCTCATTTAGCATAAATTGGATACCAAACTTATCACGGGTAATTTAGAATACAAGTTCAATATAATGTTCATTGATTAATTAGGTGGTATAATAATTATTGAACATAATTAATATATTAATAATTAAAAAAATGACTTACGCTTATGTTATAAATCTAAACTCTCATCTTGAAGGAGAACGCTTTTAGGAGTTACTTTTTTAATGAGAGCATTTTAAGAAATTTTTCTCCGATAAGAGATTGTTTTTGGAGTTTTACATAACCCCTTTATCTCTTTTAATCTTATTTTTTTCATCTTTATTTTTAAATTTATTTTTATCTTTATTTCCACAAGAGTGAATTTCTTTTCCATATCAGTTTCATCTCACATTTCTATTTCTCTCTATATTTAATATTTTTTTATATTTTTTTTCTTTATTCCTCTTCTTAGCTTCTTCTGCCTATACACAGGTGAATTATATTTTTGGATTTTGTTTTTATTGAAGGCATTTTTTTTATTAACATGTTTTTTAACATATCATATATATAAAATATAAAATTTACCAATTTTAAAATAAAATAGAATGCCATGTGTATTATATATTTAGGAAGAATTTCTTGAAACGACTGATCCCTGCATACATCTATTTTATTTTAGGTTTATTCAGAACATATGGATTTGTTCTAAAGATTTAAACTACATATTTTCATCCTTATTATAATTTTAGAAAGAAAAAAAGAAATTTGTCCGTCATGCAGACCTGCGGACAAGACCTAGTATTCCAAAAGAAGACTTTCATCTTCAAATTGAGGATAATAAGCTCATGAGAAACAACCATTGAGAAACAAAAGAAGACTTTTATCTTCAAATTTTATTCAGACATAACTATTCACTTTTTTTTATGTGAAACAATGTCAAATTAAACTATCCAACAAACAGTAACTCTTTAAAATGTATATTTAACATTTTTCCTTTGATTAATTTCTGGAAACTTGTTTGTATGTGGCCAAACAGAAGTTGGAGGAAACCTACTTTCTAAGCGTTGCACTTTTTCCAGCCACATACATACTAATATTTAGCAAGAGCCGTCCTCTGAAGGGCATTCCTTTAATCCTACCTTTCATACTTACACTACGCATGCATGATTCAATAATTTGGTTAGGTTTTCGATTTGAATAATGGCCCCATATGAAAATAAAGGTTAACTAGCTCCATTGTTTCTTTCTGTCTCCTCTTTCTCATTGCACATGAAATGGATCACATGCATGATGTTTGGATGCGCCAAAAGGCTCCTAAACTAAAGACTAACCAATTGGTCCAACAAATTGTTATTCCGACTAATATTACATTTGATGTCTTTATGTAAGATTATAAATTTGAATTTTGTGCATGAAAAAATATATAATTAAGAGAAAAAATCTCAAAAAAATAATCAAATAAAATTTTCAACATAGATATTATAAAACCGATATTTCATACTAATGATATAATAAAATAAAATAAAAAGTGAAGCAATTGCTAATGTCCAAAACCGACAAGAGTCTTTGTGAAATTAGAAGTTTACTTCTTAGGTGAATTAAAAAAAAATAAAGAAAAGAGAATACTAGGTATCTATCTTATTCCTTTGGGCGCTCCTCTGTACGCATTTTTTTTATTGTGCAATGTTTGTATTCTTTATTATTGATTTATATAAAAATATTTATCATATTTGTATCATGTGTGATAACGGTCAAATATGAGTTAATTTGATAATCAATTTTAGTTAATAAATGAGTATAATTTTTTCTTTATTATTGCTTTCAATGAAATAATGAAAAAATTAACATCTTTACTATTTTTTATTAGCAGAAGTTAAGAGAAGAAAAATTCGGGTACTTTGAAGGAAAATTTAGACAAAAAGTGAAAGAAAAAACCTTGAAGAAGTAGACAGCTCGCTTAGCGCATGCCCGTGCGAAAAACTCACAATGAAATCCAAAGGCGCGCTTAACGCGAAAGTCTGCGCTAAGCGCGAAATCAGCATGAAAATTAAGTTATCTAGAGCCTATATAAGAAAGAGGAAGCAAAAGGAAAAGACATACCAAGTCTTTGAGCGATCCAAAGCCTGAGCTTATCCCTTAAGAGAAATCCTCTCTCTTATCCATTTCCCATTTTTCTTGCTATTAGTCATCCATCCCATTCTTCTATTACCCTATGAAGTGTAAAATCTTTCATGGCTGTGAGAGACAACTCCCTCTGTTGGAGCTTAGCAGTCAAAACCCTTGTAATGTAACTGTTCTTCTTATCTATTAATGTAATTTTAATTTCTATTGTCTTTTTTCTGCTCTTTATCTTTATTGTGTGATTTGGTCATCTATACATATGATTTTAGGGGTTATACATTGAGAAATTGTAATGTCTAAAGAACTGAAAAAGATAATCTCAACATTGCATTACTAGGAATAAAGTGACTTTGTTATGTCTTTGCATGCATCTTTACACTTAATGTTGTCTATGATTAAATCTTTGCAAAGGAATTTGAGAGAAAGAAAACATAAATTATGTTCTTCATCATGAGGGATCTTGAGCATATTAGTGGATGTTGGTGGAAATTGGAAAAATATTTAATAGAAAAAAATATTAATATTGCATCAAGGATAGTTAGACCCCCAACATTATCATAATCCGACTTCATCTTTTGCATTTACATTATTATTTATTTTTCTTGTTATTTTTTTCTTTTCCCTTTTATCCTTAAATTTTATACTTACAATTCTTTTTCTCTTCTACTTCTTCTCTTACTTACAAATTAAGTATTTAGTAATGTGTCCTTATGGATTTGACACTCGATTTTTTGTTTTAATCTTTTTTATTTATAATAAAATTGATACACTTATCAATCGGTTAACAATGTATACAAGCTTTTGTTTGGATCGTGAAGACGGTAGTGTTAAAATCCTTATTGATCTATATAAATTTTTTTTTATCATATTTGGATCCTGCGTAAAAGCTTTTTGTTTCGTGAAGACGAATGGCGTTTAAAAAAGTAAGAAAACAAATGTACCAGAACTGTTTAGTGTAATTGGCTATACAATTAATGCATGACAAGGAAACTAAAAAGAAAGTTGCTTAATGTGACTGCCAACATAGACGTAAATTGGTTTAATCACTCCAATTTTGATTTTTTAAATCATCATTTAATCCTTAATTGTATAAAAAAAATATTATAAATGACTTTTCACAAAATTTAAAAATATTATTTTTACAAAATCAAAGGTTAAATATGGATTTAAAAGAGTTATGATCAAAGTGATCGATCGATGTGTATTATATATTCTTGTTATATGCAATTTGTGATTTATTTTTCTTTACAATGATGATTTTGACGTACCTTAAGGCCTTACACAAATTTATGAATCTTCTAGTCAATGGTGAAGGTTGAAGGCTTGTAGCATCTGTTTTTTAGCGAGTTAAGCTGAATCTATTCAAAATTTGTCGCGAGATCATATTTCGTGCGTACATAAACATGTTTCAATATGCCATTTACTTACTATTTCACATAACACAAATGCATTGCCATTGAAATTAAGTGTGACCTGAAGAAGTAGAATAACGTAGTCTTTTCGAGTCATTTCCAGGAAGGAAACACAGAGCCAAATGTTTTAATGAAAGCAATCGCGGTCTCTACCACTGGTACCCAAGTCATATGGAGAACAAGAATGATTAGCCCATTAAGGATAAACAGAAGCAACGATTTCTGTGTGTTGTTGGCCTAACAGACTTTATACCATTACATTAACCCTTTGGTTAAATGAATTCCCTCTTATCATGTTTTGGTCATATGAAATCAGGGTCTTTAATTAAAAATAAGAGAGAAATTTTAATAATTTTTTGAAAACATGAATTTTGATGATAAAGATTTTTACATGAGAAAATATAATGTGAAAATCTCATATGTCTCATGTGATGAAAATAACTGATTATTAATCCTAATTATAGAATATGCCAAATTAAGCATTCAACGTATTCAGTCAATAATAAAAATTTAAATTTAAATGATAAAACACCAACCTAAAACGAATTTACTATTAAGATTAAAAAAGAGAGGAGAAAGATTAATAGGAAAAGAAAGTAAACTAAGAACTAAAGTTAAAATTAAAACCAAGCTTCAAGATATCCTTCATAGAAAATGTGCAACTTTTAATGTTGTAATATTTTAAATTTTAAATATAGTACTAATAAAATATTTCTTTTTGTTTTAACCCTTGAATTTATCATAGGAAAAAAATCTTAACTAATTCAAAGTTTGGAGAGATAAGCAAATCAAGTATTGTTTTAGCTCGTCATTAAACTTGGATAATATTTGAATAATTCAACATTAATTTTAACACATTAATTATTTTGTCTAATCACTTGGTTATTTACACTTATATATTAAATATGTTGTTATAATATAATATTTTTTAACTAATTTTTAATTCATTTTTCCCTATAATGTGCTTAATCAGTTTTTTTTAAGAAAATCAGTTGTGTTATTCATTCTTTATTTGATGTTCAATAAATATTAACAATTTTTACATTTTTCTTATGCCTATTATGTTTTTTCTTCAGAAACTTGAAACATTATATGTTATATTTTAATTATGTTATTACTATTATTATTATTATTATTATTATTATGGTAATTCATTATTTATGTATATTAAATATAAATTCTAATTTAACCAATCATTATAATTTAAGTAGAATACAAAATGCCTTCTCTCACAAATAGAAAAACTAGAATGTACATACAAAATGCCTTGTTTCAGAAATGCATATACCAAATCTTTGAAAAATTTGATAGCAATTTATTAGTAGTCTTACCTACCGAAGAAAAGAAGTGAAGTTATATAGAGAGGGCTATTATGTTTTGTTTGTGTTTGTCTATTGTTCATTGATAACAAAAAAACATATCATTATGCAATGAATATTTAGACAGTGGTTGAAATAACAAATTGCAGACCATATTCGTTAATGGTTAACACTAATGTACTATGAACAGGTTGCATTGGAAACTTATCAAGATGTGTAATATCAACAAATCAACCATCCTCCGCCCTTTTAGCGGTACCCTCGGTTTGTAAACACAGAAACTTTATCACCATAAAATTTATTCTACATTGACGTAATGCAAATGAATAAAAAAAAATATGTTTTTGAATCATGATTATTAGTCTTTAAAAAACTGCAACAATACAATATTAAATCAATCTTAATTAAATAGAATCGTATAAAAGTTATAATTTATGATATTATATAATAAATCAGTTTGTTCTTCATTACTCGAGTTCTAATAGTAGTGTACATACATACACTGGTAGTGGTTAGTAATATATACTTAAATATGCTTTAAGGGAAGAAAAAAAATATATATAGAGAGAGAGAGAGAGAGAGTCGGTTTTATCCAGCTTCTCAGTTCTCCTTACCCACAGCAATTTGCACAATTCACAACGTAATTGAGTCCTTGGTTTATCCACCAAACGATTCGTGGAATATTATGATCGCCTAGGGGAAATCTAATAAAACTAGGCTAATTGATATTATTTTTTTGTTAAAGCACAACAATTCCTATTATCTCCAATCCCCAAGAAATAGAAAATGTTTTGGAGCATTAGAAGTTCTTATTTGAAAAGTTGCAAGTCTTCTACCCCCAGTTTGTTACCAGAAGCTAAACATAGAATTAGATAATCAGAGGTGAAAAACACAGAATGGGGACACTGTAGAAGCAAGATACAAAAACTTGATGTCACAGAAACTATCCCAATTCACAGAACCATAGCAATCGTTTAAACCCTCCAAAGAATTCATCACATATTCGATTGCATCACAAGGTTTATTTTATACTTTTTTACTTTTTTTCTATATTTATAAAGAACAAAAGTATTTTCAGAAACCAAACAAGGTCCTTTTCTGCTTGGTCCTTGTCTAGTTGCAAAATGATCCGTGGGATAAATTCACCAAGTAGCTTTTTTCTTCTTCTTATTTTTCTTGTCCTTTGGCCTCTTTTTATAAATAGTTATTTTTATTAACACTTGTGTTAAAATCTGATTGCAACAGTTCCTTAATGGCAGAAGCTGCACTGTTGCACTGCATACATGTCTCGTGTTGATGTCATGTGGAACTACTACTATATTTGCCCTTTCCCTCATCCCGTGAGTTATGTACCGAGTGTGACAATGATATATATAGCATAAGCATCTGCATTATTTCGGGTTGGCACAAATGAGACACATCACAAAGACCGTATAATACATGATTATGATCGTGGTTATGAAGGAAAATAAGTTCTCAACATCAAGTTCCAAGGATAAGATCAAATACAGTACTATACTGTATTTAACCTTGCACTTGTTTCCTTTTCCTATATATACCAACTAACTTGTACTCTCCTATCATCGTAGCTTGTTACCATTTCTAAAGAAACAGGCATTATTTGAGCACTTTGGGACTCTCAACTCTCAGGGATACCTTCTCCATCCGCTACTTCTGCAGATTAGCTAGAAGAAAGAAATAAAAGATAACACAAGTTCAAAGGCCATGGATGTTGCACATTTTTTGTTTGGCATCTTTGGTTGGTTTAAGATCCTTTTGGTTTTACATGAGTTTCTTTCGTTTTTTATCACCCTGATGAAAGTTTAAGTTTTTTTTTTCTCTATACTTGGCTTCTGAACTTGTGGTTCCTCTGTTTCTCATTGTTCCTCTTTATTGGTACAGGGAATGCTTCCGCTCTGTTCCTATTCTTGGCTCCAGTGTATGCATTACATAGCTGCTTCCCTCCCTCTCTGTTATCTCCCTCTTAAACTTTTGTGGCTTTACCTTCTTTTTTTTTTTATGTTTTTGTGGATATGGAGGGGTTTCCATGACCCTGTTAAAATTGGTTAGAGATGTTACATTTACTAGTAATATAACTAAAATAGTATATTTAAGGAAGGCACAACTCTCATAAGGTAGCATTTAGGTTGAATTAGGTGTAAACTCTAATTCTAATACAGTATAGAAGTTTATTTTAGTAGTTATTGTTGGGTTTATCGGACTACCCTTTATTGGACTGTAATTGGACAACCCGTCAATGTTTAATCTTACAAATTCACATTCAAGATTTCTAATTCTTGACCTAAAAGGATGTATTGAAGTCTTTGACATTTCATATTAACTGCTGATATAATTAAAATAATGTATGCATATGAAAAACAATTCTTGCTTCATGAGCTAATTTTTTGAGTTGAGTTAAGCCAACTCAAACTCTAAATCATGAACATGGTTTACCAAATTGAGCAATTCAACCATTTGTGCATACATGTTAATAAAATCAGCATCTTTTATTTTGCTCTATGGATGTGCGGAATAGTGCAAGTTTGAGTGAAAATTGTGACGAATTCGGGTTTGTAGGATCACATTCAAGAGGATTATTAAGAACAGATCCACAGAGAAGTTCTCGGGCATTCCATATGTCATGACACTGCTCAATTGTCTCCTTTCAGCTTGGTGAGCTTCTCGCATTTTCTTTCATTTTACTGTATATCTTTATGGTCTTCTCCCTCAAATCTTCTGTCAAATCACGTGCACTTTCTACCGTTTTTGTGGTGGCTATTTTTGCTACTTCGTCCAACTGTCTTTATTTTTTCTTTACTTTTTCCTTGATATAATTTGTCATTTCTTATACCCGAATAATTTCTTACGTTGCTTTTTATTTGAGAAAAAGTTGCTTGTCTGTTGGTTAATCCTTAAAGTGTGCCGAATGGCAGGGATAAATTTTGTGGGGTTTCAATTTGTCGGACTAGAATTCAATCAATTAGTAGTTAAATTTTCGCTTTCAATTGCTAAATAAAACTTTACGTGTAAAACTATATACTAATCTTGCTAGCTACTAAATGGTACCTCATCACGTTCTAATCTGAAATTTATAATTGATTAATTTAGACACATTTTAATTTGAGTTTAATAGTAATGCGATTATGAAACAGTTTTTATATTATCATCCAATTATAATTTATTATTGTTAATATGACTTTTAAGATAGTTTCATTAAATTTATCATAAACATGAATGTTTGATTAGATGACATTTTATTCAATACTTCAAAATCAATTCTATTAAAACTTAAAACAAAGATAGTTCCAAGTAAAAGTTTGTGTCTGTTTTTAGTCCCTTACCATTTTTACAATCCACAGGTATGGTTTGCCTTTTGTGTCTCCCCACAACATATTAGTGTCAACAGTGAATGGCACTGGATCATTGATAGAAATCATATACGTGTTGATCTTCATCGTATTGGCACCAAGGAAGGAAAAGGCTAAAATTCTTGGTCTCTTCACCTTCGTGCTCTCGGTGTTCTCTGCTGTTGTTTTCGTGTCACTCTTTGCCCTTCATGGCAATTCCAGAAAGCTCTTCTGTGGCTTCGCTGCAGCCATATTTTCCATTATCATGTATGGCTCGCCACTCTCAATTATGGTAAGCTAAGTAATTGTACTTATAGTTGTATCAAAGCAAATTTTAACAATTTTATAATTTGTTATATATATTCACTGGTAATTTTTTAATAAATTGTCATAACTCTGTTTTTTCATAGGAGATATAAGGTTGACTTTGTGGTTCAGGAAGTTATTTGTTTACCAAAAAAACTCTGCTTTTCATTTAAAATGCACCCACAAGGAGTTATTTATTTACCAGAAATTTCATACCGTGTAATATTGTCTTAATTATTGCTTAACAAGGGTAGAAATTGATTAATTTCTATACAAATTGATATACATAGCTAATTGGTCAACGTGAAAAATGATATACAAATTCAGGAACACTACCTAGGAAACCGTGCTAGTTGTTGGTAATACTAGTAGTTCAACATTCTTA
This sequence comes from Glycine max, assembly GCF_000004515.6. NCBI lineage: Eukaryota > Viridiplantae > Streptophyta > Magnoliopsida > Fabales > Fabaceae > Glycine > Glycine max. Next base: position 49,767,301 of record NC_016091.4, read on the forward strand.
GTGGGTGTGTGTTAATTGTGGATTTGAAACTATGTGCAGAGACTAGTGATCAAAACCAAGAGTGTGGAGTTCATGCCCTTCTTCTTGTCTCTGTTTGTTTTTCTCTGCGGCACTTCCTGGTTTATCTTTGGTCTGCTAGGCCGTGACCCATTTGTTGCAGTAAGTCACTTTGCAATTTTAACTTACAATGGTACATAGTTTCATATTTATTATTGGCAGTGCAGTGGCATAGACAATAAAATGTTACATAGTTTCATAGTTTCATATTCATGTATGGTTTTTCAGGTACCTAATGGTGTTGGTTCTGCTTTGGGGACAACGCAACTAATATTATATTTCATATACCGAGACAATAAAGGCGTTACAGGGAAACAAGCCCCAACAGAGGAGGAATCCATGGAGATCGGGGATGTAAAGCCCCAACAAGGGAAGCAATCCAATGCAAATGGAATTCAAGGATGATATGTCAAATCACAACACATGCCAAAGACAATAGTCATGTTTGTCATTTTTCAGCTACATAATCTGCAACTGAGAGCAAGAACCTCTATGATTTGATCTGCTCTTTAAATGGCTGTAATTTACTTCTTGCTAAGACACTGGCACCTTTAATTAGCCGATAATATTGCATGGAAACAAGCATGTGTTGTGTGAGTTTTTATTAGCTCCTTCCCCTGGTCTCAGGGATTTTATGTTGGTGGCTTTTTCCTAGTGTACAACCTACCAAATAAAAGTGCAAATTCGGAATTGAAATTTGCAATTAAAATTTTTATGCCAATGTGAAGAAGCTAAAAGGAAATACGATTTGCTGAGATGACCATAATTTTGAATTTCTGAGGTGTTGATCCTGATAACAACACAGGTTACTAACATAAAATTGAGAATGATTAAGAATATGTGATCCTATGACACCTTTTTCCTCTTTATGCGGATGTTTTGAGTGAGGGGTTAATCAGTTGATGTGATCTTTAACAGTCATACAAAGTTAGCCATATCAATTAGTTGAAGTAATGTTGCTGTTCAGCATGAAAGAATCAACCCAAATTGCATTCCTGAACAAGGTGGAAAGTGGAAATCATGGGTAGGATTAGTGGGACGATCCAGGTAACATGCTTGTATTTGTCCCAACTCTATCATCAATCAAGCTTTCTTGTTCTGCTTTAAAGTCCAATGGCAATATATATTGCTCCTCTTCATTGTTTTAATGGGAGCACTTGACGTTCTTCCCTATGCTAACAATACGTACTACTGAAGATTTATGTTCTGTTTCTTACCACCTTGAGAATGGTGTTAGTTAAGCTAACACCTTGGGAATGGTCTCCTAGTTGGTGGTCTGGGGGAGTTCACTCCAAGGAGTTCCATACTAAAATAAGTGGAAAGTCAGAGCTATTTGTTGGTTAAGGAAGAATTTGTACCTGATATGTGTTGGTATTGTAAGATAAGGTAGTTTCCTAATCTTATGTTGGTATTGTAAGATAAGCTAGTTTTCTCATAAATTTTAGTCTTTGATTTCAAAAGTAATATATTTGAATTTATGATCTCATAAATTTATGTTTTTCATATTCTAATTGTTGTTCATGACTAATATTTTATGGGTAGGACAAAGTTAGAGTGAAATGTAAGGGTCGTTGTTGGATTACGAAACGGATTTGGGTCGGGGATCAAAATTTCGCTGAACATATAATATATAGTATAATATTATACACAGATTAAGATAAGATAATGTATGCGCTAAGATAACGTATATACAAGAATAACGTGCATAGATTAAGATAAGATAACATACGTGTATATTATATATCCTAATATTTCATTGTTCATCAATAGAAAAAAGAATTTGCTCCGCTTCCAAGGACATAAGCGCACTTGTCAAATTTCATTAAATTTTATTAAATCTCTTATGTTTGGGTGGGTGCATATGATTTCTCTTATTTCTTTTAGAAATCTGGGTACTATTGCTAAGCCTAATCTAATTTATCATTTAGTTATTGGGTAAAAGTGCAAATAAAGCTTCTTTACAATGATGGGTGAAGGGATTTACTTGTAAGTTTTAATTATGCATTAGTTTGTATTTATGCATCAAAATAATTTATATAAGCATCGTACACTTCATTTTTTCCCCATCAAAATATATTTCAAAATGGCAATAATGAAATCTATCTAACTTAATTGAGAAGAGAAAATATAAAAATATTAATTAAATCGCACAAGAAGTGTCAGGAAAGACTAAAGCTTACAACCCCACCCTATCATAAGCTAAAACGAGGCGTACAAGTGCTTTGATCTGAACCGATGAATATTCCTACTTTTCCTTTTCAGCACCCATTTGTGTCATAAGATATCCTGATTAACACGTTTGACAATCAAAATCAACCCCTCTGAACACAGTTGTTCCTAGACCTTCAAATACACCATATTATGACACACCACACAATCACCCAGCATTCCCTTTTTAAGGAATATGTGGAACCCAAGTAATGCTGCCAGAAATGAATGCATGAATCATGTGGCAGAACTTTAGTTATGTTAGCCTTTCCATACCATCCTTTCCAAATATTGTGCATAGCTGAGCAATTAAAATATTGATGTATAATTGTACGTGGCTTTCCTATAAAGAAAGTATAGGATTAATCTCCAACCAAAGTATCATTAATTTTTATGTATTGTTATTAGTGAGCACAAGTATATTCTCATGCACCTGCAACAAGAAGTCTCTGACTATATATATCACATACTGTTATCCCATCGTTGCACCCCATCCACCCCCAATTTGAAGCTCCTAATTCATAATGTTACCTCTCAACTTATACTTAACAATCATGGTAAAGGGGGACACGGGGTTAAACAACTTGCAATTCACAACCCAAAAATTCTAATATCCCTTGACTTAATTATGATTGGTGTTAATTAAGGAAGGCATTGTTCTAGTTTCAAACGAAAAGAGAGGGCATTGATTTATAGAGTTGTTGTCTTGTCGTTATTGTTCCTAAACACAGAATAGGCCGAGTAAAAATTAACCCATAGGCCATAAGTAATATGTGATTGACTTGCCAAATTTTGATTAAGAAGTACATGGAAACACAAAGAAACTAGAGATGACTAACGAGTTCTAAAATATAGGATTAATTTGCTCTGAAACTTTTGATAACATCGCCTTAGCTTAGGCACAAAATGTTTTGGAGGGTATTCAATCCTTTATAAATTATGTGTACAATATATACTTATTTTTGTTCTTAATATGAATAAACAGGAATAACCCGTTTGGTCATTAAGATAAGAAAAGTAAGATAGGAATAGGATCATTTGTGACAAAAATAACTTTTTACAGTCATATATGCCGTCGTAAAAACCTTTACCAACAATTAACTTGTGATCAACACATATTCAACATAGTAAAAGTATTATTGGCAATCATAACAAGTGTCAATAAAGACCGTATGTAAATCAAAAACATTCAGTGACAATTCTGGCAACAAATTTAATGGCCATAAAAGTGAAGTTTTGACAACTTATTACACCCATGTATATTCCTTCAATTGTTTCTGGTAAAAGTTGAAGAAGAATTACAACAGCAACAAACTAGAGCTTGTAAAATTAAGTTGTTTTTTTATAATAAAAAAATCAGGTTTATTTGTAGATATAAAGTATTTGATTAACGTCAATATTAATGGCAGTAATAATTGCTTCTACAAAAATTAATAACATACAAATGTTCTAAATAAATCATACTAAAAAGAAAAGGATAATATATTTTCCCAACCAAAAAGTAACCAAAAAAATTCACAACCAGCAAAAAAATATTGTATTAAATACCTACCACTAAATTCACGAATACTATGAAGAAAAGATGAAAAAAAGTCATTTGGATTAAATTATATGTAGTTATAAGTCTAATAACGATTGGAATCATGTTCATATTACAAAACATAGTTTATTAAACTTCAACTCTTAATCATGACATAGTGTACGAATTGAAACAATAAAATTAAATAAAAAAAATATTTTTTTAAAGTAAATTCGGAGAGCACTTTATAATCATGATATAATCAGAATCCAAACAAAATACTAAATTATTATAATTACAAAATCTTTAAACTTTCAATGTTAAAGAGGTATCTCTTTTAGTCTTTTATAATCCTTGAGAAAAATAACTTCTTTATAGCAGCAGAAGCAAATGATGACAACTAAATCACTTTTCATTAGAAGGAAATATAAATTAATATTTAAAAAAAAAAACAGATAGCATATATTAATATGTTCAGTCACCAAAAATAGCACCAAAATCAAAGAGAAAGATGTTAGTTGTCTCTGCATATATAGTCATTTACCACAAGTATATAAAGAAGTTAGTTGTGTCTTCATATATAGTCATTTACCACAAGCAAAGTATAGAAATTAAACATGCAAACGATGGATACAAAGTAACAACCATATTTACCACCATGAGATAAATACAAATCCCTTACAAGACTAACTCAAATCGGCTAAAATACACTTGACCATCATGTAACATCCCCAGCTCACAAATAAATTACTCCACCTTCAAAAAAGCATGGAAATGAAGGTAATATTTATTTAAGTTCATTTATAACTTGTAGTAATTGAAGTTTAAAAATATAAAAAACATTAAAATAAGTTAGCAATGGCGACATTGTTTGTGTTGTGCTCCTAAGTCTATTTTCAAGCTTTAATATAAACCATATACTATTGAACACTAAACCTAACGCCCGTGAAATAAAAGGTGTTTTACACTTTTACTCAATACCAATCTAAGAAAAAAAAAACTATTGAAGTAAGATGAGTTGAAGATCAACAGCACTGCAACAGAGTTATTAAATTTAGTTTCTCCACAACAATCGTATCCAGAATAACATTTATATACATTTATTTTCTTTAAGCTTTTGCATTCATTGTCAACTGACTCAAAGTAACCATTCAAGATAAAGGAATAACAGCACCACCCCCCCCCCCCCCCCCCCCCCCCCAACTTGAAGAATATAACAAACAACTATAGACATAGTATGCAACGATTGTTAAGAATTAATTTGGCCCCTGGCAGTGATTTTGAATTGAACAATTGAAGTATTGGCTTAGAAGCTCAGTTAAATATTCAATTATTCAATCAAGTAAATGAATGCATATCTGTATTACTGAAGCAGTTGAAGAGTACGTAGTTTCAAGTACCACACTCCGTGTACCAATGCATCATAGCTTATGTAAAGTATGATGTTTTCATAACTTCTTGCCCTTGAAAATTTCTCTTTGCAAGTTTCATTGGCAAAATAACTTTTACAGGCTTTTTCTTTGTATACAATGGTGGCAACAAGGTTAAAACTTAAGACCCTGTACAAATTATCCAAGGCCAACCTTAGTGATTTTTACTTTGACAAGCTGATTCTTAAACCTCTGTACAGCAAAAAATTGGTTCCTAGTCCTTTCACTTTTATCTAGAAATTTTATCACTTTCATTCAGTACATTCTGCTTTTTTGTAAGGCAACTGGATGCAAAAAAACTTCATTCCCTTGTCATATCAGATTTGACTTCTTATCTCCCTGAACCAAAATAGTACTGCTGAGACATAGAAGAGGCTGCTATTAAATGAGAAGAACCACGTATGTGTGCCACTTCTATAAGGACATTTATGTTATAATAATCATACAGCACATTTTTTTACTAAGTTATCAAATCATTGAAATACATAAACGTTACAATAATATCCAGCAAGGTGTAAGTAATGAAAGCATTGAAATACAATATCACAGTTATTGAGCATTTGATTATATGGTCAGGAAAGACCAGGAAGGGCAACAATTAATTGCATAGATCATTTGCGACACAGGTATTACAAAACAAGTTGTGTTATAGTGAAAGTTCCTAAACATAACCAAATTACTATATTATATTATCAAAATATTTAAAAATTATTTTGAAAATGATATCAGCAACCATTCAACTGCAGAATGCAAACAATAGATACAAGCTTGTGTAAACTGTGTTTCATAGGTGATACTCAAATTTAAAAATTAAAAAAATTATATATATACAAAACAAATAACTAAAAATATGGGAAAAGGCCACGAGAGATAGAGATTCGTATGTTACTGAGAAATTTGTTGCAGGCTAATCATTTTGAAGAGAAACCCTAGGCTAAGCTAAGTGAAGAGAGACTCCAAGCTCGTTGTTGTGAAGAGGAACCCTTGGCAGGGCGTGTAGGTGGAGACACGGTGATTCCAGCAGCAAAATACAGAAACCATTGTTGTGGCTGACACTAGGTGAAAGTGATGAAAGCAAACATGACTGAGAACAGAAATGCACAAATTGGGGAGGAGTTTCTGCTATTAAGAGTGCAGTGCGATGGAATTAGGGCAAAGGCTGATTGTTATACTCGATTTAGGGCAAAAGTGGGGAGGATGATGAATTTGGGAATAATCAGAAAGAAGCAAAAGGTGGTGCTAATTATGTAAAGAGAACGAAAGAAGCTAGAAACTGGAAATTGGAGGAAGATGCACTGTGGAGGAGGGTCTCATCCTAGGGTTTTTCATTAGAAACAATTGAAAATAATATTCATTGTAAACTACAATCTTCATTAGCCATAACTTTAGGATAGGGAAGGAAATACAAGAAATTAGTGTATTGTCATAATTGTCATTATAGACAATTTTTGGTGAAAATGAATAAACTATATCAAACTCTAATTTACTCATTGGTGAATCAATAAAATAGAATAAAATTATCTTTTTACTTATCTTATTTACTGGTTCGAGAGGTGAAAATTAGTAGTAAAGGAAATAAGTCACATAAAGAAAAAGAAATGCAGATAAGTGATCAATGTTATCGATGAAGTATAAAAATAATATTTGATGGAAATAATAATAATAATAATAATAACAATAATAATAATAATAATAATAATAATAATAATAATATGTCTATGACTATATATAAAAGGAACAATGTATTTTAGTGTATACATTTTTATGTCCATTTTATTCATATAATTATCTTCATAAATTACTCACTAACTTTTATTATTTTTCTTTTTATTTAAAAAAATGAAATAAAAAACAAATTGATAGAAACAAATTCCACACTAATTGAGACAAAATAATCTGAAAAGATCATAAAAAAACAAAATATTAATTTTAAAATTAAAAATATATCAAATTTAATTGAACATCCTTTATGTGAAATTAAAAAAATGACTTCCTAACTAACAAGCAACATTTTTCTTTTCGTAAAGTGACTTATAGATCATCAAAAGTTTAGAATCCTTTTTGCCTTCAAGGGTACGTACATCTCATCTCTTATTAATCAACTTAACTCCATGTCATCGTTTATAAAATTAAATAATTAATATGAATTTCCCTAAGTATTCTTTATATATATAAATGAAATGGGTTTAAATGAGTCGGAAAAACCAATGAATCATGGGATCAAATCCCTTAGAATCCCTCTCCACTCAAATTTATCAGACATATAACAAAGTAAGCTAACCGAATAAGTGGTATAATAAATTTAAGATTATTAAATAATTAAAGAGGATTCATAATCCTGTTTCAAAAAAGAGAGAGGATTTGTAATCTCTATATATACCCTAAACATATCAGAGGCAGAGGCTCATAGGAGAATATCTTGTCTGATATTCTATTATAATAGTAGTGCTTTTTGTTACTTGGTGTCTAGATCTTTGTCATTTTACACCTCAAGTATGCTATATATATGTAACCTTTGGGTATGATGAATGATATCAGAGATGAATTTTACACCAATATCAGTAACTTACTATAGGAGGTCACCTTATTCTCGAATCCAGGGCCTCACCTACCTTCAGTTCATAACAGAATCCAAATTAAAGAACGAGTTAAATTGATCGGTGTTTCTTGTTTCCAAATATATAAATTCCATCAAAGAATACCTCACTAAAGCTTATAATTTGTTTGGATTATTAATCAATACTCCACCGATTAATTAGAATTTGCCTAACAGTGGGCGCAGTTCATATATCTAAAACGAAACCAAACTAGATCTGCGAAGTCCTGAAACCAAACAAGAGTAGCTTTATTTACTCGACAATATTTACACTGATTTAACATGCTAAATGCATGTCCATAACACTTATTGATGGTATATGCTACTCAATTTCATTTGTTATTATTGGCAGCCGCACGGAGCTTCTTAATTTGCTTTGCGCTTCCTGCCTCCAACATCAGGACTTGCTTCCTTCGGGTTCTCATTTTTAGCATCCAAGGGCTTCACTTCCTGCAAGAAACCATGAAAACAAACAAACTAAAATTCCTTATTGAAGGGAAAAAAAAAAGCCAAACTTCATAAATCTCCTCACAAAACTAAAAAAAAATGTTATTCATCAGAACACTTACGGTAACGACAGCAGTAGGAACATCTTCCTCCTCGATAACCTAAATATGTAAATAAATATCTCTAAATGAGTCATAAAAAAATAAACTGATAAATAAGATCAAACTCAACAGCTGTACTCACTGCAAGAACAGGAAAAGAAAACTCCTCCTCGAAATTGATGTCAGCAATATCCTATATGGATGGATTAATACAAAATGAGTACATAAAATTACCCAAATGTGATGCATGTAATTACATAAAATTAATAAGGTAACAACAATTTTAAAAAAATGAAAAAATTCAAACATGCAATTAGATTATGGATCATCTACCAGTGTGGGACGAATCTCTTCAATTATGGGAGTTGGAGGTGGAGCAGGGGGGAAATTCTGCATTTCAAGTGGAGGAGGAGGGTGGCCAGGAGGCTGGTTGGTGTTGAGATTGCATGCCATATAGTGATGAAGTATAATGACTACTTGAAAGTGGTATTGAAAGTAGTATGAGATAGAGTAAATGTTTGTTTGCCTATTTATTAGAAATTCAAGTATTGAAAGTAGTATGAGATAGAGTAAATGTTTGTTTGCCTATTTATTAGAAATGCGTGCAAGACCATCATAAAGATGACAATTAAAAATTTGAATATTTATAATAAAAGAATTCTTTACAGCTGAAAAGAGGGAAAAAGAATTGAAAAGAGAAAATATCCACCCCAAATTTAGGGTGGAAAAGTGTATGTAAGAAATAGAAAGAAGAATTTTAAAAAAAAAAAACTTAAGAAATATAACAAGTGATTAATGAAAAAATAAATCAAAGATAAAAAAAAAGAAATAAATATATAAATAATGTTACTACTCAAATAATAAATGTAATAGTTAATGTGAATAAAAAATTATAAAAGTTAGGGTGTGAAAAGAAATAAATTAAATTTTTATGAATTCGTGTAATTAAATACAATTTTATAACTTTTAAATAAAGAAAAAATGTTAACACGTGTTATATTTTTTCGGCAATTGCTACTTTATTAAAAGATTTAGAAACTTCTAGGAAAGCTAGTACAAGTAATGTCAGCAAATAAAACATTAGAAATAAACGCAAGAGCAACATCAAAATTAATTATATTACTTATTTTTGTTTCTGTTCTCTTTCATCATTTATATCATTATTATATTTATTATTTATTTTCCCTTTTATTCCTCTTATGCCAAATGTAACCATATTCATAATATTAGTAACAACTTTTATTTTTTATAGATAAATATTAATTATTAATTTGTTAACTTTTCAATATTTACATCAATTTTATTATGAAATAGATTGGATGGAAAAAAATATTAAGTGTATGATGCTTATACAAATTAATGTGATGCATTAATGCAAACTAATGCAAAGTTAAGCTTACAAGTAATTAAATCCATTCACCCACTATTCTTTGATATATTCACCCCTTTTACTTACTGTGTAGTTCTTTCATCCATCTCTTTTTTTATTGAAAGAAAGTAAATTGAAACTTTTTTTTGTCAAATTGCATGAATAGTGTGTGAAATGTTCTTCTCAAAGAGAAGATAGAGAGAGAATGTTGAGTGACTAATAAAGAAAGTGAGTAGTTCAAAGTGAGAGACTCACTCTTGAAAGTAATCTAATGTATATTATAACATAGGAACAAGCATTCCAAACTAATTACTTTTAGGATTTAAGATTTGTTTGGTGATCAAAATATAATAAAATATAGATAAAAGTTGAATAAAATTAGAGTATGATAAATTCGTATTCTATTCAATGTTTGATGGGTAAAATATAATATGTACATTTAATATTGTATTAGCTTATCCTATGTTTGAGTAGATAAAACAATATCAAAATGTAATATAAAATATATGTAATTGATAATATTACTTTTTTTTTGTTAGAATTACATAAGAAACTGAAAAAAATATTGTTTAATGTAATATTTGTGTAACTTTATATGTGTGTGAGAGAGCTAGGAACTAAATGACTCCAAGATTAACTCATGTAGTTTTGTAATCTTGTAGTTAATATTTATTTATATTTCTAAAAAAAGTATATATACACTATATAAAAATACTTTAATGATAGATAAAATGCTTTTGAAATTTTATAAAAATTATAAATTTAATTTACTTAATAACAACCTTTAATTTAAAAATTAGATTAATAAAATTTAATTTGTATATATAGTCCGGAGTTATTGAAGCTAATTCAAAACTTTAACAAGAAATATTCATAGAACAACTTGATACCTCCTCCTCTCTCTTTGTATCTTATATATCATATCTAGTTGTTTCCAAATTTAACTTCTCCCACGAGATAAAAATTACATAGATCCAATAAGATATATATGATAAAAGCAAAAGAATAAGTTAATCATATATATCCTGTCAATACACCTAATAACTGCTGAATATAACATAGTTTGTCCTATTTGTCCAGTTCAATGGACCTTCATTACAATTTACACATTTCATCATCAATTAAATGTGTTCTAGACTAATTAACCCAATGCCCAGAAAATGGGTCAAACCTATTAAAGGGCATGAGCGCGACAGCCAACAAGCCCAATTGAATATCATTCCAAAATCATTAGGATTTACAAGTTCAAAGATTTACAACTTACACAGTATACATATTGGGAGAAAACCCTAACCAATTTGAAGCTCCTAATTTTACCTCTCAGCTTATACTTAACAATCATGGTAGTAAATCTATGAGAGGAAATACTAGTGCTTACACTTGTAATATAAGTTATTCATTGATTGTTCTCTCTCGGGTTCGCACGTATTCTTTTGTATTTTTCCAAATTCCAGGTTCGTTGCTTGAAGGTAAAGATCACCACACCATCCTTTGTTTATATACGAGTCTTTTGCCTGCCAACTAATGGTGTCATAAGTTCAGTTTTCAGTTTATAGCAAAATATCATAACAGCAAACCTGTTACATCAGAACATATCAAAACCCCAACCTGATTCTCAAAAATTCACCTAAAGCTTTCCACAGAACCAAGTCAACACACTATAGCAAAAGGAGGATCAAACAGAGAAGGATCAAACAGAGAATGACGCACATACTCATTTTTGTTCTTAATATGAATAAACAAGAATAGCCTGTATGGTCATTAAGACAAGAAAAGTAATGACCATGATTAACTTATGATTAACAGTAACACATTCAGCGTAGTAAAAGTTATTGGCAATCATAACAAGTGCCGATAAAGGCCCTATTTAAACCAAGAACATTCAGTGACAATTTCGGCAGCATTTTAATGACCATTAAAAGTGAATTTTAGACAACCTATTACACCCGTTTACAATCCTTCAATTGTGGCAGGTAAAAGTTTCAGAAGACTTATAACAGAAATAACTATAGCCAGTAAAAGTTATTGGTTTTTTTCTTAAATCTGGTTTATTTTTTTCTAAGATATAAAATGTTTTATTAACGTTAATATAAATCATACTAACAGAAAAAGATATTTCATAAAATTCACAACCAGAAAGTAACCAAAAAAAAAAACCACAGCCAGAAAAAATAATATTGTATCAAGTATCAACCATTAATTCACGAGTATTACTATTATGAGGAAAAGATAAAAACTAAGTCATTTAAACTTAATAATTAATGTCATTAATTCCAAAACATAGTTTATAAACTTCAACTCTCAATCATAATGTGTAGTGTTCCACAATTAGCTTTGTGATGATCATAGTGTATGACTTGAAACAATAAAATAAAAAACATTATTTTTAAAATAACATGTGACAAGAATAGATGTTCAAAGAGAATTATATAATCATGATATAATCACAATCCAAATAAAATACTGAATTATTATAATTATAAAATCTTTAAAATTTCAATGTTAAAGAGGTGTCTCTTTTAGTCTTTATAATCCTTGAAAATAATAACTTTTCGATCTGTAGCTGCAGAAGCAAATGATGGCCACTAAATCACCTTTCAATGAAAAGAAACATTATTAAAACATAAAAAAGATAGCATAATCTTATAGTGTCACTAAAGAGTGCACCACAATCAAAGAGAAGATGTTATATATCTATCTTTACATATATAGTATTTTTTTTATAAGACAAAATTTATTATATGATGGACTACAAGGAGTATCCTTGTCCATTACATTCTTGTGTGTTCAAAAAATAACATAACAAGACAATTAGTGATCACCACTCATAAGAATGACATGGATGTATTTTCCAACCTATAAAATGGACCCCAAGCAAAGGACAGAAATTATGCAACAATGGATACAAACCATAACATGAACACCACGAGAGATAAATACAAATCCTTTATAAAATTCTAATTCAAATTGGCTAAAATACAGGTACCATCCAGTACCACCCCCAACTCACTAATAAATCCACCCTCACAGAAGCATGGCTATGAAGGCAATATTTATTTAAGTTCATTTATAATTGATAGCAATTGAACTTTAAAAACATTAAATGAGTAAGCAGTGGTTGCATTGCTTTGTGTTGTGCTCCCAAATCCATTATCCACCTTTTATATAAACCATATAATATTGAACACTAAACCTAAATTTATGACAGCTAAATCAAAGATATTTTATTCAGTACTAATCTTAAAAAAAAATCTTGAAACGAGATGAATTGAAGATCAACTGCACAACAGCCGTGTTATTGAATTAAGTTTTTCAATCACCAAAATCATATTTATGTAGATCCCTTTTTCCTTAAGCCCATGCACTGTCAATTCAAATAGTCATTCAAAAGTGAAGGAATAACCCACCTCCCCTCCCACACCTTGATATGACCAACAACCATAGACGTTAAAAGGGAATGAATATCAATGAAACACCAGTGTGCAACGATTGTTAAGAATTAATTGGGAAATGATTTTAATTGAAGTATTGACTTAGAAGCTCAGTTATATATTCAATCAAGTAAACGACGGTAGATTTTTTTTATCAGAAAAATAAATATTAAGAAAGAGGGTAAAGGGTACCTGACCCTTACAAATAAAACCCTCCACCTGAAAGTTTTCCAACTCAATATATACCCAAACATTGAAGCAGTTAAAAAAAAAAAAAAACCTGTGGTGCTAAGAAGAAAACAAAAAGCTGCAACGTTTTTGACATAGTGCCCCCACAAACCCACTTACCTGAACTATACCAATATCACAGCAAACAAATATATTAGTAATAGTGAACCAATTGAAGAGTAGTTTAAAGTACCACACTCCATGTATCGAGGCATCGTATAGCTTATGTAAGGTATTTATGGAATGTGTTTTTCTAAATTGTCCTTGAAAATTTCGCTTTGCAATTGCAAGCTTCAATAGAAAAATAACTGACAGGATTAATTCTTGAACCTGTTCAGCAAAAAAATTGTTCCTAGGGGTCTTTCACATTTATCAAGAAATCTTATCACTTCCATTTAGTACATTCTGCTTTTTGTATGGGCAACTGGATGCAAAAACTCCATTCCCTTGTCATCTCAGATTTGACTTCGTATTCCACTAAACCAAAATTGCACAGTTGAGACATATAAAAGGCTGCTATTAAATAATTAAGAACTATGTCTTTGTGTGTCACCTCCATAAGGGCATTTATGTTATAATAATCATCCAATGCATTTTCTTACATGCCTAACAAAAAAAAAATACTCTTAGCCTAGGGTTCCATAAGTAAAAGCCTTTATGTGCTAGAACTCCCAAAAACTGCTACTTCACTAGGCTAAGAGTAGCAAAGAGAAACCCTAGCATCAAATGGGAAAATTATCAGAGCAAACCAATAGCGTCAAATGGGAAAAAGTGCAAAGAGAGAGAGATTCGTAAATTACTGAGAAATCTGTGTGGCACGCTAGTCGTTGTGAGGAGAGAAACCCTAGGCTAAGCGTAGAAAGGAAGAAACCCTAACGCCAAATGGGAAATTATCAGGCAAAAGCAAACCAAATGGGAAAAAAAACAAAGAGAGAAAGATTAGTAAATTACTGAGAAATCTGTGGCACGCTAGTCGTTGTGGAGATAAACCCTAGGCAGATCGTGTAGCTGGAGGCACGGTGATTCCAGCAAAATACAGAAACCATAGGCACAGTGATACTAGGTGAAAATGATGAAAAGGTGAGATTCTAAACATGACTGAGAACCGAGATTCGCAAATTGGGAAGGAGTTTCTACTATTGAGAGTGGCAGTGGGATAGAATTGGGGCAAAGGCTAATTGTTATGATCGATTTAGGGCACAGGTGGACGATGATGAATTGAGGAATCAGAGGGATGGGAAACGCTGTGCTAATGTTTAAAGAAAAATGGATGAGGGAGATGCATTTTGGAGGAGGGTCACCGAGGGTTATCAGAAACTATTGAAAATAATTGTCATTATTAACTACAATTTTACTAACTAATACTTATTCATTAGTCGCAATAACTTTAGAATAGAAAAAGAAATACTACTGGCAAATTAGTTTATTGTGGCTAAATAATTGTCATTAAATACAACTTTCGGTCTAATGAATGAATAAGCTATTTTATTATATTCTAATTTATTATTTGGTGAATTAATAAAATAGAATAAATTTATCCTTTTTACTTATACTGTCCTATTTACTGATTTAAAAATGATCACAAGAGAGTTAGATTTAGAAGAAGAAGACATTGTCATTTAGCTGCACACACAAAGGATATACGTTACCAGAGATGGTTTTGTTCTAGTTTTTTTTTTTTTTTAATAGAGATGGTTTTGTTCCAGTGATTCCAAAGAATGAGTTAAAATCGGTGTTTATTGTTTCCAAATATATAAATTCCATAAAAAAAAAAAAACACTTCATTAAATTAAGATTATAATTTATTTAAATTATCAATTATTAATACTGATTCATCACTCCATCAATTAGAATTCTCCTTACAGGCAATTCATAAATTTAAAACGAAATCAAATTAAACTAGATCGGAAAAGTCTTAAATCAAACAAGAGTATTATTGTCTTTTATTATTGGCGGATGCACCCAAACATCTCAAAATGCCTTCACTTCCTGGCTTCATCATCATTAGCACTTGCTTCCTTTGCGTTCGCATTTTCATCTTCCGCAGGCTTCTCTTCCTGCAAGAAACCATCAAACAAACACCCGAAAATCCCTTACTAAAGGGGAAAAAAATCCCAAAATTCATATAACTCCTTACAGATATTTTAAAATATATATATAATTCATCAAAACGCTTACAGTAACAGCATTAGGAGCTTTTTCCTCTGTAGCAACCTAAATATATAAATAAATATCTCAAAATAAGTCATGAAAAAAAAAAAGATAGCGATAGATAAATAGAACAAACTCTACACTTACCGCAACAAAGGGAAAAGAAAACTCTTCTTCAAACTCCATCTCCGATAACATCCTTTATAAATGGATTAATACAAAATTAGTACAAAGAAGTATATATATCCTGAACCAGATATATACATGAATTACTCAAATATCATGCATGTAATTACAAAAGATTAAAAAACGAACAACAAATTGGAAAATTCAAACATGCAATTAGCTTATGCATCTACCAATTTTGGGACTGGTCTCTTCAATGTTAGGAGTGGGGGGCGGAGTAGGGGGGAAATTTCTGCATTTCAACTAGAGGAGGGGGTTGGCTGGAGTTGCAATTGCATGCCATAATAATGGAGTATAATAGCTACTTGCAAGTGGTGCGTGTTAACATAAATGTATATTTGTCTATTTATTAATAAAAATATGTGAGAGAACCATAAAGATGATAATAAAAATTTTGAAATTTGAATAGTTTTTTTTAAGTTGGATCAAAGACGAGAGACTAGATATGTCCCTTAATTTATTGGGTTAAAAATTAATTTTATTCACAAGTGGTGTGAGTTAGCATAAATACACATTTATCTATTTACTAATAAAAATGCGTGAGAAAAGCATTAAGATGGTAATAAAAAGTTTGAAATTTGAATAGTTTTCTTTTTGTTAGGAACCACATGTGTCTTTCAATCCATTGAGTTAGAGATTAATCTCACTTGAAATGATATGTGTTAGCATGAATACATATTTGCCTATTTATTAACATAAACGCATGAGAGAACCATAAAGATAGTAATAAAAAGTTTGAAACTTAAATAGTTTTTTTTCTAAGTCAAAGATCAAGGACCACATAAGTGTCCCTCAACTCATTGGGTTAGAAATTTATCTTGCTGTGTGTTAGCATAAATGCATATTTGCTTATTTATTAATAGGGATGTGTGAGAGAACCATAAAGATGGTAATAAAAGTTTGAAATTTGTATATTTTTTGTTTGGGCCAAGGACCATGGATTATGGGTGTACCTCAATCCATTGGATTAGAGACTAATCTGGTTTGCAAGTGATATTTGTTAGCATAAATGCATGTTTTCATATTTATTAATAGAAATGTGTGAGAAAACCATAAAGATGGTAATGAAAAGTTTGAAATTTGAATAGTTTTTTTTTAGGTTAGACATTAGGGATTACAAGTGTCTCTCAATCTATTGGGTTAGAGACTAATCTGAATCGTGGTGTGCAACTATTGTTGAGCTAGGAAATTTTATATGATGTGAGAATAAAACACATGTTCTTTAGTTAAATAGATTATTTTTCCACGTGTAAATACATGTGAAACCTTACATCGCTGCATCAATTATTTGACTTAAAAATTTGAATACTTTAGAATAAAAAATTTCTTTAACGTGAAAAGAGGAAAAAATGATAAAAAAATAATATCCACCCCAAATTCATGGTAGAAAAGTATAAGAAAAAAACAAAATTATAATAAGTGATTTAATGAAAAAAATAAATACGTGATAAAAAAAAAAGATGAAAATAAATATATAAATGTTATTACTCAAGTAATAAATGTAATATTTAGGGTGAATATAAAAAAAATACAAAAAAATAGGTGTGAAAAAAATTAAATTTATATGAGATAATAAATAGAAATTATAATATTTAAATAAAAATTGCTAACATAATACTACCTTTTTTTTTTCCTTCCACCACCAAAAATGTTTTTCCTTCCACCACCAAAATTGTTTATTAACTGATTTGATATTATTTCAATTTAAACAAACATCTTAAATTTAAGTCTGAATATATAATTATGTGAAATCATGGAAATGATAACTTTATTATCCAAAATCATCTTACACACCTCGAACAAATTTGACGCAACGTAAGATATATATGTTTTGGAAAGAAAAAAAAAAGATAGTGAATGAGACCTAGGAAAGCTGGTACAAGTGATGTCAGACAGTAAAGCATTAGAAATAAATGCAGGAGCAACATCAAATACACATGCAGCAACATCAAATTTCATTTACTACTGTATTTTATTTCTTTTCTCTTTCCTCATTTATTTCACTATTATATTTTTTATTTTTTTTCTCTTTCTTATCCCTCTTCTCTCGAACTATATTGTTTTACGCTTTTACTCTTCAACTTTTCAATGTTTGTGTTAGTACTATAAGGTCATTATCAGTTATATTTTGTAATATTATATGTTTCTTTTATCAACACCCCTCCCTCTTTCCCAAAGATCTATTTCCTTTCCTTAATGATGGCAGCATCCATCTTGAAACAATCAGTTGCTTTAGTTCAAACCAGGTATAAACATGTGCATATATTAGTTCTTTTAACTTTTTCATTCACTTTTTATATTTTCTCTTTTCGAATAACTTAGATCGATTTCATTATTATTGTTATTTTGAAATAGATTTTGATGATAAAGATATGAGCTGTGATGCAAATCGTTAATATAATAATATAGATTTTGATATATTCACGTGTAAATGAACAATTTATTTAATAATAAAATTTGTAAATATTTTTATATAAAATTTTATTAAATCAATGACAATCATATATGATAAATAAGATTAATTTATGACCTAATAAATTAAAAAAATAAATGTGATATATGATTCAGAACAAAAGAAATTAATGCAAATCTAAAGCTTACAAGTATAAACTCCTTCACCCAATATTTTACAAAAAAGCCTCGGACTTAAAAATATTTATTAAGCTCTATATTTTGCAAAAAAATAAAATACGATAATACTAAACATATTCACACCTATAGGTAGCCTTCTGCCTTAAAAAATTATACAAAAAAAAAAAAAAAAACTAAAGAGGAGAATGTCATTACAAAGAAAAGGTGAGAAATATCAACACCGTTATGAGATAGTTTTGCAAGACTTCATCTTCTCTATTGAACATTTTTGGAGACATCAAAGCATGTTTTTTCCATACAAATAACAAAAATATGAGGACAAAAGGTCCCCCTCTCTGAGGCCTCGTTTAGGAGCAAAAGAAAGGAGTTTGTTTCCATCCCAAAAAATGGCTAAAGATGACAAGGTGACACAAATTACACAGGATTAGCTTGATAGTGTGATTCTGAAAACCAAAAACCCTCAAATATGCAATATCAGAGAGACTAGTCAACTTTATGATAAGCCTGTTTTAGATAATTTTATAAAAAAAAATTACTCTTTTGTTGGTGCACCGAGTAGAGACTTCCCAAAGGATAACATTATCAAAAGTACTTCTACTAGAAACAAAATTGCTCTAAAGAGTCTCAATAATCTCATAAAGGAAAGGTTAAAGTCTCCTTACGTACATAATATTAATATTGAAATACTATGTTAGATAAAGTAGGATTGATCCGATTTTGTCTCATATATTTCAAGTTTGAGTAGATCATGTTCGAATTTAATCAAATGACCCAAATATATAATTAAAATGTTGGGTCGTATAAAATAAATTATGAGCCCGCCTCAACTAATCATTTACTTTATTTACACGCAAAATGAAAAGATGCATACAATTATTCATTTATATATAAGGTGATAAATAGTCTATTGCATTACACCATCAACAGAAGAACTCAAGCGGAAATTATGAGATCACAGAGATATCTCAGGGTGTTTTATCCCCAGTGGCAACTGCTGCGAGCAGCTGCATTCCATTGTCATCATCTGCTTCCTGAAACCACATTTAAACAATAAAAAAACTCAACGGCTGGTTTAACTTGAATTTTATCTAATCAAAAGTGTTTTATGTTTAATTATTGAAACACTTACCGAGGATTCTCCTTCAGGGTTTTGCTCGTTAATAGAAACACTAGCAGCTGCAACCTACAATTTATATATAACATAAGGAAACAAATTATAATAATATCAAATTAAACTTAATCACAATTCATTCCCTTACCGTTAACATTTCCATCTTTTCATCTTGCCTGCTTATTGATTGCCTGCTTAATACCATTGATGAATTTCTTTTACTAAATATTGTTCATACTTAGTGTTCGAGAGAGGAAAATATTAATAACATATTTAGTTCCACACAAAAAAGATATATTCATGAATCCAAAGGAGTTAAATCAGTGTTTCTTGTTTCCACATATAAAAAATTGCTTCAACAAATATCTCATAATTAAAGCTTTAATTTATTTAGATTACTAATACTGATTCATTTCTCCATTTATTAGAATTTTTCTAACAGGCAATTCGATCGTATATCTAAAACGAAATCAAAACTAGATCGGCCAAAACAAGAGTAGATTGATTTAATTACTGCGTATTTAATTTCCACTTATACTATAAATGCAAGTCCATAACAGTAATTGATAATGGAACATATAGCTGCACCCTATCTTCTTACTTTGCTTTCCGCTTCCTAGCTTTGCTATCATTAGGACATGCTATCTCCGGGTTCGACGTTTCAGATTCGGTGGGCTTCTCTTCCTGCAAGAACCATGAAACAAAACACGATATCTACATGAATTGCTCAAATGTGATGCATGTAATTAATTATATAAAATTAAGAAGCCAATTAACCACAAATTTTTATAAAAATGGAAAAATCAAACAATTAATTAGCTTATTCATCTAGCTAGCTACCCTTGGGGAGGGAGGGAACTCTTCCTTCCCAGAGGAGAAGGAGGAAGGGAGTATTTGAGCATAGATATTGTAATGGAGTATAATAGATACTTGCAAGTGGTGTGTGTTGAGGTAAATGTGAGTTTGCCTATTTATTAAAAAGACAAATGCTTGATGTGAGAATCTGATAAAGATAGTAATAAAAAGTTTAAATAGTTTAGATAAATAAAAAATATAAAAAGAAGTATATTAATTAGGATATGAAAAAATATGTTTTTTTGTCCCAATATAATTTTCATCTTATATTATTTTATAAACATAAAGAAAAAGTAATAAATAAATAAATAAATAAATAATAATTTTATAAAATTAATATTATATTATCATTAATTCATTGATAAATTTTATTTTTCATCATTAATATTATAAAAGATATAAATAAAAAGAAAAGTGATTAATGATAAATTGAAAAATTAAAATAATTATTTTGGGATAATTTTTTTTATCTTACACGATGATTATAATGGAATGAAGGGAATAATCATGTGATTGAACATTAGTGGTTAATGTGTTAGAGTTAAGATTGATTTTTTTTAGTAATACCCAACTTTTATTCTTGACAAAAATAATTATTAATTAAACTTTTAGTAATTTTTTGACTGAAATTTAAAAAAATACAATGAAGGGAGTAATTAATTGTCACACCTCTTTTAATACCTTATTATATTTATTAGTTGTTTCCCTTTCATCATTCATTAAATACTTTATTATACTTATTAGTTTTTTTTTCACTGTATGACTCTTCCTCAAATGTAACCATTTTCATATTATTTTGTTCTACAATTTTTTCAAGTTATATTAATACTAAGATTATAATAAAGAGATGTAATTTAATTGATTAAACGATTATTATACATCTGTTAGTAAAATAAAGAAAACAACAAACCAGTTTCAACCCGTCAGTAATTTACTCACTTCTAAAAGTTGGTATATGCGTATGTTACTCTAGCACTTAATTAGCTGCGAAATGATAAGTTGATAACACTACATATAATTATTTATTTATATAGAAATTAATATAGATAGTCTCTTACATCAAATACTACAGAATCAGCCGAACTCAAGCAGGACCATGAGATCAAATCATGTTTAGTTTTTTCTTTCACCTCTTTCTCTGTTGGTTGAGTCAAATATAATAGTTTATTAATTAGACCAAGAGATGTATCGATCTCAACTACACTAGAACTTTAAGGACTCTTTCAAACATTTTTCAGTACAAATTGATTTTTATTCTCAAAATCTATCACAGTGATTTTTCATCAGGGTGTTGTTTTCTTTAATTCCGACAAGAAGACCCTCCTTTTTTGATTCCGCCATCTTAAGTCCAGTGGCAGTGGCAGCTTCCTCAGCTTCTTCTCCACCTTCTTCCTAATAAGTCTAGTTGCAACTGTTGCCAGAAGGTTAATTCCATTGTCATTGTTACCTGCTTCGTCCCTCACATTATTATTTTCATATCCAACAATAGTATTCACTTCCTGAAACTATATTTAAACAATAAAAAAAAAATCAACAACTGTTTTAATTAACTTGAAGTTTCTCCAATTAATCAAAAGCTTTTTATGTTTACTTGTTGAAACTCTTACCGAGGATTCTCCTTCAGGATTTTGCTCGTTAATAAAAACACCAGCACCAACAACCTACGAATCATCAACAACAAAGGAAGAAAAAAAGAGTACATACCAATTTTTATATCATAATGAAAGAAATTATTGGTATCATATATACTTTATCACAAGTCACACCCTTACCCTTAACACTTCGAGCTTTTCTTCACCGTTTGGTTCGGTCGGCATGAAATCGGGTTTTTTAAACCTTGCAGGTCGTCTGCTTAACCCCATTGTTGAATTTCTTTTTTGTAAATGTTTATAAAGTATTTTAGTGTCCAAGGGAGAAAATGTAATTAGGCAATGGTGCTATAAAGTAGAGAACTATGTATCTGATGAACTAGGATGGGGAAAGCATGCATATCTCTATTGTGCTAGCAATTCATTTTGGAAACAAGTAATTGTAAGCAAATTTGGCATGTAGCAAATCACTTTATCAGAGTGAAACCGTCCCTAGTGGACTCTACACACATGAATAGCAGTTTCATGAGGGGCCCACGGTTCGTAATGTGAACTTTAGAGGCTTAGAGCCATACTATGTACTATCAAGCATGTAAAAATGGACCTTACTCCAAGCCTAATTATGTCATGTCATGGTAAAATAAAAATTAACACTTGATTTATATACCATCGGTGGTGGAGTACATTTTCAGGAAAAGAAATACTTTGTAATAAATGATATGATAATAAAAATATAAAATATTATTAAATAAATTATAATAATTATTATTTGAATTAGATAAGTCTTTCATTCTAGAAGACTATAACCTTGATGTTTTTTTTAATTAAATATGTGTTTGAGAAATAGTTGAACTTAACATCATCAAATTTTTCAATGAAAACTATACATCATAGTTATTTTTTGGTATTTTTGTTTTGAAAAGTATGATTTTCAAAAGTGTTCTTTAATATATATATATATATATATATATATATATATATATATATATATATATATATATATATATATATATATATATATTCATGTTCAACCTAGTTTCAACATCAACATGTATGTATCCAAACACAACTTAAAAGGAGATTTCAAGCAAGGGTGTGAAGCAGTGACGTGTACGTAGAGCCTCTGTAAACACAGCACACGTATTGAAGTCAAAAGTAACCGTCATTCATAATGCTTTTTGATGTGTACTACCTTGTCTTTTGAGTTCCTTCTTTTGGGCCCCCTGAAATATCAGATATAAACTGATAACTCTAGCTTAGCTGTTAAAACCTCCCACTCTCTCAGACTAACCTGTACCTGCATGTAAGCCTGTGCTGTGTGCTTATACCTAGCCATAAGCCGGGTCATTGTCTTAAGAAAAATATTGGACTTTTGCAGGTCCACCAATTTGTAATAATATATTATATAATTAATTTGTGTATTCAAACACCATTTCTATTACCTGCATGGACGGAATAAGGATTACACTAATGCTTAAGCAGTCAAATTTCACTTCACCCGATGAAACAAATTTGGGCGTTTCCTGAGCTTATATGGTTGGAGTGTTTTATACTTAATTGATTAATTTCCCTGGTGCTTTCATCATCACAAAAGACAAAAAGAAACTACTCTTTCTACTTTTTTTTTCCTTTTTTTATTAGGTTGCTTCAGTTAAGAGTTAGAAAAATAATACTGACTGATTTTTTTTCAAGAATAGATTTTTCTTTGATATTATTATTTTTAATTTAAATAATGTTTTAATTTTAAATTTTTTTATTAATTGTCTAAAAAAATGGTACTCCATTTATTATATATGAGTCTTTATTAATAAAATATTTTTTATTTTAGATTCTAACTCAAAATTTCTTAATGATAATGTGATTAGTAGATCTTAGAAAGCACAAATTTTCACTATAAGAAAAAAATTATACCAAAAGCTTATAATTCCATAACAACTTAAATAATGAAGTAAAACAACGGGATAACACCTAAGATACTAAAATCAAACAAAAAAAATTAATAAGAATCCAAATAGACAAGAAAATTATAGAGGACCAATAAATAAATAAATAAATAAATAATATTATAGAGATTAAAATTTTATTTAAGTCCCTATTTATTCTTCCTCCAAATTGTGTTACTGATGTATAAAATTAGTTGAAAAAAATTACCAAAAAAAACTCTTTTAATCTCCTAATACATTACAGGTTTAAAAGGTAAAATATTGCCTCCAACATTGTGCAATTAATAACAATAACGATTTAATTAGTTTTGAGCCAAATTTGTAAGAATATTTGGTGTAAGATCTAATGATAATGAGCAAAAACTTATTTTTCATATGATTTACAATTAAATATAAGAATATAACCAATACACTTTTTTATAAAAAAAATGAAAATACCAATGCTTTTATTTCTAATCTTGTTATATAGTTGATTTAGAAAATAATTTTACAAAAATTGAACAAATTTTATGTTCTATGATTTTATTGAAAAATATCTTGAAGAATCTCTACCAAGAACGTGGTCGATCTCCATATGAGCACCACGAGACAATTTTTGGCTAAATGATATAGCTCTCATATTCAACTTTGTATCAATGGTCATCGTTATGTCACACTTTTCCAACCCCATGGAGTAAGATAAATCTCAACATAAATATGAGCAAATCACTCTCTCAGCCCCTTGACACTGGTACTATAAACTATAATTTGATGGGTCTATCCACTACAGTTGTTATGACTAGTAAAAATCTCTCATCATAATAGACCAATTTTAAACATGGAAACCTAATCCAATTAAACCATGATTTTTTCCACTTTTGCGTGGGAGATACAAATTTTGAATTTCATTCTGTTACTACCCAGTAATTATCAAACATCATCCACATGGGCTATCTGAAATAATCTTCTCCTCTTGCCCTCAAGTATCTTGCTAGGGTTAATATAATTCTTGGAACACACGGTCATCCTAATGGACCTTTGGTAGTAGGTAGTCCCAGTCCTCATACTCTATTTGAACTAAATTCTAAAGCAGGAATTTTTCTTATCCCTCACAAGCTAGGGGTGATTGTTCCCAGGCCAAAAGACTTCATCTCAGAATGAGATAGATAGAGCTGGTGGTGGTGCCACAATTGCACTGTTGTTTTTTATCTCATGGTTTGCTTGGTGAAAGCGGTTCCTAGCTCCTTCACCATTGTAGAGAAAGAAGCACCTTTTGTCGCCATTGTTTAGCTAGTAGCATATTCTTCATCTCTTACTCAAGTTCTTGCGTGAAGAAAAAGAAAAACACTCACACCATACGTAATAAACCATCAATTTATAAATTTGAAGTTACAATTTTCAATATTCCGTCATTAAGCGTGTGAATCATTTGACGTGAAGTTATTTAAATTTAATTAGTAATCTCTGAGACCTAAATATATGTAATTGATTAAATATTTAAAAAAATTATCATCCATAATAGTCCTCTAGAGCACCATTGAATTTCAAGTTTTTCCAAATGTAATGTAATACGAAAGTTGTTAAAAGTTTGCAATTTACCTTTGGGGAAAAAAATGTACCGTCCTCTCTAATCTCATATATACTGACCTATTCCGGTATTTTGTTCCATTTATCGTGAATCATCATACATAAATGGAGTGAACAAAATTATTTTAGAGAGTAATTTTTATTTTTAAAATTATGTATGATTCTTGGTTATCCGTGTCCTGTCCATATAAAATTAGTGTTCACTTTACTCGTCACTTGGATCTGTTTAGATACAAGTCATAAGTTTTTTTGAAAACTTCTCTACTGAAAATATATTCTATATTTTCAGTAGAGAAACTCTCAAAAGAATTTATGACTTGTATCCAAACAGACACTTAAGTCGGCTAACACTTAACAATACCTTATTTAATGTAATATTACATTCCTTGGAAATGATAATAAATTAATAATTTTTTGAAATTTGACTTTCGTAATGTTTTCAAATTAACTGATGCATTTATGGTATTATCTGCAATCAAAGAGCCTTTAATGCTAGGTGAAGAAGAACTCCTTAATACTAAAATGGAGAAGATTATAAAGCAGAATAGATATGAAGTCAAATTCAGATCAATACAAGACAATAACATTCCCAATTGATGGTAATGAACTGTTTGATAGGAGTAATTATTAAAACCACAACACATTTTAAAACAAAGAAAACAACATACACATAGCATAAGAACTCCTAATTAAAGCTTCAGCTTTCCATGGATCAGCATATTCCAATTGAATAATCCTTCATTCGTCGTCGTCATCGCAGTCAGACACGACAACATCATGTTTCACCTGCTTTGAGCTTGTTCCCACTGGCACCAAACCCTAATACCACCAACACAATAAACACATAAACTTTCAACATTTTCACATTTTCCATCAAAATGTTGAGGAGAAGTACATATGTAACTCTAATATAACAATCTTCAGAAGCAAATTAAGAATCCTTAATTCATTTACTAGCATATGGTGCTGGGTAATTTCACAGATCCTGTTCCATTCAGAAAAAAAAAACTTTTGAAAGCAACAGGATCCCGTGTATACCCCACATCAAAAAAAAGTTCTGATAAATCTGCTGAATAAAAAGTGAATCATTATTACAGAATCCAAAAAAAAAACATTTCAATTACCGCCAGGAATATTTTTAGGGCATCTTCTTTGGAGTGAGAATTGATGATTTTGAGAGCTGCCTCCTGCACAAAGAATTTTAATTAAGAATGTTTAAAATAAAAAAGGGAGAGAAATTAATTGAATCTTGGAACCGTATATAAAGAGAGGAGAATGTATATCAAACCCTTGCAACTTTCATTTCCTCCTGAAACAAAGTTTTAGGCTCAGCATCAATGGAAGTCTTTCTTTCAAGTGTGGGAGGAGGAGTCATCAATGGTGTTGTTAATGGCTTCTCCATGTTGTTGTCCTTCTTCTTCTCTGCAGCTGCTACTTGATGCTTCTTCATCTTCAGAGGGAAAGGAAACACACACAACACACCACTACTCCTAATCTTGAATAAATAGAACAAGAAAGGTGGAGAAAAGGGCACTTGATTGTGCCTTTGCTTTTCCTAATTTGTAACCGAAGGTGTGCAGCTGAAAATGGGGCATCTTTGACTGTCATTATGAAGAGGGGTGAGGGGCACAGCTGTGCTCTCAACAGATCAATTAACGTGGCAACCATGGCCAGGAACAAACAGAAAGGCACATACAAATGGCAGAAAAACAGGTGAATATAGACTTCTTAGGCTCTAGTAACGCATCAGATGAAACAATTACCAAGCACACAGTAGAAGCCAAAAGGGTTGTTTCTCTTGCTCTCTCTTAGGTTTATTATGGTTACTAGTGGAAAACAGGCATAATGTCTGTCTATTAAATTTGCTTTTTTAATAAATTTGATTTTTTTAATAATTTAATTCAATTAATTTCACACGAAAGTTTTAAAAATAACCGATGGTTTAGTGGGTAATTTGAGAGTAGTTCGAAGGCATCAAAACCGGTTTGATCCTTGATTTGATTGAAATATTGAGTCAATAAATCAGACTCTCAATCTCAATTGATAGGTCACTTTGATCTGATTGATCTAATATATATATATAATAAAAAATTAAAATATATATATCTAATAAAATATAATTAATTTATATTTTTATATTTTAAAATTAAATTTATTGTTATCATCAAATTATAAATATTATATAATCATTTATTATTATAAATTATTTTGTGAATATTATCATTAAATAACTAAGAAAATTCTTATTTTTCATGACTAAATACAAAAGTTATTAAATAATCATAAATAAGTTTAATAAAAATGTATAAAACACAAATATTACACTATATCATGATTAATATAATAATAATTAGTTATTATATATTGCTATCAAGATAAAAAAAAATATTATATGAGCATATTATGTATATGTCATTCAATAATTAGTTATTAAGAATTTAACATGTTATACAAATTGGAAAAAAAAAATCTCAATGTGATCAAATCATACCAACTCAATTAGGGTCATCGATTTCATCAAATCAATCAAGTCAAATCAAGTTACTTGTATTTTTGTCCTACACCTTAATCAGATCACTTTAAACATCAAATCTCAATCTAGGTCGATTCAATTTTAATAACTATGATTGAATTATAAAATCATACTAGTAATTCTCTTAAGAAAATAGTTAAAGAATAAAATAGTCTAATAAAAAGTGGAGACTAATTAAAAGAAGGTATTTTCTTTATTATAATTATATAGACTAACAATTTAATATGATTATCTTTATATGAAAACTTAAAAAATAATTGTAAGTATAGTGGGTAATTTAGAGAGTATTAATCGATAAAATAGTGAAACTTTTAGAAAATAATTAAAGAATAAAAAGTGGAGATCCAAAAATATCAAATATTTCCTTTGATACGTAGTTCTTTTCCAGATTATATGACGTTTTAAAATAAATTGATTATATGTCATTTTATAAAATAAATGTTGCATTAAATGTTTTTTCAAGACTATTTTTAATTAATATTTAGTGAGAATATATAACAAGAGTAAATGAGTCATTAATCAGAGAAATAAATTATATCTTAGAAAATTATCTAATATTTCTTTAAAAAATTCAACAAATTATTTACATTCTTTATTATTTGTGTCAAAAATTTAGTCATATAATCTGAAATGGAAAAAATAATTATAGAAAATGTGCATGTATGATAACCCGAAATTTAAATAAATTGGATAAGACATTGAAATTAGGCTTCATTTAATTTCATTTAGAAGTCCTAAACTCGAATCAATGAAGTTTGGTTCTTAATTTCATTTATTACGAGATTTACTGAATTATTTATATGATTTTTTTATATAGAAAATGAGCCAGTATTCCCTATTGAAAGGGTTAATTCTTTAGGTGAATTTAAAGAGAATCATAGCATTAAGAATCCTAAAGAAACAGTGGGTGTTCAATTACTATGCAAAACAAAGGAACAAAGATGAGGCAGAAGGTTTTCCAAGTTCTCAATTAGAATGGGTTGAATATTCAACTTTAGGTGAATAGATTATGAAATTTTCAATTTACGAAAAACTGTTAACTATTTGCTAGTCATATTATTATATTTATTCAAAATAGATTCAACTTTTTTGGGGTCTACTCTTTTTTTTGTACAAAATATTTTTGGTACAATTTGGGGGTCTACTCTAAATACTCTGATAACTTTTTTTTATTAATCTTCTTAATTATTAGATAAAAAATATCAAATGTTTTTTAAAATTTTAAAAATATTCTATTTATTTACCTTTTCATTTATTATTTTCTTGATAAAATATTTAAAAAACTATAAAAGAATATAGCATTACTCAAAATAGATTTGACTTGACAGCAAATATGGTTTCGAATGCTCATTGTTGTAAGGAGCCAAAATATGCTAGACCCAATGATAAAAATAACCAATAAAGGCCCAATCACCTGTGACTAAAGCTGATGGGTTTAAAGCAAAAATAAAAAACTGATGGGTTCAAAGAAAAAATCACTGATGAGTTCAAACACCAAACAAACCAGGGCCTACAAAACCTCGCATAAGTCTGGGCGCGATGATTAGGAGATAATTGACATTTTCTTTACTGTAGATAATTTTCATTTTTTCATATTTGAGTTTAATTATTATCCATTATCAGTATAAAAACTGTTATATTACTTTTTTATGAGAATATTTTTGCATTATTAAATCATCAAAAATTATTTTCATATATTTTTTAAAATAATTATCATAAAAATTAACCTACTTACCATACATACCAAACATATATACCAAAATGAAATTAATCTTAAATGAAAGTATAGTATAATATTTTGTATATTATTAGCATATATGATAGCACAACTCGACTCTACTCCATGGAGTTATCTCATTTTAAGGAGTGATAGAGACAATAGTGTCCCTTAACATATTGGCTAGGGACATACAAACCATATGCAATCTTATGTCTCATTTTTCTCCATTAAATCTTGTATAAATTTCAACAAAACACCTTTGACACCTTAGCTCAAATATTCCAATATAAAGCTCGAGGAAACAACAATACAAACGCTTAATTTTTTTATAAAAAAAATGCATATCACATATACATGAACAAAATTGTGGCATGCATAGCATCTTCAAAGCACAAATCAACCAAAGCATCAAACTTTAAGCCATAAAAACCCATGCTTTCAATAAAAAAGCAATCAAGAATAGGTCAAACTCTACCATAGGATTTACCAGAACACAAAATTACAACTAAGTCAACCATGTCTCCATGGGCTTAAGATTTCATCTCTCTTTACCTCAAATGGGCTTCAAAGATTAAGCTTTGAACTTTTTCTTCATTTCCCACCAAAACATCAAAGAACCTAACATAGTGGTTCAAAAATTAAACTTTTTGGAAATTAAAATGGAGGATGAGAAGAGGATAGGTGTTCCAAATTAAGATAGGAAGGAGAAAAAGAAAAGAGAAATCATACCTTGGCATTTGAAACTTGAGAGAAGGAATAAACCGAACAGCATAACTTAAGAATCTAAGTCTTAGGGGTTGCTACACACTTAGAAGTGTGTAGCTGGAAGCAAAATGTGGGAGAATGGGCACAAAATGAGGGGGGGAATCCATCAATTAGGTATTTATACCTGGTGTTTAGGTTTTGAGCTTTAATTAAAATTGAAATGAAACTCTCCACTAATGCCAAGAAAGGCCATGCCAAATGGGAGGGAAAAGCTTGAAAATTTTCAAACAAAGTAACTTTCAACTGTGTAAAAAAGAATATTAATGTCCTTCTCTTTGGAATTAAACTAATTAAAACATTTATCTTTTTATTTAACTTGAAATTTTAAGGGCAATTTAGCAATTTTAATGGTGTTTTGGCACTACTGCGTCTCTAGTGCTTCTCCTCATAAAGTATGCATTTGACAAACAAAAAATTATTTTATCAAAAATTTCAAAATTGCTTCAAAAAAATTCGAAAGACTAAACATGATTAGTTATCACGCTTAACGATCAGACAAATTGAGTTGTTTGCCTACTAAAGTCAATCTAAGTCTACACAATCTGTTAATGACAATTTAAGTTTTAATTGAATTTACAACTAAAACTCGACTCATCAAATTAAGGTCATGTTTGGGGTAATTTTTGATTGAGTTTTGAAATTTTTTAAAAATAACAACTGATTTTTAGTTTTAGTTTCAAAAACATTTTAAACTATTTTTTAAAATATGATTAATTTCAGATAAACTCAATTTGAAAGTTTCATATTGTGTAATAATTAGTTTTAAAATATTTTTTGTGTGGTGATAATAATAATGGTGATAATGATGATGTTATAAACGGCAAGCGACGACAAAAATACTAGTGGTGACAGTGACAGTAACAATAGTGATACTGACAATGGCGATGCCAATGATGATGACAGTGACCGTATGATGGCGGTAATGGTGATAGAGTTAATGGTGGCAATAATTTCAATTGCAATGGTGGCGGCAATGACAATGGTAGCGGTATTGGTGGTGGCGATAGTGACACTAATGATGGTGGTGATAACGATGATAGCAATGTTGGTGACGATGGTAGTAGTGATAGTAATATTGATGATGATGGTGATGTCAATGGTCGTGGTGATAGCAGTGTCGGTGATTGTAGTGGCGACAACTAGCTATGACAGTGACAACAATAGTGGTGGTAACGACATCAATGATGGTAACAAAAAATGTTATTGTCAAATCTAAGAAAAGTGTGCTTTTTTAAACTAAAATTTAAATTAACAAAACCTTTTTTTTCTTGTTTTGAAAATAAGTATAAAAGTATTTCAAAAATGATTTAAAAAAACATTTTGTCTCCATTTTTATCAAACACATTTTATTTTAAAAATTACATATATAAACTAAAAATAAAAACTTGCAACCAACTCAAATGAATGTTATGATTGTTGTTACAATCTTACTTAATTAATGATGCAAAAAGTTATTAATTAATACAATTAAAACAATTTACCTAGACATTTATTAGATAAGTACTTATCATATACACCTTAGGTCTAAATTGCTTTTACACTATGTTTGGTTAGGTGAAAATAAAATTGAAAGGAAAAAAATATGGATGATCAAGTTTTTTTGTTTGGTCAAAGAGAAAATAAAAGGAAAATGAAAAGAATAGTTGACTTGTAGAAATAAAATTTAATGGCAAATATTTTTTTATCTTCCTAAATATAGAAATATTTTTTATTTGTCCATGTAAATTTTTTAATATATTTTTCATTCTCAAAAAATTGAAATGTTTGAATCTACCTACATACTTTTTTACATCGATTATATTCATAACCAATGTAAAAGTAGTCACATTCGCATTGGATATATACATGATCGATGTAAAAAGTCATCATCATAAGTTCCAATTCATTTAGGAGAAAAAATGATACATTTCAATTTTGTGAGAACGAAAAGTATATTAAAAAATTTGTAAGAACAAATTTTAAACATTTTCATTTATAAGGATGAAAAACATATTTTAGTCATTATTTTTCTTCCTTCAACCTTCCTTTCAATTTGAATTTTAAATTTTTCTCTCTTTGAATTTCTTTCCATCCAACCAAATCTAGCCCTATTTACTTCTTATTGCAACCAAATCTACCATGCTAAATAGAAAATAATATTAAATTATTTTCACATAAATTATTTTCTCAAGTATGGGTATCTAAAAATAACCAATACTAAAAATATAATGTAATCCGTCACAATCGACATATTACTCTAAGTACTAACAAAGCTAAAAATGTATTAAAGGTAACTAGTAACCAGGTCTTCAAGTCTATTCAATTCCGGCACGTTTTTTCTCATGCTCTGGAAACAACATTTTTAATGAGATCTAATGAATTAAACAAACTTAGAAGATTTGTAAATATTATTATTCTCAGCTAGCGTAGTAATCACGAAAATCAGTTATGGTATCTGTAATGAATTTAAAAATAAGATTATATATGTATATATACACTAATAAAAAAATCAGATTAAAACACTCGTAATTCATGACATTTTGAATAAATAAAATATTTAAATAAATGACAATACCTCAACACATTTAAATAAATATAACAAACACAACTTCATGATTTTTAGAATCATACAACACAATTCTTTGGTTTTTAAAACTAGTGCGGATCTCATATTCTTCAACGAACAAATGAGTTATACAATGACATCTCATCATCTTTTCCATCATAGATGTAGGTATCTTAAATATTTTTCTATCTCAAATAGGATATCTATAAATAAGTATTATTCACATCATAAATGAAAATATCTAACATTATATCCTCATAATAAAATGTGCATCATCATTCATTCATAAAAAGTGATGATAAAATTACAAAAATATTATCTAAAAAACTACCAAATAAACTCCCTACTTTTGTGCATTAATAATAATTCACAACATCATACCACAACAACATTATACATCACAAAAATCATTTAATAATCAAAATTCTTAAAACCTTGTTATATCAGTTTGGCGTTCTCATACCCCTTATTCAAATCATGCACCACACACACACACACACACATATATATATATATATATATATATATATATATATATAAACTTGTATATGCTAATCGAATGTCATTATTTTTTTAATTAGTGTCATTCAAATTTGCCTTAACAATAATAGCACTACAACGATTTGTTACTTTTCCACTAAGAATTATAAAACACGGTCACTAAAATTTGTCATATGACTTAAGAGAAAATATTACTGCAACATGCACTGTTATACATATTTAAAATTCCAACCAATTTTAAATTATATTCAATCACACCTGAATGTCCAATTGTATATACTTATTAGGAAAAAAAATTTATCTATCCTTATACAAGCCTTGTATGTAATTTTAAATTATATATTTTGATATTTATTTAACTAACATTTATTTATCTCTTATTTTTATTATCTTTAATTAATCTAATATATTATTATATTACTAACTTTTCAAAAAATATATCAATCTAATATTAAAACAATTTAATCTATTTTTTTTTACTAAAAGATATATTTAAATAATCTTTATTTAAATAATTATTGAATTATTTTTATAATGTTACATTATTTTGATAAGTTATTCTAAAAAAGTTATTAAAATAAAATAAAAATAGCTTATCAACACAGCCTAAATTATTTTGTGAGTTCTTTCTAAAACTTATAACAATATTTACACCATAAAATAAACTAAAAAAATATATATTTCAAACACACCCTATATTCTCTTTTGTTGGTGACGTGGATGAGAGAATCTTCTTTTGAAGCAGCCAAAGGCCAGGATCATCCAACTGTCACCTGATCAGCTTTATATTCGTAGCAATTATAATCCTTAAACGGCGTTATGTCTGTTTGTTTACTCACTAACATAACGGTGCTTTTCCGTCAAATAACGCGACACAAATCCCAACACATCTCATGTCATCCATAATCTATCACACTCATGTCATCCGCATCCTAATCATCATGTCATGTTACCATCAACTATCATGCATGACATCCCATTCTATGACTCGAAACTGCTTCAGAAATCAGAATGTTCGCGTGTTGTATTTCGGGTGAGGAATTTCATGGTCCTTCGAAGTTCCGGTGTATCAATGTACCTTTAATTTTTAACCGTTGATTTCTCTATGAAATGCATCATCAATGGCTAAAAAGCGATGTGGGAAACTGGTTCAAAGTAAAAAAGTTAAGAGTCCCTCCCACCCACTCATTAGAGTGCTTTCTTTTATGTTTTAGAAAATAAAATATAAAGAATTCAATAATTACGGTATAAAATAATTTTATATTATTTATTTAATTAAAAATCATTCTGACTTTGAAATTAATTATTTTAAAAATTAATAAATATTATATATATGTGATTAAATAATAGGATAAAATTATTGTATAAGGTGAGTGTTTGACCTTTTTTCTCAAATATAAATCTAACTTATTTCTATAGCTAATTAGCTATTATTCATTATTAATTATTAATAATAAAAATGACAGTTGAAAAAAAAAATCTCAATGTACCCAAACATGCCGTTGAATTTCAAAAGACTTGCCTGCAATACTATACAAAATAAATCATTTGGAAGACCTTGCCCAAAAGAACCCGCAGTTCCCCTCCATGATCCCCACAGGCCACAACGATTCCCATTTTCTTTTGGCACAAAACAGAATCCGATTTGACTCATATTAATGATACGTAATTCCGAGATTATTTATCTGATGGTGTCTCAACTCAGTTGCATGTTTTACACTGAATAAAAAAACTCAATTACATGTTTTTGATTTCTCTATTGAAATATATAGTGATTTAAATATATATCTTACACATTAGTCAAAAAAATATTTTAATTATTTCAAAATTACTTTTATTTTATCTTAATATGTATACTTAATTTTAAAAAATTATGTTGATCAGCTATTTTTATTATTATTTATGGTAGTCTTAATTACCTCAAAGAAGTGATTGAATATTTAGCCTCAATGAAAATTTTAATAGCCATAATGATATAACATAAAATATCAGAAAACTGGTAAGAAAGCAACGTTTCCTCCAATAGCAAGTATCACTGTGCCTTATAATGAGAGGGACCGTATTTCATGCTTTCATGTTCGTATCCCATCCCGATTTTAGGGTTTCTGCAACTTCTGTTCATTCCTCCCTGCCGCCGCCATCGTTTATTCAATTAATGAATATTTTGTGGCATGTTTTTCCCTCGTACGAAAATTCCTTTAGGCTTTTTTTCTTCTTCATAAAATAGCAAATGTTTTGTGTATTTATTTTTATACTAAAATTAGCATTCTTAGTTTGAATTTTTTATTGTTTTCATCATCTATCATCCGTGCATCATAATCAATTTTTGTATGTCTACTTAATTTTTTCTTAATTTCCTATAGGAATCAAAAGATAGATATCAAAATTACAACAAACCCACACACTATATTCAATCAACCAAGTAAACTATATCTAATCTTCTCCCTATTTCATCTATATCAAACATTTTTATAATATTATTTGATATACTATATTTCTCGTTCATCTCTCTTAAAATTAACAAACAACATAATAGTAAATATGATGATTTCACTCTCAATTATTTCTAACGGTATTTTTTGAAAAAACTTTTTAATTATGGTTAGGTTTAGTTCCCTAGAATGAAAACAAAAATGCTAGACTTCTCAAGTTTTGAAATTTTTGAGTCTTTTTCCTTTCTTTAACTGCATTCTTGCTATATTGTAAGTGCTGTAAATCTACAGATTTTTATGTAGATAATGAATGGACAAAAATTATGTTTAATTATAATTTTCAGTTTATGTGAGATACAGAGTAGTATTTTATGTGAAGTCCAGTTTGAAACTTTATAGCAGCGCATTTTGTTTAACTGTAACATCTTAAGCTAATCTAAAAAGTGTTTGTTTAATTTATATCAAAAGCCCGTTGGATCAGACATGCAAGGCCGTTAGGCTGTCTTTGTAATGGTTTATTTATTAATAGTTCGAAGAAATAAAAAAATCTGAAAAGGCAAATCAGTTTGTACTTGCCCATTGAATTGGACACGAGGCAGAAACGCTTATGCCATGTAGGTTTTGTCCTGCAATTCTAAAAGCGATTAACAATGTGACTATCAGCACTATAGAATGGTAAAATCCTTCACATAAAGTTAAAGTCGTGTGAATTGATTTCAGAGACAGTTAAGTGGAGGGGCCTTGAAGATATAGACATGTCAAAGAAAGAAAAAAAATAAAGAGGTGGACCCACGTCAACGTAAATCTCGGTCATTAGGTCAGGTTACAAGTGTGTTTATATAAGTATTTAATTGTTGGAAAAATATATATCATTAAATTAGTAGATTGAATGATAAATGATGTCAATTGTTTTCAAATGGATAAAAAAGCAGTTAATTCAATAATGTGACACATTAATCAAATTCATTTTAAAAGTTTTGTTAAAATCAACAAAAGTTGATTTAATTGATAAAAAATAAACTTATATTTATATATTTGATTTTCATTACCAATGCGAAAGCTTTATCAGTGAATCATTTGTAAATATTTCTATAAATACTCATTGAGTCTTAAGGATTGTTTTATCCAGGAATCCTTAAGACGTAACTCACATTAACTTCTTTTAAAAAAAGTATGATAAATATAATGACGCGATTATATGACATTTTCAACATATTATTTTATTATTAGATTAAATTTATAAAAATCTTAAATAATAAATAGACTTATTTTGATGGTGACATCGGTGATGGTAATGGTGTCAATGTCAGTAATGATTGATGGTGGTGGAGTAATGGCTCAACGAAGATAGTGATAACGATAACAATAATGGTGATGTCTATAACGGTGACACTATTGTTGGTGATAATGACATAAGTGAGAAAGATTGTTATCAAATGTAATGAGATTGTATTTTTTTACAACTACAAAATTTAATTCACAATTCCTTTTTTGGGGTTTTGAAAATGAATGAAGTGTTTTGAAATTAAGTTAAATAGCATTTCAACTTTATTTTAACTAAACATGTTTTGATTTAAAATATTCTTTGAAAACCAAAACTTCAAAAAATTGCAATCACCTTAAAGAGACATTTAGCTCATTAGTCCGAGTTTCACTTAGGGTTGATGACCTAGCACTTAATGTTGCATAAACATACTTTTTTGTACCTATTATCACTTTGGTACAATAGATGAAAATAATTTAAGGTGGATGAATTAATTTAGGATGTTTAAAAAGAGAATAAATAAGGTGAAAACAATTTCAAAAATAATGAGACCCAATATTGTTCACTTATTTCCACTTATCTCTTTATCTCTTTTCTATCTTGCTTCAACTAAGCAACTTTAATTTTCACCTATTTTCACTCAAATTTTATTTCCATTCACTTTATTTCTCCCTATAAGCAAACTTTTTGGTGACTTGCTTAACTTGCGAGTTAAACAAGCTTGACCGAAGGTCTTTGCTGGCAGCCCACATATGTTGGCAAAGTTCACAATTACTAGTTCAAGAGTAAGTTTGTATGTGTCTAACACTTTAACTTGAAACTTAGAAGGCTTGTTTGTGGACTTAGGGTTTTTAGACTCGAGTGCTTGACATAAAGTCTATTCCTAAGAAGTTGCACTGTCATAATCCCTTATACTCTAACCAGATTTACACTGTTATTGTTTTTCTCTGGTCATCCTGTGTTGTAGAGTCGTACAAGCATACAATCACCCTTTATTCTCTAAAACCATTAAAGTGTGTCATATTTTTCAATGGGTTGTATTTTGGGAGCTAATTTTGACGCTGATTCCGATCAGGATGAATTGTGTTTCAAGATCTTATTCGTCTTTTAAATTACCATTTAATTGAATAATGTCTAATTTACAAAATATGATTACCAATTTTAGACATAAAAACCATAGACAACAATTCTACAATTTGTAGTGTTTTCATTGAGAATAGACCAAATAGTGAAAAAGGATAATAAATGAAAGAAATGAATCAAGTAGTGAGCAAGAATTTCTTAATTTATTTTTTATTTTGCAAATGCGGACCGATCTATTTAGCCCGGGAGCTAAACAGTGCGGTTGCGGGCTTCCAAAACAAAAGTCCATTTAAATTGAGCTAAACAAATGCAAGAGTGTTGCTAGGTGCACCCAGCATTATTGTTGGTGCACCCAGCATTCTAATAAAATGACAAAATTGTCCTTGTTTGGTTTTTCTCTTACGGATCAACTTGATCCGGAATTCTGGATCAACTTAATCCGGAAGAGACTTCTGAATCAACTTACAGATTAATTTGATCCGTAAGAGAAAAATCAAGTAAGGACAATTTTGCTATTTTTTTAGAATGCTTGGTGCACCTAGTAACACGCTCAAAACGATAAACTTACTCACTCGTATATTCGACCCTAGGTGAAACCAATAATCGCACCTAATTGACCGCACAGCACACATCAAACTTGGAAACCCCGTTAACTCCATAAATAAAAGAATAAACGAAGGACGTATTCGTAATTTTAGCAACCCAGTCCAATACTATGTGCTAGAGATAATGATACCGATGCACAGGGATGTTGATGCGATAACATCATTATGATGAATCATGATCAACAACATGGTGCATGTGCACAAGGGAGGCGCAGAAGTAAATGGTAGTATTTGACTTCATTTTTTAAGATGAGGAAGAGAGAGAAAGAAAGGGAATAGAAGCGAAAAGAAAAGACCAAAGAATGAAGAAAATTCAATCGGATCGAATACAAACTTGACGTCCGCAATGACCCTCTCTCTCAATACTTTCTCTCTCTAAAACGCACGGCATGAAGCAGCAGCAGCAGCAGCAGCAGCAACAGCAACAGTACGTTGTTTCACTGAGATTAAAGACGATGCTGCTTCTGCACTGAGAAAACCCTAGACACTTATAGTGGACGCGAATTCAGAAACCCCAAGTGGAAAGTCCGAGCCTTTTCGTTCCTTCTCAGTTCCTTGATCAGTTCCCAGATTCTGTTACTGTTCAATTTCACAATTTTCAACTCTCGGTGAGTCATGACAAGTTTTAACGTTATAACGTTACACTTCCAAACGTTTGACCCTTTCGCCTATATTTCTGTCTCTGTTTCCCTCAATTGCTGCGCCCCATTTGTCTCATTTGTAGCCCTGGATCGTTGATTCGCTTCAGCTACGCTTCGATCGGCTGCTATTTTTGTCGCCACTTTTATGAAGTTTATGTTTTACACTTTTTTTCCCCTTTTTTAATTGAGCTTGAACTTTTGTGAAATGGTAATTCTGAACTTGTAGCTCGGGGTTTTATTGATTTTGGTGTGAGATGTGTGTCTTAATTTGATTTAAGCTTCTCTCTTTCTTTCTTTTTTTTTTCTTTCTTTCTTTCTTTTAATTTTCAAGTTTTTAAAGTGTTCAGTGTGCTGAAATTTTGGGGCTTTGTTTTTTTGTATTGGTTTCTTGGGTATTATTGAGTGCACTGGTTAATGGTTGGATCTGAGAAATCATGTGTTGTACAGAGATTCATGCGAGAGCTGTTTGGAGGTTGCTCATTTAAGGGAGGTAGCGCAATTATAATGTTCAGAATCAAAGAATGTTTCTTGCTTTTGGTTTTCTTTGGTGTATGGCTTGTGTTTGGTAAAACTCAGCACAACGTGCTTCTGTTGGATCATAGTGAAGACTTTGGCCTTGAACTCGGGGTTGAAATAGTACTGTCTGGGTTGAGCGTTGTGAATTTGCCCAGTTTCTGGCAAGCTCTTGTGTAATTGTAGTTTGTTGAACTTGTGTTTTAAGTAACTCAGTTGTTATGCTTAGGTGATTGCTTGAAGACCGTGATATCGAAAGATGGTGCCTCCGGGGCCACCCACTCCCATTGGTGGTGCCCAGTCTGTTTCGCCTTCTCTCTTAAGATCGAATTCGGGAATGCTAGGAGCTCAAGGGGGTCCCATGCCGCCACAGTCGTCTTTCCCTTCACTCGTCTCACCACGCACTCAGTTCAACAACATGAATATTCTAGGAAATATGTCCAATGTGACTTCCATACTGAATCAGTCTTTCCCAAATGGAGTTCCGAATCCCGGGCTCTCTGGTCCTGGAAACAGCCAGCGTGGAGCAATTGATACTGGAGCTGAAAAAGATCCAGTCTCCAGTGTTGGCAATGGAATGAACTTCAATAATTCTTCGTCCACATTTGTACAGTCAAGTATAGTGAATGCTGCTTCCTCTGGTCAAGGTCAGGGTCAACAATTTTCAAACCCTTCTAGTAACCAGCTGTTGCAAGATCAACAACATTCCCAACAGCTTGAACCTCAAAATTTCCAACATGGTCAGCAGTCAATGCAACAGTTCTCTGCTCCCCTGAATACACAGCAACCGCCGCAGCCGCAGCAGCATTTTCAATCAATTCGAGGAGGGATGGGTGGTATGGGACCTGTAAAGCTGGAGCAGGTAAGCAATGATCAACTCGGACAACAGCAGCAGCAGCAGTTGCAATCCTTGAGGAATTTAGCTTCAGTGAAGTTGGAACCACAACAAATGCAGACAATGAGAACTCTGGGACCTGTTAAAATGGAGCCTCAGCATTCTGATCAACCATTATTTATGCAGCAGCAGCAACAACAGCAGCAACAGCAACAGTTTCTCCACATGTCAAATCAATCGTCTCAGGCTGCTGCTGCCCAGATCAATCTTTTGCGCCATCACAGGCTTTTACAGTTACAACAACAACACCAGCAGCAACAACTCTTGAAGGCAATGCCACAACAGCGGTCCCAACTACCACAACAATTTCAACAGCAGAATATGCCTATGAGATCTCCTGTGAAGCCAGCATATGAACCAGGGATGTGTGCTAGGCGGCTGACACATTACATGTATCAGCAACAACATAGACCTGAAGTAAGAACCAATCTGTGTGTGTAAATCGTATATCTTATTAAGAGATATTTACACTTTGATTTTATGTAGGATAACAATATTGATTTCTGGAGAAAGTTTGTTGCTGAGTATTTTGCTCCTAATGCCAAAAAGAAATGGTGTGTTTCAATGTATGGAAGTGGAAGACAAACAACTGGAGTTTTCCCTCAGGTCTGTTCTAGAGAAAACCTTATAAACTAATTCTCAATGCTGTCTAACTTTATCTAAGTTCATGAATTAATTGTCTAATGGCATGTTTGATTGTACTATATTCAGTTATTAGCATCTTGATTTTGTTGTTGTGATTGTCATATTGTAATGTATAAGGATTTGGGTGATTATTTTCTTACATGTTGCCACATATAGTTTATGGTATTCAAGGAACCAGATATAGTAGTTTCACTGATGCTAAACATTAGTTTAACCTAAAAAATGAATTCTTTAAATATTTTCAGGATGTATGGCACTGCGAAATATGTAATCGCAAGCCTGGCCGTGGATTTGGTAAGTTATGTTTTTTGGGGTTATTTTTTCTGCATTTCCCTGCTCAGTCTATTTTTGGTTGTTCACTGTTTGAATGTTGTCATCTTAAAATATTTGTCAAATATATGTAAATATGATTGAGTTGTGCTATTCACTTTCTGAATGGTCAATTTTTTTTTCTTTTCCAGAAGCAACTGTTGAGGTTCTTCCACGGCTTTTCAAGATAAAGTATGAAAGTGGTACTTTGGAAGAACTACTTTATGTTGACATGCCTCGTGAATATCATAATTCCTCTGGTCAGATTGTTCTAGATTATGCAAAAGCAATACAAGAAAGTGTTTTTGAGCAACTTCGTGTTGTTCGTGATGGCCAACTTCGAATAGTTTTCTCTCCGGACCTGAAGGTTATACATACAATTATAGAAATATTAACATTCTAATATTCAATGAAAAATGCTTATATGTTATTGTCATTATTGACTTTCTTAATATGAAAGAAAGATTAATTGGCATTCTCTTGTTATTTCATTTGCAGATATGTTCTTGGGAATTTTGTGCTCGGCGCCATGAGGAGCTCATACCCAGGAGATTGTTGATACCACAGGTTGCCAGTAATTGCATTATGAGAGGGCTTTGTAATTATAACTATTAAATTAGATTCTCTGTTTAGTTAAATAGACAAACATACTTGGCTGATTGAATATTGATTAATAAACCCATTTATTATCTGTTGACTATTAGTCTCGATGATTTTTCCCATCACTGTAGGTCTGCAATAAGTTTTGAGACTGGCATTTGATTAGATGTTTGCTAGGATCTATGGATTCCTGGTTTTGTTGCTAGTATTGTGATTATTATTTTGTTGGGAATGCCTTTTGTAATGCTGGTTTTATACTCTATAGATTTTGCCAGAAAAGTTCTTGGCCATGCATTTAGATATTATACATTATGGTTATTCTTGTCTTTACTTATCATTATTATTATTATTATTATTATTATATATATATATATACAGGTTAGTCAGCTTGGAACGGTTGCTCAAAAATACCAGTCTTTTACTCAAAATGCAACACCCAATGTATCTGTTCCCGAATTACAAAATAATTGCAATATGTAAGTCCATTTTGCATTTACTCTTTATGTTAATTTTTGAGTCTTATTTTAATTTTCTATTTATACTGATGC
This sequence comes from Glycine max, assembly GCF_000004515.6. Classification (NCBI taxonomy): domain Eukaryota; kingdom Viridiplantae; phylum Streptophyta; class Magnoliopsida; order Fabales; family Fabaceae; genus Glycine; species Glycine max. The sequence goes on from NC_016091.4 coordinate 49,810,279, forward strand.
CTGCCTTCTTTAAAACTTGACTATTTTTTTGTTTTAATTATCTTGTACCTTGTTAAAGAAACATGGAATGGGTGTGACTTACTTCCTTTTGAATATGGATTCATGAGAATGTTTCATCATGTTTATCTCCTTTAGAGCCACTCCAACTGGAGTTTCTACTACTGCTCTTACAAATAAGAATTGGTTCTTTCTAAATTTGCAGCATTGGAGTTCTACGAGTTGGATCCTTGTGTAAGAACGGTTCTTTCATAAGAACTGCGATCTTGTTATTAGAGAAACATTTTTTTAGTTTCAGATTCAACTTGAGGAAAGTAACTATCATTTACCTTCTTCTCTGCCGGGGCCTCTTCGATGACCTTCTCCTCCGCCCATTAGCCTGTGTTGTCAGGATCCCAAGTAAAATTGTGTACTCGCATGATTTCACGATCTTGCTCCCTGCTTCCGAGCTGGATTGGGGGTAAAATCGTGAAGCGGTTGGATTGAAGATTGTAGTAGGAATGGATCAAAATTGTGAAATTGGATGTTTTTTCAATCTTGCTTGCTAGATTTTTCCAGTTCAGCATGCAGACCCGCTTTTCCCCCAAGTTTGTTTAACCTATTTTTTTGTTGCCCTAAATTAATACTTTCTGCTTCTTCCCCATTTTCAAACCTAGATGAACACTGCCCAGCTTTTCTCTTTTTTCCTCTTCAATTCTCTCTGTCTCTCGGCCTCTGCTTTTTGTCTCTCTCAGTCTTGACCTGACCCTCTTTCTGCTATGATTATTTGCTGCTGTGCACCTGTGTCTGTGGTGTGCGTTCAGTCTCTCAGGCCCTGATACTCAACCGTCTCTCTCTGGCCTGCTGTGACTTTGACTATGGGATCTGATTTGCACTCTTGTTTTGCTTACTGTGAGTGAGATTTGCCGTGTTTTGCCTTCTCTTGTTTTCTACATTTTGTTCTCACTGAACCATGACATATGTGGCTCTAAACTCTTATTTTTCAGCCACCACCTCTCTCCATCATCTTTAGTATTTTTCCCCTTAAAACTCATGAGTTGGTTTTTATTTGTGATATCTTCTCTACTGTGTCTTTTATTATATTATTTAATTTTTTTGTTATATTTGCTTTCTGTTTTTTTTTTCATAATTATTATAAAATATAGAATAGACTGAGATATTAATATTTAATAATACTTGTACAATATTTATAAAATAATATAATAAGTATAAAATAACTATTTAATTTATTAACTGGATTTTAGTTATATTATTATATTTATTAGCTAATTATACTATCATTTATCATACTTTTGCATCAAAATATATTTTTCATATTTTTGGTAGGATCTTATGATCCTTGTTATGATCCCACATTTACGATCTTGCAATCTTCCTGCTGATCTTGACAACATTGCTGTTAGGAGTTTCTCCGCTGCTTTTGCAGTGCTCAGATCTTGATTTGCCATTTTCCGCAACCTTAACAATGGATTTGAGCGATTCACCTACTGATTTGTGTGTTTTGTATCTGTTTTCCCTAGATTTGGGTGTGACTAAACTGTGTTTATTGTCATTATTAATGTTTGCCGTGTTTTGAAATGTTTGTAATTTTTTGTAACATTCTCTTAGGCAATTTTTTAATGTTCGAGTGACTAGTTCTACTTTTAATGTATGGTGTGTAAAGCTGAAACCTTTTGTTTTGTTATTTTTTAGCTTCCTTTTAATTTTGAGGCTTGAAAAAATATCATAAATTTTTAATATATATATATATATATATATAAATATTTTCCAAAAATATTATTGTGAAAAATTTATTGAAACTATATTTTTTTTGCATATTTATTTTTTCAAAATTAAAATATAAATGGATTATTATCTTGAAATAAAAATACATATAAAAATATGAAGATGTGATGTAATGTGTGGGACCCAATTTAAGTTCTTAGTGAGTTCATCATTGGAGTAAAAAATTACTGAGGTTCTTAAATATGATGTGGTTGTGTAGGGTCCACTAAAAGTAGGTTTAAAACCCATGGATGAGTTTGGGATTGGAGATGCACTTAGTAAAATGTATTCTGCAATTCGTTCTACACTTTTTTTAGACCTTTTTGGTGGTCAATTCGCTTGTATATGATAAACCTTGGTTGACCTGTTCTTGAAAATAGCGTTAAGAATTAAGATGTCCCATACTGCCTAGGAATATGGCCAGAATACTCCATATAGGACTTGGGCAATCATCCTCCCTTTAGTAAGCCTTCTGGAGTTAGGCCAATCTGTTTCTAATATATAGATTTGTATATTTTGATTTTGTTTCATTCTCAATAAAAAGTCTTTTTCCTTGGTTATTATGGGAGTGTTGGATTCTGGTCTTGCTGCTGTGAGGAATTGTGGTGACTTTGCACGTGAGTCTCACCATCACAACATTCAGTGACATGTTGCATGCTTTACACAGCCATTTCCTATTTTTGTATATTCTGTTTTCTGCTGGTTGTGTTGTGTCTACTGTCTACAATTTAGATTGCACTAGTCCTTTTTCTTGATCTCTTTTTGGTCCAAGTCTAAATTAATTAGGTTTGCTTTTTATGAAAGTTTCTGTTTTTTCTTCTAATATTTTTATATGCTTCCTTTCCAGGTTTGTTGCATCAGCCCGTCAGTTGGCTAAAGCCTTAGAAGTACCATTGGTTAATGATTTAGGATATACAAAGAGATACGTGCGCTGCCTACAGGTAGTGTTCCATTCTTAAGACATTGCTTACCACATTTTCAATGCTTAATTTTAATCTAGTTATTTGTGGGCAATCATGTATTTATTTCCTTTTAATGTTTCAAATTGAACTTGGTTTCTTTTCCGGCTCTATTACATGTCTTTTGTGTTATCATCCCTGCCTGTTGAAATGTTATTTTGTGAAATTTTGAACAGAACACCCCACTTGCCTTGGTTGTTTGAATAGGAAAACCTTACTTGGTCTTGTTTTTCGGATTCTCTCAATGTGATTGCAAATATAGCAATTATGCTGGTTACAGTTCATGTTTGTAATAAGATATCCTAAGTGAGGAATTGGGGCCCAGTAATTGCTGGCTGATATTTGATGGTGCTTTTATATTTTGGTTAATAAATATACATCTGTATTTTTTGTAAGAGTTATTGTCAAGGGCTAAATAAATCAGGAATTCTGGCTGTTTGATAAAAAAAAAGAATAAAGTTCATATTTTTCTGTTTGGATACAAATTCTGTATATATATAAGAGAGTAATGATATATTTATCTAAAATTTTTGAGTTTCATTTGGAGTATAATCTACAATGAACTCTATTCATATACTGAGTGAATAAAACAAACTTAGTTTATTGTTTCTTACTTGTTTATACTGCAGATATCAGAAGTGGTAAATAGTATGAAAGACTTGATAGATTACAGCAGAGAAACTGGGACTGGACCTATGGGTAAGTTAATGGTTTACTATTACTTATTTTGTTTGGATATGAATGTGTGTATTAATAATGCATCATTAAAAAGAGAGCAACTGTTCCCATACAATGTTCCAATGTTGATTTTCCATTTCTAATTAAAAAAATGAACATTGTTTAGAAATTGAAAGTCTTGATGCATTTAATTCTATACTTTGGCTTTATATATTACAGTTTAAAATTATTTTTGGATATTAATTTTGTTTTTCTCAAGATTATCCTACTTGGTTGATATTTGTGTCGTGGGGCTTGCATCCAACCTTTCTAAGCTATGCCTAGTAATAGAATCAATTGAATTCCAGATGAAATTACCTTTGACAAAAGAAGGTTCTTGAAGATACGCAGATTGAAGATTGTTCATGATCTGGTTAAGAGTTGGTCTTGGTGACTAAAGTTGCTGTAAAAGTGTAGTTGTTAAATGTTAAGGGCATGTCTTTGGATTTTAGTGATAGTGGAGGACATTTTTATGGAAGATTGATTGAAGTTTCACAAAAGTGTATGGTTTGGAAGTTGTGAGAAGGAATTAAGTCTTGTTGAGCCTGCATGCAGTTTATGCCTTTAACAGTTAGGGGAGAGAGAGAGAGAGAGAGAGAGAGAGAGGAATAGCCTAGTTACTTAACTATCAAGGAATAGCTAGTTTCTGTATAGCCTGTCCAACTGATTTATACATGGTTACAGAAATTGCAATGTAGTCCTGGTCTTTTGCTTTGGAATATGATTTGCAGTCATAGTTGGTATGACAATAATGATAAAAAAAAGAGATGTTAAAGGGAATCAAGAGCAGATCATTAGAGTTCATAATGTCTCCCCTAAAGATTTATTTTTTGGAGCTTACCTATTAGGCTATTACAACTTGAGAGTTGACGCCGATATTTGGGAGGAAAGACTTCTTTTGTTAGTTGTCTTACTTTCTACTCAAATCCTGTTTCTGGAGCCTGGTATCAATGTCTTTGATACTTTCCAACATTAAGATATCCTTGTGTCTATTTGGAGGGCGAAGGATGTGTAATAAATCACTCATTAAATATTTTCTGACAGGAAGGTTGTTAATGGATAATAGGTTTGAGGTCAAGATGCTGATGAAAGTTGACTGAACTTATTTGAGGAGCAAAACTTTTCCATCTTGTACCTTTTTATGTCCCAAGTATGGAATCATTTTTGTTTTACATGAAATTGTTTATATGGGCAACCAATTCTGCAGTGATATCTCTCTTTGATTTCTTTACCTAGTTGGGGAAATGGCTTCCAACTCTTTTGATTATTGTTCTGTAATTTTTCATATCACTTAACTGGAGGAAAGTTTAAGTCTTTGAAATAACTTATACAGTTACATTATGAAGATTTTGTTTTCATATACTAAGAATTACTGCCAGCTATTTGATCGTGATAAGTTTAACAGAATTTTCTTTTTTTTTTCCCCATCTCTCAGAGAGCTTAGCAAAATTCCCTCGGAGAACAAGTGGTTCATCTGGACCTCGTGGTCAAGCACAACAGCATGAAGAACAATTACAACAGCAGCAACAACAACAGATGGTGGCCCATAACTCAAATGGTGATCAAAACTCAGTACAAGCTGCTGCCATGCAAATTGCTTCTAGCAATGGTATGGTTAGTGTAAATAACACTGTCAACCCAGCATCCACATTAACCTCCACAAGCACTATTGTTGGTCTTCTTCACCAGAACTCTATGAATTCTAGACAACCAAATTCAATGAACAATGCAAGCAGTCCATATGGAGGTAGTTCTGTTCAGATTCCATCCCCAGGTTCCTCCAGTACAGTGCCACAAGCCCAGCCAAACTCATCCCCTTTTCAATCACCAACACCATCCTCTTCTAACAACCCCCCACAAACATCTCACCCTGCTTTAACATCTGCCAATCACATGAGTACAACAAACTCTCCAGCTAATATTTCCATGCAACAACAGCAGCCATCTATTTCTGGTGAACCTGACCCTAGTGATGCTCAAAGCTCAGTCCAGAAAATCATACACGAGATGATGATGTCCTCCCAGATTAATGGCAATGGTGGAATGGTTGGTGTCGGATCTCTTGGAAATGATGTGAAGAATGTAAATGGTATTCTGCCAGTGAGTGCCAATACAGGGCTCAATGGTGGCAATGGCTTGGTGGGTAATGGCACAATGAACAGTAATTCAGGCGTTGGGGTTGGTAATTATGGCACAATGGGTCTCGGTCAATCTGCTATGCCTAATGGAATCAGATCTGCTATGGTAAATAATTCAATCATGAATGGAAGGGGAGGAATGGCGTCTCTTGCCCGGGATCAAGCTATGAATCATCAACAGGATATGTCAAACCAACTACTTAGTGGACTAGGGGCCGTTGGTGGTTTTAGTAATCTTCAATTTGATTGGAAACCTTCTCCTTGAGAGCCCTTTGTAGATTTATGAATGTTGTGGTTCTTGACAGTTGCTCATGCAACATGAGCAATGGTATTTGCCTTCGGCCCCTGATGATATGGCTGAAAGTATTTGGGTTGGGTAGTCACAGGGCGTAGGCCACTGTGCTAATATATGAATTTATATATAAGAAATGAAAATTTGTTGGCTGGTTGTGTGGCTGATGGGGCTGATTTTTCTTGTGAATTCAAGTGTAACTTTTTATATTAATTTTTCTTATGAGCTTTCACAAACTCATCCCTGATATACACGCACACACTTGAGGAAGGTGACAAGTTTTGGGATACAAAAAGCAACTGGTTGTTGGGGGAATAGTTAGATATTGTCCCAAGCAATGATCAATTTGAACTTCGTATGCACAAGGAAGTAATCAACATTCAATCATTGAATGAAGTTTGATTATCCAATGTAACATTTACAAAATGAAAAATAAGAGTACAAGTATTACTTAAAATTGTCAAATCCCAGAAGGAAAGATGGTCTTTAAACTTATAAACAAACACTATCTATTGCCATTTAAGGAATGGAAAAGAATTGAAGAGAATGAAATTTGCAATGTCACTATTGTCACTTCTCCCATTCCATCCCTTCAATTCTAGCACTGTAATGCATGCAATTGTTTATCATTTTCTCAGTTTATAATTCAACATATTTTTCCACTGTTGCGGACAGTGTAGATTTGGGAACGGCGCCAATTATGCTTTCTTTTTTCTCTCCATTCTTGAAGAACAGAACTGTTGGTATGCTTCTGATGCCGTACTGTGTTGCTATGTTTGGAGAATCATCTGTGTTAAGCTTGTAGCATGCAATTTTTCCAGCATAATCCTTTGCTAACTCATCGATAACAGGCGCTATCATCCTGCATGGACCACACCACGGTGCCCAAAACTCTACCAGCACAGGGGTCTCACTTGCAATCACAAGGTTATTCCAGCTTGAGTCAGTCACCACTTTAACTGCAAAGTTTGATCAAACATATGCATTATTTCATTAGACAAGACACCACATAGAGGGTTAAGTCACTTAAAGCTTGAGTGTGATTTAAAACTGCTACCTAAATGCATTCTTATGCCCCATGGAGAAACAAATTCAGAATTCAGTACAAGAAAACAAGCACATCAATTTCAAGATGAAATTAGAAAATCAATCAGCTACTTCATTCAAGCAAATGTGTGTCTGCATGAAATCAATCTCTGCAATGACACTACTAAGTGTACGTGAAGTTTTAACTCGTTTTATCGCTCTTCGTAAAACACCTGACACTATCACCACGTGTCGGCTGTATAATTTTTATATAGGTATCATTCTTTTTAACTTCAGTTTTCTATAAACTGTGCAAATGCATGAGCCACTACCTAGTTTTAATTCTTGTCATAAAACACATTCTATTGTAATTTTTTTAAACTACAGTATCTGATTTAATATCTTCTATTTCTTCACGTCTTTTTAGGAGACCTTTTTTAAGCGTCTCTTAGAATGACTAAAATTCATAATGAAGATTTAAATAGGAAAATCATGTCATAAAAAAGGTTATTTAGGTTCAATTTGAATAAACTTATAAAACGAATAATTATAAGAGAAGAAAATAAGAAAGTAAATAAATTAAAATTAGCCAATGAATTAAATTATAGAAGTTTTCTTATTTAATTTCTTCAAAAGTTTATTTTACTCTATTATGAGAGAAGTTTAATTCAATTTATTTTATGAGTACTAATTGAGAAATTTATCCGCAATTTAGCTTTAGTACTAAAGAAATAGAAAAGCAAGTGGAAAGGAAAGCTACTAAAGTTGAGGATAATTAATTAATTACCTTCATTTACTGCTTCACGAGCATTGCAAACAAAACGGGACTTTCTATAGGCAGCACCGGTTGAGTAAAGAGAAGGGCATGACAGTGTTGAGTTTTGCAAGGATTTCTTGAAACCTCTGTGAGTTGGGAAGACAAGCTTATCCCTTGAAGATGGAAAGAATGGAGAAAGGCATTGGGGTGTGGCTGTGCCTACTGTGGTCACTCGTAAACAGTTCTCCATGCCCATGCTAGCTATGCTTTTTTGTGTAAATTCTAGTTAAACAAACAACTGTGGAAAATGCACTCCTAGACTTGTGGATAAGCTCATGTATTATTGTGCTGTTTTTTTTCTTCTTCAATTTGTTTGGTTTGATTATGCAGTATCTCCCTATGTGGATATTATTACAAGATTGTGAGGTTCTAAGAAGGCTCAAGTTCATGTGGATGTCATTTATGTTTCAAACCCCTCTACTTTTTTTCATCCTACTAAAAAAGTACAAACTGTCCAAAATTCTCAGAACCAGAAACTAAGGTGTGTGCATTAACTACCCAAAAGAGAAAATTAAAGAAGAAATATTTCTTTATGTATTTTCTTTTAAAGATTTAAATCTTGATAATTTATTAATGTTTTTTAATTCGTTTTTTTCTTTTTTGTTAAATACTTTTAGCTTGTCAAGTCTCAACTTTTATATTTCAGTTCACCTACTTAAGTTATTGGATGATAATTATATCATTTTTTAAGTATTTAAATTTTTATACTTTTATTTTAATTATTAAAATTGTAGTCCTTACTTATTATTCACCAAATAAAAAAGGCTTACTTATTTAATCATACAATGCAAATAAAATTGAAAACGAGTTTTGAAAATAATTGTTTGAGTCAAACTTCAAGTAATTAAAATTAGTTTTTTCTAGAATTGATGTGATATCAGCTCCACGAGATCGTGTGGTTGTCAAAAGAAATGCAGGAATGCAAGGTCAGGACTAGTTAGAATCGGAATCAATCAATCCACTCATGGTTTCGTTCCACTTTGATATTATTAACGAACAATGAGCATCCATAGAGCCATAGCATATAGCATCTTTTGATTATTGTACGTTCGATTAGTATATGTAATGTATGTCTCATGTCATATCTATCAAGAGCTTGAGACTCTACTTATCATCTACGCTATATAACTAGATGTTCTTGAAACCTCGGCTCTCTAATGGTGGTTTTGGTACAACAAAAAATTGTAATTGAGAATCAATTTTTCTGGATTTGTTCTCTGTAATTGGCGTATAAATCTTTAGTAATAATAATAATTAAAGGTAAACAAATCCAAAAGATATATTTTAGAGGTTTAATTAATCATATAGTCCTTATATTTGTGTCAAACTCTTTGTTTAAGGCCTTATACCTAAAAATTATAGGTTTTAGATTCTCTGAGTATATTCTTTTATGTTTTAGTTTCTATTAGTTTGTTTATTACATGTAAGACCGTTATAAAATAGAGACATAAGGATCAAAATGTAAACACGTGATTTAAAGGACTAAAAAATTAATTAAACTTGAACTTGCAAAGGGAATTGATTGGATCTTAAAGCTGCTGTCAGCATGACAGGATAAGCTGGACCAAGAATTTCAGAATTGTTGTCTTGATGAATACAAAAACCAAATATCTGCTACGTAGAAAAATGTTCATCTGATTCAAATTCCTCAAATGATTGTGACCAGACCACTTAACAAGGCAGCATAATGCTGATGGTTCACTTAACATGTGAATAACCAATTATTATATAAATAACTAATCAATAAGTTGCTGCTCTTGAATCTTAAGAAAGAAAGATTTTTACTCTGATTCCTGTTTATGAAAAAAAAACTCTTGCTGGGCAGACAAATTGGTAGTTGAAGGACCTTATCTATATGATAAGTGAACTTGATTGAACACCAATGTCCAAGGCTTTATGCATATTGTCGATGGTGGACCAACATGATAACTTCATAATTATCTGAAAACCGTTTTATTAAACTGTACAGAGGCAAAAGGAAGATGATGCGAAATAATTAACCAAGAGTCCAAGAGTTAAAAAAATGCTCCGTTAGATTGGTCTAATACCAACGCGTCAACTTGCATTATTGGATATATTTCTTCAAGCAGATTACTATTTTTTTATATGAAACGTCACATTACCATGTCAAGTTGCCACTTGAACAGAAAATTGGTCACAACTAGCCTACATACAAAATACTTGTTAACCATCCTTCCAATCCCGTAAGTGCATTCAAACATGGAGAAAGACTTATATTTATATAACTGTTTTTTGGTGAACCAGGTATCCTTTGGATCTCGAGGTTCTAAAATTCACTCCAAGGAATTAATTTTTTTTCAAAATATATTTTTCTATAAGCATGAAAAAATGTCAAACTCTTGATCAAAGAATAAAGTTATCTATCAACTTATGTCATCCATGTTGGTATATTTATAACTTGAAGAAGATTCTTCACTCAAATAAAAAATATAAACACGAGTTATCAAAATAATAAATAAAATATAAACAGTTGCAATCCATAATACACATCTGTTATGAGGGGTGCGAAAAGAGGAGAATAAACAAGTAGGGTAATTAGGGACTTTTAATTTATTATAAAATTAAAAGGAGGTGCAAGATGATATTTATGGGGTGCAGGAAGTAACAACCTTTACTCCCTGGGTGCAGAAAGGATTCAGCCAAATGCTGTAAGGAGTTGTTTGGTTGTGTTCAAATGAGAAGGAAAGGAGAAATTTTTTTAAAAAATTTGTGTGGTTCTCAACCTCTTTCTTTATACTTTAATTCATTTTTTTTTTCAATTCTCATCCATTCATTTCTCTTCCACACAACCAAACTACCCCTAAGTCTACATACAATATCTGTGGAGTGGACCACATCTAAACTTTCTTTAGGATTTCCCTTATATTTTCTCATTTCACAAGGCTTCTCTTCTCTGCTTAGTTAATTTTTAACACTCTGAGTGATAGTGATGGTTTTCATATATACGTTTTAGCTGTTTTTATTTTTTCAAAAAACTTCATTTTCTTAGCTGAGATAGTGAGTTGTTTGTAAGAATTCAATTGGGATAAAATGGTTCAAGAATTCTAACATTTTTTATTCATAGGAATCAAAGACAGATGCGAGATTTACAACAAGTCTCACATCCTGCTCAATTAAGTGATCTAGATTCCCATAGTAAGACTTCTAAATGTTGATACTTGTGTACAAAGTTAAAACTAAAAACTATACTTCTGTGCTTTGTCTAAATACTTGTTTTGTTCCCAATAGATCCAGTTATATTTCCCTTGACTACATTACCAATGCACCAAAACACACATCCTCACAGATAAACTGTTGTAGGCTCGAATCTATATCTATATATACCATTTACAGGAGCCTTGTTATGCTTTAGTTGTTTGTTTCGTTTTGATGTTTTGTTTGCTTAGTATATAACAGAGTGTTGGTTTCTAGACACTAGAAGAAGGTTGTTTATATCATTTGATTTTTATTTTTTAACAAATTATCGAAATAGAAAATATTTATGAGCTTAAGCTTCATTGCTTTATGCTCCCTTGTCCTCCAGCCACGTTAAGGAAAGCACTTAGATAATATCAAAATTCGTTATTAGCTTAAGATTGTACGCTAGTATACATGTGGAAAAGCAAGCAAACACTATAGTAGGAACATCAGAAGTATTCTACAGTCTAAACAAGCAAGCAAACACTACATTACCAATACTAGTTTGTGTCTATTGCCTAACATAATTGATTAATGATTATCTTGGTAACTTCCATGCTGAAGCAACGATCAAGCTTTTGTCTTCCCAACCAAAGTGAAGTGCACCCATTTCCTCCTTAATCTTGTACCTGTCGCAATACACCACCTTAATGAGTTGTCGGATTTCATCAGTCACATTTGTGCTCATGGGGGATGAAGTGAAGCCAGCCATTGTCATCCTTGCTCTCCATTTTCCTGCAACTTCATACCGTTCTATCCTATCCTCGCCCTCACACGCAACGACATTGACAATGTCCCTTGCTAAGCATTGCCTTTCAACATTCATCCTGTCTTGGCTTTCTCTAGGAAGAGTAGCATCAAGTGACTCAAACACAGCAGAGTAATAATTGTAGGCCTCAACAAATCTAGGTAAGAAGGGGGTGGTGTTTGTGTTCACATCTTGCTCCACCACTGTCACAAGCTTTGGATTCAAGCTCTTCACCAAGCGAAGAAGTTGGTCCCGTTCGTTTGCTGTTGAAACACTCTCGTCGGGCATGTGATGAAGCTGGAATGCAAAGTTCACCACAAGTGCTTCATCAGGACTACAGTCGAGCATTGATGGGGTGACAATGGAAGTCCTTGATGCCACTGCTCGAAACTCGAATGGCAAACCAAGTGCCTCTGCAAGTTTTTCTAGTCTTTGTCCTATGTTCTGTAGGCCTCCAACAGATCGCTGCACAGACTCAGGATCATCAACTCCAGTCAACCTAACATGGGGTGGCTTGCTTGACCTTGAAGCAAGTGTTTGGATTAGATTTATGTACTGACTTCCTTGATTGATGTCAAAATCTATTATATGAATCTTCATGTCATCTTTCACTGCTTCTGTAATTGTATTATTAGCAGCAATGAATCCAAATTTGAAACATGGGCAAACCTCAAACAGTATCTGCATAGCTGCTAGACGATCTGAAGTTGGAGGTTCCTTGCATCTCAGAGCTTTGTAAATACTTTTGCCGGATTCGGCCAGGCGAGCTGCAAGTCCCTCAACCATATAGGCTGCAATTCTTTGAGAAGGCTCTCCCTGAATTGAGACCATCTGCCGGAGATTGTTTATCATAGATGATCCTTCCACTTCATTTCCTTCTGAAAGTGCAATAGCACATTCATAAAGCAACTTCCTGGGGTTCTGAGAAGTTTGAGATATTTCTTTGGTGCTGCTGATGCTGCTAATATTGGAATCTGAAGAAGAGGTCTCCTTTGGTGAATCATGGAGCAGCATATTCTGCATCGAATCAGCCCACTCAGCTATGTCAGGATCAATTTCCATGCTTTGAGCAGCCTCAAATATGTCTTCCTCTTCTTCCTCCTCTTCTTCAGCATCACTATCATCAAGCAATGCCCTTTCCAATGCTTGTAGTTTTAATCTCATTAGACCATCATCGTTGCGTGAATCCAGGCTTCCATTCTCCATCAAATCTGATCCAGAGTTTGACTGATAAGCATCACGATGCCTTGTAGACATGAAAGAAGAATCAAATGGGTTGTTGGCAACCATAGAAGCTCCTGAAATGGCTCTGATCTGGTAAGAAGAGGCTACATCAGGGTGAATTGAACTTCCAGAGATGCTGGAACTAGATGGTTCTATTATTTCTTCTGTTTGTGAGTCATGGAAGTACTTCTCATAACTCTCGCTGGGGTAAGTATCCGTCATGTACGTGCTCCTATGCTTATCAGGACCAAAAATTTGTGAGGACAGCCCCGGTCGAACATCAGTTCCCTTCAGTGAGAAGAGCTTAGCATTTTCATATGATGTTGGAGCTAGATCAGCAGACCTAACTAATGACATGATTTTCCTGTTACTTGCTTCACGCTGAATTTGAAGCTGTATCAAAACCTTGACTTATTAGCCAGTATAATGCTATAAAATCTGCAATAAATTAAAACTATTATGGTTTATAACTATTTGAGGCTTTCTCTCAGTGATGCAATCTTGTTGAACCTAATAGGATGACTGTGCCCTGATGGGAGAAAAAAAAGGCAAAGAAAACAAACAGATGAACTTTTCAGGTAGAACTATTAATCTATGTGAATATGAAAGTAAAATACTAGATACACTTGTGAGTTTTGTGGCCTCAGTCAACAGATAAACATAGTAAAAGGGTAAAACCATCATAAATCAGCTGTTTGATAATTCACCATGTTCTAATTCAAAAAGTTTTTGCCCGAGTAAAAGTAATGGTCCAGATTATGTCATATCTCACATAATTTGTGCAAGTATCTTTTCCCATCTATAAAATTGAACTAATCATATTCAAGTGGAAAGAGAATTTGGTGGTACTTGATTCTCAAACAAGCCACCATGGTTGGAATTGTTCCAAGTACTGAATATGATCCCACTTGGCCAACCCCTAGAATGAATTTCAAAGTTTTTTTAAAGTAAAAGTTAGTTATTGGATTCAGTCAAACATGAGTTGACATGGCAGTTAAAATTCCACCTTAGCAAAGACATTGTGGCCTCCGCTGTATTTGGAAAAAAAACAATAAATATTAAAAAGCACTTCTGTGCTTTTTCATTTACACTATGATCTACCTGCTGTCTGCAGATACTAGAATCCAATCCACAAAACAAAATACACTCATAAAATCAAAATAAATGCCCAGGAAACAAATAAAAAAATAAAAATTGATCTATGATTCTTCTTACTTTCAACTTAAATGTTTAAACCTTATCTGGCAAATTAGAAAATGAATAACTCTTACGAGGTTGCAAACCACTTGCTCTTCAAATATGATATATTAACTGTAGTCAGAAATCACATTGAAATGAAGCTCCTACTGCAAATACTAATTGAGATGTTAATGATTAAGAGACTCGAGAAACACCTAGGTTCCAATTCAATTTGATTTCTTAGATAAAAGTGATAACTGTGCTGTCTGTGCACAAAACTTTCGATATCATCCATATCTTAGTTTGTCTTTAGCTGGCAGAATCTCTGGGTAGCAAAATCCACTATGATAAGAAACAGCATATTTTTAAGACAAAAGAAAACAATACTCACTGCCAAAAACCAGTTCTTGTTTGGAATAGCAGCCCAATATATGAGAAGATAGATCAAGTGATAGTAACAGAATAGGCTAAACAAAATCCTTTAGGAGAGACATATATACAAGGAATAGTAAAAACTTCCTTAGAAGATTGAATTTCAACAAACATGGTTTAAGAGGAGGAACTAAACCCCTCTTCAACATTTTTTACAATCACATGCATGCATCAGTTCATTAGGACTGCAACATATAGTACCATATATCTGAAGGAGGAATCCAAATTACAGTATTTGAAAAATATCATCTAGATTTTGTAGATAGAAATTAAAGATCAATCACCCCAGGGAGGAAGTATACCTGTGCAATTAGAAACCAAAAAGAAGCACATAGACCATAGCAGTCTTCCTACCCTGCCATTTTGTACACAGACTGATGAATATGAATCTCAAAATTTGTATTTAGAGGGAGAAAAAAGGTTAGCATAGGTCTTCGACTAGTGCCATAGAGATATAGCCAGGCCAAATAGAAATAACACAGCTTGGTTGGTTTCTAAATAAAAAATGTTTGTTGGATTAGGAGTTCGGGTTGGTAGAAAACCAACAAATAAGACAAAAGCCGATGTTAATAAGAGGGAACTTTGGGAACTTATATGCACAGTTAAGTAACTGTATAGAAATGAAGAAAACACCTTTGAATCTCACAATGATTGGACCAAAAAATAGAAGCCAGTTAAGAGGAATTCAGCAACTCAAAAAATCAGTGGAAGGAAATTACACTTCATATTTATTTAAGGATACGTTTAATTTATTTTACAAATTATTTTAATTTTACAAAAAAAATTCTTCACTGTTGAAAGATAAAAGCAATTAAAACGACTTTCTAAGGAGCATTTTTCTATTTTTTTAGTGTCATTCATTTCATTGTTGGTCTCTCTGATTAATTTGGACTTTATAAAAGGAAATAAAGTTTAAGATGCACTGTTTGGGACTTTAGCTAAACTTTTTATTGTATTTTTCAAAGTTATAGTATAGATAATAAGAACTAATTAAACTAGATGGAAGTCTTAAGAGGAAGAAAAATTAGTCATATTCATTCACACTAAAAAATTAAGGTAAGAAGTTATCTTAACCAATCTGGATCTTCTTTAGACACTACACCTGTTATTATACCATGTAGCTAGGAGCGAAACAGGCACAGGAACTAGGTGGACTTTATTTTTGAGTAATGATGATACATTAACATGTTACAGTGAAAATATCTTATTAATACTTCTAATTTTTCTCTATCTTTCTTCTTTTATTGCATCATACTACTACTATTTATCACATCTATGTTTCTATTTCTTGTCTTACTTTCTCTCTTTAGGCATATATGAGCACTAGGTATCTATGAACCATTTTTGCTCATTTTAATGGGTAGGTCTAATCTAAATCCTGTGTGAATCTTTCTTCTTGCTGCAACTACACGTGTCTTTCTTTCTTGTTGCAAGTACAAGTGCTGGACAAAAGAGTTTCTTAACAAGTATCTTAATAATATTTGTTTAAAAAAACTATAACAAACTTAATTGAATATTTTCATGTATGTAAAAAGTAATTAAGTTTCATTTTTTCAATATAGTAAATATTTCTTTATTAACAGGACTTTGGTTTGTAATTTACTTTGAAAAAAACCCGAGCTTCAGGAATTCGCAAGTGGAAAATTCATCAAAGACTTGGTTTCATTTACCACATTATTGTGTCTAGCTACCTTTACCCCGACTTTTCTTTCATTCTATATATGTCTGTCTTCATGTTTATACTGACTTCAAATGCTGTATGCATATTTTATAATAAATAAATGTAAACAGCGAAACCACCGATTAGGTTTTTTTTTTCTTTCTAAATTATCAAATACTTAAATAGTGTAAATTTTAAATAAATACTCAAAAACAGATTAAATCATACTACTTTTTTTTTTCTACTAAAGTCATAAAAAAGTTTATCATTTCTTATTTTTCTTAATTAAATATGATTTTAAAGTCATAAATTTTTTTATGTATATTTTTTTTATAAAAGTCCTAAATTATTCATGACTTTAAACTCATAAATAATTTATTTAAATTAATATTTTTATTTAATATATTTATCTTTTTATATTATTTTATTTAATATATTTTTTGCTTTTTTACATATTTTATTTAATATTTCTATATTTTTTTAATGTTAAATTTTTTTTTTAATTATAATACATTTCAACAAGCTCTCGACTTTAAAGTGATACATACAGTCATAATTTCATTTTATTAGTATTTCATTTATAGAAAATATATTCAATAAAAAATATAAAAAATATTAAATAAAATAATATACAAAATATTAAATAAAAATAAAAATAAAAATATTAATTTAAATAATCATAAATTATATAAAAAATATAAAAAATAAAATTATAACTTTGAAGTCGTATTTAAAAAAATTTATGAAGTCATAAACTTTTCACCACTTTAAACTCAAAAGTTATTCTATTATTTATCTCTTTTTAGTATTTATTTAAAATTTATCTTCATGTGATACTTTAGAAAAAAATTATCCCTAAAGGGTCATTCTGTCAAATGTAAACATTGGTGCAGATGGCTAACAAAATTCGTACTCTGTCCTCCCCGCGTCTAATTCATCTTTCATGCGACATTAAAAAGCCCTTTGATTTGTTGAAAGTTGTGGTGGCAAATATGTCTTTTTGTACAAAAATGTTGGGACTTGCTAAAGACACGGTCAATTTCCGCATGTGTGAGAGTTGATTTTTACTGTGCATATTGACGTAGGATCTCACGTCATGTAACGTCACTGTTCTTTTTGTAGGCGTGGAATATGATGGAATGGGAATGTTGCAACTATCTATATTATAATAATAGCCAAAATATTAGAAAAAGTAAAATAAAATTTAGAAGGATTTTGTACTCGCTGACGGAATGGGAATGGTTGAAAAAAAAATGAATGAAATAATATATTTTGATTTTTTTATATTTTTTTTGGCAGAAGCCATTAATTTTTTAATTTGAAAAAAAAAACATTAACTTTTATGGGGGCGGTTGTGATTTTACTTTTTTTGTGTATGATTTAGTTATCATTAAATTCTTAAACATATATTTTAATCCAAAACTATTATTTTACAAATAAACAAGACGGATATCTTGTACTTTAACGTGGAGGAAAGTGTATGCAGTAGTTTCGTAGCCTCTTGTATGAAACGAATCAAATGAGTCATCAATCAGAAGTTAATAATAATTAACGGGAATCATTATACAGTTGAAATTGGACAATGCCTTCAACGAGTAATACCCACAAGTTTTACTTTTAATAATATGAAGTCCTAATCATCTGGCCCCATCTTATCCAAATAAACCAAATCAGGGTGGTTGGATTGCGGGATAAGCAAATAATCATAACTTACTTAAAATATAATTATTTTTCTCTCTCGATCATTATTATACTCTACTTATATTCATTGATTTTACTTTATTAGATTTCATTACATAAGAGTTCTTCTTAAAAAAAATTCGATGGATCTAGAAACAGATACTTGTTAATTTAATGTGTTTGAGGAGTGAGTTGCTAATTCGTTGGATGGGTTGGTTTTTAGTTAGGGTTGATGACATTGAAATTTCTTCAATAATATATTTATTATTTTTCAGTATTTTGTGTATATTTGCATTGAATTTTAGCATAGTGTTCAGCATCAGCAGCAATATTGATAACAACGTAGCCTTTTCAAAACCTTAGGCTTGTTCAAAATTCAAGATTTGGGTTGTACCAAACCAACCACATTTGAACTTTAAAATCAACATTCACATTGTTTAAATAGAAGTCGTCTCGACAAAGAAAGAAAGCACATGGAAATTAGGTTGCCTCTGACCATGAAACGCTGTATATTTTGCAGACTCTATGTATCTAAAGTGAGCTAGTGACAATGATAAGCACTGATCCGAGTTATACGCATTTTAATTTTTAATTTTTTTGGTCAAGAAAGTCAAAAGTGAACGCGTCGAAGGTTATTCAATTTTTTAGTATTCAATTATTCACAAGTCTGATGAAGCTAACGTAAAATTAAAGAACACGATGGACACAAAAAAATAGGCAAAATCCCTTTTTGGATTCACTGTTTTCCTATTTTCTTCCAGCCCCCTATTTTCATAGGCCACTGATAGTGGGCTTCCTAATCCACTTAACCCCGTTTTGGCATTGTTATTCTCACTACCGAATTTGCTATTGACATTATCTGTCATAGCAAATTATCCAATTTATTCTCTTTATTTTTCCCTACACCCCAACCCTTTTCCCTTCCTTTCCAATCTACCCAAATCTCTCTTCCCTGTGCGCTCAATCCCCTCTCCCTTCAACTTTCCCTCTCATTTCTCCTTCACCTCTTTGTCGAACTAATGTGGTAAGTTTTTTTTTTTCCATTTCTTTACACAAAGGAAATATATTTCCATTGTGTTATGGGTTTAGAAACACAATAAAATTATATTTTCATTGTATTTTTTTATCAAACAAAAAAATACACAACAGAAGTAAGATTTCATTGTGTTTCTCAACACATAACACAATGGGAAACATACTTTCTTTATGTACTTTTTGGAGTTGAAAAAAATTATACAATGGAATCATGATTCTATTGTGTTATTTTGAAGTGAAAAAAATTATGCAACGAAATCATAATTTTGTTGCGTATTTTTTAGGGATTAAAAAAATTATACAATAAAATCATGATTCTGTTGTGTTATTGGAGGGAGGAGATTGCACAATAGAATCATGTTTCCGTTGTATAATTTTTTTCACCCCAAAAAATACACAATAAAATTATGATTTTATTGTGCAATTTTTTTTCATTCCAAAAAATATATAACGAAATTATAATTTCATTATGTTTTTGTCAAAAGGACTTTTTTAGAATAATGCTAAAAGGCACCCTGTGAGTAGTGCTATTAGCAATTTTGATAGTGCCAATAGCAACTCCCTTGATGGTACTGTAAAACCATTGAAGCACAAGAGGAAGACTTGGAAGCTCTTTTGTACCAAGGACTAGTATTGAATTGGATTTATTTTTGTTAGAAAAAAACAGAATGTAGAATAACAAGCAATCATCAAAGAAGCAAAACAAGGCAGTAATGATATTTCAGAATGAAAATAAGGCAATCCAGAAGAAACAATTATGCACAAAGAGTAAGTTAAATTTTAAAGATAAGTGTAAAAAATTGAAGGGTAGGTTGAAGTACGTAAATCACTCTAATTAAATGAAATTTCCTTGCGCTAGTACTTGAAATACGATGAGTTTCTCGTCCAAGATACGTCACCTTAATGGATCAATTGTGTAATCTTTAAACCAACGGACACTAATGTTCCAAAAAGACTGAGAAACATTTTGCATTTGTTTCTTTAGTTGTAGCAATGTAGTAGATACCTTATAAAAGAGAGATAAGCTTTGGAAGAAAAGCAAATCTGTTTATATATATATATATATATATTTATATATATATAATTAATCAATTAATTTTATGTTCTTTGTTTTTAATGGAGCATAAGATTATATTTTCAGTACAAGGTACCTTTTGAGTTTGAACCTTAATTATACCTGGGGTATATGAACGTCATCAATTCCATCCATAGAAAATATATAACAGACTTAATTGTTTTTATCTGCATCCCTTTCAACTAGGCTTTAGAACACAAAACACATAGTATAGATGCTATTATTTTTAGTTCTACGCGGTGATTGCACATTACGATCCTGTGCATGTATGTATCTTGATATAAGATTGAAATTTGTGATTTAGACACACTAATTGAATAGAAAACTATAGTAGAAGCTATCCTAGAGTTGTAACAACTAATACATAAAATAACTTTGTCCAAAGAACTTCTAAACACACTCCCTCCCCTCTCCACTCAGGTTATTTTCTATTCAAATTTTACATAATAAATACTGATATAGAACTTATTAACTGCTCACAATTAGACTAGACATACACCTAACTACTTCTGAAATACATAACTGAAACTAATAACTATCTATCACCACATCAAACATACAATACAGATAACTAAACTTGATTACTGTGTACGTACAATCATATTAGACATAAAATAATTAATTGCTCATATAGATCTGTCACAAGACAAATTCTATCTCCTACGTACACCTCTTTTTGGAATAAATTAACCTTCCAAATGGGAAGTTTCTCGAGAGGCTCAGATTTGCCACCAGATCTTTGAGTCCTTTGAATTTCTGAGTTCTATCACATCACCACCCTCACAAGCACTAGCCTTGTCCTTAAGGCTAAAAGTAGAAAATTGGTTTTGTAGTGAAGAGTTTTCTTCCCATGCATGTTGCATCCTCAGCTGAAAAATCCTTCCAGAATTCATTGATTCTTGATGTTTTTCTTGATTGTAATCTTATATTATCATTTTTGAATATGTTGTTTTAGGAGAAATTTGTTAGGAAAAATATTTGTTTATAGTTTAAAAAGATATAAAAAAAGTGTTTTTAAATAAGATATATAACTTAAACACGTACTATGTCTTTGTCTTTCTGATTAAATTTAGGGTCTCCGGATTTTGGCTCAAACAATTTTGGCACACACATATGAGAAAACTAAAATTCAATCGATGCTGCTTTGGTACAGGATACATCTTTATTTAATAAAATCAAACCACAAACTCTTCATCAGATTTATCCAAAAGATTATAGATACGGATTTCAAAGTAATCTAGATTAAATTTAAATTATAAGGATATATAGAAATCAGAGGTCTGCCACCAATGGACGTATACGACTACAGCCACCATACACCTCTCTCTCCATCATTTCAAAGACTTTTAACCTGGTTTTGTCTTTGTTTCACTTTTTTATTTCTATCTAATATTTATACTATAACACTATTATATATATATATATATATATATATATATATATATATATATATATATATTCCTTCTTTTTCTCTCTTGGTGTCTGTCAGCGTTCACGTGTTATAATGAAGGGAAAGCTTCGGCGACGAATCACTGTAACTTTTTCTAAAAAAATCATTAGTTCACTTTATAATATCATGAAAACATTGTTAGAATAAAGTTTATGCAGGCATTATTATGATTTATACTATTCGTTTCCTCTTCAATTTTGGAACTTAAAAAAAAAAAGTCCTGTGGTTTTTAAAATATCGCCCTCATGGTTCTCCAGTGAAAAGTTTGTTTGAGTGTTTAATAAATAAATATTTTTTTTAGTAATTTTTAAAATTTTATTTGAAGTCACTTTTTAAAAATATTAATTTCTATCTTTTAGTTGAGTTTTTAACTTTTAACTATCAATTAATCTTTTAGCTTTCAACTAATTTTTTAACTTTCAACTAATTTTTCAAGTTAATTTTAACCAACATCACAATATTTAAAAACCTATGCTGCTTTTACATATGATTCTGTTGCCCTACAAAGAGTTATCCATTTAATTTGCTAACACTCATCACCGGTCCTTAATTTCTCTCCATCTGCCAATTTACCGAAAATGATTAGACAGACACATGACTCAGCAGAAACAATCAATGTGTGATTAGCGATATCAGTTGGCGTGGAAAATAGCAAGTGGGAGGTTGATTAAGTAGTATGCGTATACATACATGTAATATTTATCACTATCTCAAGGACAGTTTGTGTAGATTAATGATGTTAGTATGGAACTATGTTTTAATTTGCGTTCCTAAATTTGTTCTAAGTATTGGTAGGTAAGATGTCATTCTATTAATATACAATATTTTTTACAATATTTTTTTTTTTATCACATCATTTATCTTGTAAAACTATTCTAGATAACAAAGTTCGCAGTTGATATACATACTTAAAACTCAAATATAAAATTACTAATTAAATTAAAATAATTCTTATATAAGTTGATTTATGTCTTCGATGGTTATCACACCATCAATCTCACCGTACTCTTTTTTCTTTCTTTTATCTCATAATTTTAAAAAAAGCCGTACAATTTTATTGTACTAATTAAAATTATTTCTCATAATTTTGCTATGGCAAGTTGACAACAAGAAAAGGCATTTAGCATGCCTGGTGTACATAACTAGTCACATGATCTGTTTCTAGTAGCCAACCAATACTAAAGAATGGTTTAATCAATGATAAAGTAGTATCCTTAGTTCAACATAATGACGGCAAATAGTACAAATGTTCACCGACTTTGATTTGAACATTCCATCACGTTTTAAAGCACAGAGCCACAGTATTTGGATTAGGTTTCAAACAGAGAAACAGATAACTAAAAGAAAAAAAAAATAATTTCTTCGTAATTTTATATAACTTCTTTTATATTAGAAAAAGATAGGTATAAAAGAGATAGAATCACAAGATAACATATCTGATATATTGCACAAAGAAATATTATGAAAAAATATGTGTAAAAATAATGTTGCTTTAATTAAAACGTGCTCAACTATAATTAAATGGTTTTTTTTTTTTTTTTGCAGGTTCTAACACAATATAGAAACGAAGCCGCGTAACCTTTATCCTTAACTACTTAAGTACCCGTGCGTATGTATAAGTAAGTCGAAAAATTATATTTATAATGTAATTATTGGCATATAATTATAACATTAGATAATATTATCATGAATTCAATTCAAAACTAATAAAATGAGAACGAAAATGAATGTAAGTTAAAAAATTTATAATCAACACGTTGAGATTGATTTAAAGGTCAAGTAAAATAAAACAAATATTATATAATAAATTGCTAATTAATAAAGTATTTAAATTTAAAAACATTATTTGTAGGAAAATTTCGACCACGATAAAAGTTGTCTATTTACAAAAATTGACATATGACATAATTACATTGTACTCAATTTATAAACATAACCAAAACAAAGTATAATTAATTGTTGGATCAGGAAACTCAAAGATGATTTTCATGCTAGGTTGCAAACTTTGTGATTAAGAAAAAGTTCTCCATCCAGAACAAATTTTTGTTGTCTTTCTCCAGTCATTGTAAACAATGTAGCATTCCGGCAACATCTTTCAAAACCAAGTGAGTGAACCTCTCCCATAAAATAAGTACCATGTAAGCTACATGTGACACCCTCTACCCCGACATACATATAAATAAAGAACATATAAAAATGCAGATAAATAAACTCACGTGGGTAAAATGTTCACATTCATTTCACTAGTACCAAATAAAACTTATTAAAAATATATCTGGCTTAGAACAAGACCGTCAAAGTTTACAAAAGAAATCTTGTTAAACAATGGAATAAAATAACATCACGTAATTGAAATAAAAACTTATGCTCCAATGTCACATCCTATCAAAGTATTGTGTCTCAGCGTTCTCTGACACGAGGTTCTTTAAAGTCATCCACCTAGTTATCCAAGTGGCTTCAATAACTTAAGAGGGGGGGGGGGGGAATTAAGTTTCAAAATTTCTCACTAACAAACTTTTAACCCCCCCTTCTAAATGATAGGCTCAGAATGCAAAAAAAGAAACATCAATCAATTTAATAATGTTCTTTAAACATGCAAGACAAAATTGATTGCAATAACATAAATGAGATAAGGGAAGAGAGAAATGCAAACTCGATTTATACTGGTTCGGCCACTTCCTGTGCCTATGTCCAGTCCTCAAGCAACCCACTATTTTCACTAACTTTGTAAAAATCTTTTTTACAACTTCTGAACACCCGAGGGATCCCTTTCCCTTGTATTCAAAAAACTCACAATTCAAGAGACAACTAGTCTCTTGATTACAACTGACTTTCTGAGATGAGCAAAAAAATTTCTCTCCTTTAGAGTGGATAATACAAATTGAAGTTTCTAGAGGAATTTATCTCTTTTAGAGATGATAATACAATTTGAAGTTCCTGGATCAACTCTTAATAGATTTGCAAGTGTTTGCCTAAGAGTTGTTGAGAGAGCATTTGACAATGAAGTTCTCTTAGAATATTTCTCTCTTGCTTTTCGAAGTTAGACACACATATATATAGACCCTTCATGCCTTTTCAAAATGGTTTGAAGAGATGTGTCTTTTCAAAAAGTTTTTTCTAAAAATTTTCACTGGTAATCGATTACAGGTTTTTGGTAATCGATTACACAGTTATATTTTGAAGGGTCATGACTTTTCAATTTGAATTTCAAGAGTTCCGTTGTTGGTAATCGATTACACATTCAAAATTCAAATTTCAAATCCTTTTAAGAAGCTAATTTACAAACTTGTCTTCTGGTAATCGATTACACTGCCTGGTAATCAATTACCAGAGCCTTGATATATTGGAAACAATGTGTTTTGAGGCAAAAGATGATCTTGAATGAATCTTGAAGTAATGCTTGTTTATTGAAGCAACCTTGTCTTAATCTTGAAGCAATGCTTAACCTTTGAATGTTTGTTGAAGTAATCTTGAAAGCAACCTTGTTTGATTATTCTTTGGCATCATCAAAATCATGTATTCATACATTCACAATTGATTACACTTATACTCATACATCCACAAATCAATGCATGTTCAACTTTATACTTATACTCAATCCCAATAACAATGTTATGATCTCAAAGTAACATGTTATCTCACAATTCATCACATATTCAATTTATCACTTACACATAATTTTAATCGCAATTTCATGATCTCAATATTACAATATCATAATTATAATCACACGTGAAGAATTACAATACAATTTCATGATCTCAATATTACAATCTCATAATTATAATCACACGTGAAGAATTACAATACAATAAACATCCCAAAATAAATCTCAATTTGATTTCCTAAGGATCTCCACACATGTTCATTCCCTTAAGAGGGCTCACGCATGTAGTTCGATAATGATATCATCGTCTCTAGCGGTTCCTTAAGATTCCTCAAGCTTTTCCTCTATTGGGTTTCCAAGCGTTAGAGAGAAGGAGAAAAAATTATAGCCTCCATTTCACTATCAACGTGTGAGACTAATTTCTCTCTACAAAATCATTATTTCACAAATCCCAATGATGAGAATGTGCAAAAATGAGTTCCAAAGGTGATGTCTAAATTTCACAACGATCTAACGGTTAGCAAGTCCAAGATCATAGTTTTATTGAGACATGTTTGGGTGTATGCGAAAAAAGAGAAAGCTCAGTGCAAGGACATTTCTTCCACCACATACATTATCTTGAAAATCTCAATGATGGGTGTGTGCTAAAATTAGTTCCCAAGATTGTGTTCGACGATCCAACAGTTAACAAGTCCGGGATCGTCGTTTTAGTGAGACAGGTTTGAGTGTATTCAGAAAAAAGAGACAATTTTAGGAAAGGAATAGGGGAAAAATGAATTTGAGAGGAAGAAAGAGCTTAGAGACGTGACCTAAATGTAATAGGTAGGGTACTCTAAGTCCATTATTTACTATATCTTTCTTTATTCTATCATTTTAAATAAAGAAAATTTATTTTAATCCTTGTTAAATGAATACATAAAATATTTTTCTTAAAATATATATTTATTTTATTTACCTTAAAAATATTGTTTTAATTAATAAAACTATTTATCTTATTTATTTAATTACAGAAACCTCATTATTTTCCTAAAATTCTATTTATTTTACATAAAATTATTTTTAATTTATTTTATGAAAAAAATGGAATGTTACATTACGCACAGGTAAGCTACAAAATTAAATATATAGTATAATTGTATACATTTAATTGTAACTGTGTTAAACTTATTAAATAAGAATCAAAACTAATATGATTAAAATATATTAATATTTTATAAAATAACACTATCTATTTGGCTTCGATGATATCCACGGTTATTAATGTTTTAAAATTTTATAAGCAATGAAATACATATTTAATTTTATTGAGATTATTGTTGTTAGATTTGTTGTTAGCATATTATTTACAAAAGACTAAAGTATGAAGTAAGAATCTAAAATTGTCAAGATGTTGAAATGCATTAATGATAAGTATATTAAAAAATAATTTTCAAACTAATTTGAAGCATCAGCTTGACAATATCATATGATAAATGAGTTAATAAAAACATGAGAACAAATCAAAGTATTTTTTAAAAATTTAGAAAACAAAATTAAACCCAAAAAATAAAAATAAAATATTTAATGTTATATTTACATATAATTATTTTAAAAAATGTATAAATGATGGTTATGATAAATATGACAATGTAGTGCATCAGATAACAAACTTTACTTTTTCTTTCTTTTTTTGTTGATGAAAAGGAAAAACACGAAGAAGTGATCCGAGACATAAAGTGAGAGTGAAATTTAAAAATCAAGTTTTTTGAGGAAAATATGTTATAATAAATATTTTTTTCTCATGCTCTGTCCTTTTTATCTATAAAGTGAAATTTGGTATGAAGCTTTGCTTAGACTAAACTCAGTTCAAAACAACCAACTAAAATTCCCATGCTTGGGTCGATAGAAACTCCAAGCCACCCAATTGATAACCTTTTATTAATAAAACAATAGACCTTTTATTAAGCCACCTAATTCCTCCTAATTGCCTTGTAATGAAGTATTATGTTAAGCTGAAGAAGTATACTATTAAAAAAACAACATAAAATATCATTATTATTGAGTTATATAATAAGTAGAATAAAACAATCAAGGAAAGTTTGATCGTTTGATCTTTCACCACTAACCACACAAATAACACAAGAGTAGCTAATCATAAAGAAAAGAGGTATTCATAGGTTAGACACAAAGTAGCTTATCACAAGGAAAGGAGGAGACAAATCACAAGATTAAACTTACCTTTACACCATCATGTGTACATTTCTTCTTCATCTCCTCTCCAAAATTGTCCTTTCCTATACTAGATATGTAACTCATGGCACCTCGTGCTTGAAGCATCCAAACTCATGGCACCTCGTGCTTGAAGCATCCACTGTTATGAGGCGAAGACAAATGATTAGTAATAAAATCAAAAGATATTTCTATTATTTACAAAAGTCTATTGAAACAGATTAAACCCAAAAATAAAACGTGACTTGTAACCAAAAATTAGTGAACATGATTTTAACAGACAACACCTTAAAACAGAAGAGAGGAGAGAGGAGAATGGAGAGCAAACGAAGAAAGAAAAGGAGAAAAAAATGGAGTTGTCATTGTTGTCGGTGAGGGAGCGAAAAAAATAGGTGAGCTCGTCGAAGCTAACCCAGGAGTTGGGATTGATGTGCCAGTTTCAAAGGGTTTGTTGATGGAGAATTTGATGAAAGAAAAGAGAAGAGGAAAAAGAGGAGAACAAGAAGATGAAAATTTTTAAATTCAAAAACTAATTAAGCAGAACACATAAGGCCATGTGGAGGCTCTGCTTTGTTTCTATGGAAACCCATTCAAATTCAAATTTGAAATTTGAAAAGTAAAGGCTAATGCTGGAACAAAGAAGCAGAGGAAGGAATGCACGACATTTCTGAAAGTAGGAATATAATATTTGAAAAAAACAAAGAAGGTGACACGTGACTAATAACTGTTAAATATGAGTTATTTTTTATAATAAAATATATTGAAAATATCTTTAAAAATATTTATGTAACAGTTATTTTTGGCTTAAATATTAATAATTGATATTTTTCTTATTTATGGCTTATAGATATGAAAATGAGGGATTAAAAGAAAAAAAATCCAAAAAATATCAAAAATATAAATAAGAAAGATTTTTTGGCATCAAACCTAAGTCCACTCGAGAGTCAAACCCAAATTCACTCCAACAGCTATAAAAATGGAGTCAAACCAAGGAGAAAAGACACACCGAGTCTCAGAGCACTCTAATACATACCTAAAGCCTAAGAACTCTTCCTTAGGGAATTGTTTCTTCTCTTTCATCATTTTCTATTCCCTTTTTTCCATCCATTCTCCTACATCAGTTCCTGTGTAAAGTCCCTTATAACTATGAGAGGCTAAACCCTTAGTTAGAGCCTAGCAGACCTAAAAAGCTAAAATATGTATTGTACACTTCATTTATCAATGCAAATAGGTGTTTTCTTTCTTATTTTCCTTTCTTACTTTTAATTTCATGCATCATTCATCCTTGCATCATCTTTGGGAGTTAGGTGCTCGACAAATGATAATCCTTAATAGAAATACAAGAAAAGTCTTGCATGCATCTGTTTTAGGAATTAGTCGCTCGATAGAGGATAATTTCTAATAGAACTAAAAGGAAGTGATATCTTAATAAAATCATTGCTAGACATAGAGTGATTGCATTATGTCCATGCATCAAAGAAAACATCTAAAATTAGAACTTCATGCATTTTATTTATTGACTATTTGCAAAGACATTTGGGAGATAGATAGGTAAAATATGCTTGTTATCGTGAGACATCAGGGACAAGTATTCTAATAGATGTGGATATGATAAATTGACCTGATTGATAGAGAAAAATTACAAATAATACATCTTAGGCAAATAGGGCATGCTAGGTCCTAACATTCTTATTCCATTAAAATCCTTTTTATATCTTTTGTCTCTTTTTATCTACTATTGTTTCTTTTAAATTCATCTTTTATTTTACCTTATCTTATCTTTTCTCTTATAAATTGGAAATTATCCAACACAAGTACAAAACAAAGTTCTTGTGAAAATCGACACTCGAACTTCCAAATTTTTACTACTTGGACATTTGATGCACTTGTAAAACGAGTTAACAATGACTTAGCTAGTCGTTGTTTTATTACTAATATATAGATTATAGTTAGTGTGGGTTTTGTTTATGGGCTTGTAGGTTGGTAATGAAAGCCCATATTGGTGAAGTTGCACACATGTTGTGTGTGGAAATTGACTATCATCATGTTGGACTAAATCAAGTGTTCAAATCCAAATCAATTTAAAATAAAAATAAAAGATCATTAAATAAAATAAAATAAAAAAAATCAAATCAAATAATTTTTTTTAATTTGTTTGAATGATTTTTTTCTCAAATCAATCAATTTGATTCGAATTGCGACTTGTGTTTTTAAAATTGAATCAAACCACAACACTTATATGACTTTAGTGTTATGCGTCTTATGTGTATATCACTTTAGTTTCACAAATGTTTTGTAATTTTATATATATGAAACTTATACAATATATATCATTTTCTTTTTTAGATAATTTTTTAAGATATGTTTTGTTTAATGGATGAAAATTTGATAGATTTTTATTGTTGAAGGTTTAACATAATAAATTTCATATATTGTTATTAGTATTTTTTTAATATAATTTAATTTAAAAGATGAAAAGAAAGTATATAAATTTTAATGAAATAATATTTTAGTAAAAATTTTAAAAAATAAATCATATCAAATCACAAAATATTAATTTAATTTGATTCAGATTTTATTTTAAATAAAAATCAAATCAAAAAGTATATTTTTTATAAGTTTTATTTAGATAAATTTTTAAAAAATAACTGAACCAAATTAAACCACAAACACCCTAGACTTAAACATTGGTTCATAATTAGTATAAGGAATTTAAGCGTTGATAAAGTAAAAACGGACAACGAACAGAACAGGGTAGCTGTGTGTAGTTTGGTGAAGTGTCATTATCTGGAGCCACTAACTATACCACTTTGGAGGTATATCACAAGCGCAGAATGGGGATGTCGCTTTTGGCTGAAACTGCGAGCCAAGAAAGAAAGAAAGCCCCACTAATTTGCCAACGAACCGTACCTCAGTGGGCCTATAATAACATAATAAAATGAAAATTTCACACTCATTAATTATAATAATATATATTAGTTAAATTAATTGAGACTAGTTTAATTTTTATATATTAATTGTATGTATGCCTACGAGTGCAAGAAACTGAAGTCCATCACACAAATACATTCTTAAGGGTTACTTCACCCTTGTCGGATTACACGTCAAAGTGTTCTATGAACCTGTTGATTTACCATCTATGACTGCAGTCTGCAGGAATGAATTAGACTGAGCCAACTATTTTTCATGCAATCCCTGCAAGATAAGCATGTCAAAAATATCTAGATAGATCCAAAAGAAGGCAGAAAATATGACTTTTCTTTTAGATACCACATGTACTCTGTCTAATTTTATTCAAGTTAAATAGTACTATTATGGGTAACAAACACATTTGAGTATTTAGATTCAAATTAGTGATTATTAATTAAATTAGAACAATCCTAACCTCTATCAGTTAATTTATGTGTTTAGTAGTGAAAAAAATATAATTAGATATTTGTATAATTTCTTTTTTTTTAAGGTAAGAGATTGGTATAGCTAAAAAATTTGATTTGATTTATTTCTATATTTTATTCTGTTATTTTTTCTCACTCATCCTTCTTTCAGTTTGTAAAAAGTCCAATGGTGGAGAAGTGCTGAACTTTGGAATACTATTTTGCAACATTTGAATTAAATGAATTTAGCGTGGTTGTAACAGAAAATATTTATTGAGAATGACGAAAAGGGTAAGCTGAGGAGAGTTAGGGTGTGCAAGCTGCACAAGAATGTGTCTATAAATATGTATGATATATTATTATACAGAGAGGTATGTGGTATCTATGCGTACAAAAAGAGTTGGATAGGAAGAGTCAAAGTAGTTTGTTGAGGATTTTCATGAGGGACTATTGATGTCAACTTAATTACGGTGTGGGTTATGATGATGAAAATGGTGGGTTGCTTAGGTTACGTGGGAAAGGTGAGTGAGAGAGAAAAGGTGTTATGGTTTTCATATAGAGACAGTTGAAGGAAATGGATGTTTGCCTGTGCAAGTTTGCATTCACTGTTTGAAAGCTATTTCAAACCCTTCTATTCGTGCTTCCCCCACACACTCATGGAAAAGAAAAGAGATAGATGGAGTACTAGTACCATCATTTTAACGGTCTATTTCTCTGTTGTTGTGGCACATACACTTATTTTGCTTTGAATCAAGCAACAATTAATATATATAATATAATATATTGACAAAACAATTCATGACAGGTACACAGCACAACAATATTGTTACCTCAATTCTTATGATTCCTTTAACAAACAACAACTCTGAAATATGACCTCGGGCTCAACCACACAAAGTTACTTTTACAGCATGTGGCACGATCGATAGTACGTTCTACCTTATTAACACGACCTTTACAACATTCAACCATAAAGTTTATTTGATTGAATGCTTGTCGGATTATTCTAGTTGTGTTATTAAGTTATAGGTTATAACTAATAGGAGTACCTAGCATAGCAATATTGTACGATATAAAAATAAACTTTTGCGGTGTAAATTGGAATGAAGCCAATTCTCAAAGTTGGCTCGATCCCCTTGTTTTGAAGTTGATATATACTGCCGATGCCATCTAACAGATATATACTACATCTGTTAAATCCTCACTACGATGTGGAATAAATATACACGACAGGAGTAATGTATTCATTAATTAAGGTTATTTTGGGCAACTAAGCTTTGTCTTGTTATCTTTATTAATTAACCCCACCCCTTTTTTTGGTTGTTTAAGATTGCATTTCATCCATCAGAGTTAACCCTTCAAGGCTTCTGTTGCAGTCATTTTCAAATTTGAGAGACTACCTCAACTTAAATGCAAGTTTCTTGTTTATTGAAACTTTGCTTAGATAAGTAATAGTCCATACACCATTAATTTAGACGGGTCATCTTTACATGAGCAATTAGTTTGACTATCTTGGTGCGCAGCCAAAATATGACTGATATATATATATATATATTTGATTAATTACATGCACCAAGAAAATTGTTTGAATTGAAGAGTCTTCAGGTGGTATGCAATAATTCTATTGGGTGAAACGGGTCAATTTTTTGCTTTGGCACAGTATGATCTTCATGAAAAGTTGCGTACAAATGTAAGGCTACAAAAAGGATTAATTTCTGATTATGAATTAAGTTTGTTGGATTAATACATTATGACTGGACTTAGTCTTACCATGTGACCGCGGGCATAAGCTATTACCAGTTAGTTATGTCATATGTGCAGCATTTCAATTCTTAATAATGACAGAGGAAGACTAAAATCTTTTCTAAGATTTTTCTAGAAAATAAGCTTCTAGCTAGGATGTTTATTCAATATTTATTTTCCCTTTACAGTTATAGTTACCATGTTTATTCGTCAAAATCAACTGTTTCCATACCAGACAGGTCCAAGAATATTTTTTTTTTATTGTGGATAAATTATATCATTTTTGCATTTACACTTTTTGAATACCTTTTTATAATTTATTCTCCTGTTATCTCATTTTATTTTTACTTTCTCTTTTATCTTAAATTTTCTCCTCTCTTTTTTTTTTTTCCTTTTCTTTTTATCTTTGTCCTAATTATAAAAATAGTGACAAGAAAGTGTTGCATCTAGGTACAAAATTTCGATCTCGTAATGCATATCCATAGTTTACACTGACTATAATAAAATCTTTCTTGTTTTGGGGAGGGGAGGTAATTTGCGTTAAAAAAGGGTGGATATATAACAATTTAGAAAATTATTTTAAACTGATAACCTATTTAAAAAAACAATTAGACTGAAAATTGGAAAAAAAAAAGCAATTTTTTTTAGTTTGATTCAGATTTTGGTTCTGGTGGAAACCAAATCAAACAAAATCAATCCACATATTATACTTAATGATAAAAATTTACTCTTATAAATTTCACTATTCTAAAATAACTAATAACTCAAAACTCAATTTTGATAATCAGTCTAAATGCTATTCTAAATGTATTAGACTTATTTTAGTTATGTTAGACAATAAGTTTATAACATTGATAATAGATAAATAATTAAAAATAAATTATTTGTAATATACTTTTTTTATAAGATGTGTTTGCTATTTAATTGTTAATATGTGTGATTTTTCGTTATTCTATTCATTATAATTATGCAAATGTCATTTTGAAGGGTTGATAATGACTCGATCAATTATTAGATTTTATGTTGTGTCAATTTATTTAATTTATTACTTACCAAATTAAAAAAAATTGAAAGTCATGTAAAAATAAATTAATTTTTTTAAAAAAAATTATAATATCGATGCAAACCAAGCCATAAAAGATCAATTTGGTTTAACTCATACAAATCAAATCACATTGTGAACATTGCTAGGAAGTAAATTAATGAACTTTCCAAAAATCAAGCCTAATATGATGATTAACTAAGACAAATCAAATATAATAAAAAGTGAACTTATTATTCAATAGCCCAAGTGCCCAACCCCCACTAAGTGTATACTATATATCATCCTTTGAGTGTTGAACTAATCCCTGAGGGTTTGAGATGAAACCTTTGTTGCTATCCAAGCTCCATCTCGTTCATATTCCAGTATAGCTTAGTTGAATTATAAGAAAGGGAGACAATTTGGTTTTAAGATGTGATTCAACTGTTGGATGGGTAGACATACCAATTACTATTAGATATCCATTAAATATCCAATGAACTGTAAGGTAATATTACTGTCAACAACATATATGTTGATGTTTACGGACAAACTGTATTCATATTTTGATGGGAAGATAAGTGTTTGATTTCGTGGGGTATGAAATCTCAATCGGTTAAGAAACACATTAGAATAATAGTTACTTTACTACGTGCTTCAATGTTTTATTTGACTTGCCATCTGCATGGAATTGAAGAATGAAAAACTAAGGCAGACGGTTTGGAAGTACTTTTCTTGATGCCATACTTACACGGTATTTGAATTAATCCTAAAGATTAAAATTTAACTGATTTTGACAGCTCTCTGACTCTCTCATGGCCATAAAAATGATCCCATTCATTAATAACAGATAAATTTTCATAAAATTGAGGTCGTGTTTACCGGGTTTGCTGTATCTTTTTGTTATAATCAATTAGAGTATCGTTAACCTAGTTAACCTCGTTTATTAATTTTGTTATCAAAACAATTTTTTCAAACAATCTTACATCATATGGAGATTAATTCTCTACAAGATAGCTATTACTGTCGTAACCCATTATAAGTATTTTATAAATGATAATTATAAGGAATCAAATGTGTTTGGATTTAAATTAACTACGCAATGCATTCCACTCCATTTTTTCCTCTTCTTTTCCGTTGTTGGGCTTCACGTGCGTTTTTAATTTCCTGAACTACTTTAATGACAAGTCCTATCTTGAACTGAAAAAAATGGAAACATATTCTTTCCATTTGTGGCTATACTTTACAAGATTCCGAAAGAGAATTAATGAACACATGAAAATAGGTGTCCACTTGATTATTAACTTGAATGACCTAAGTTCATCTGTATGATTTTAACTTATATAATAAAGTAACCAAAGCCCAATATTAATGCAGGTTGAACTCTCTTGAATCTAAGCCTCACTACCCCTATAGACGTAATACTTCAATGTTTATTCTGGTCCATCTGTATGATTTTAATTTATTGTCCATGTATTCACTGAATCGTATTTTATCCTGCAAATTGATTATTGCTCAATTCATTTTTGACAAGGCACTGTAAGCAAATTGCACTTGAACACTGACAAGATGAGGTAAGTGGTATTTCAAAGAATTTTTTATTTTAAAAAATAAAATTGAAAGAGTTTAATTGAACTTATAACACATACACTATTTTACTATATTTTAATAAACTTTCTTTAACTTATTTTTGAATAAATTTCATTATTTAATTATAAATACATTCATATTTAATAAAAACTAACGGATACAAATTGTGCCTTTCTTTATATATATATATAACGGATACAAATTTAAACTTAGGACCTTGTGCTAACTATCTAAATCTCCTACCACTAGGCCTAGGTCAACCCTAATGAGTATACCACCAGATTTAATACTATAATGTTTCTAATTTAGTGCATGATGTCTTTGGCTTTGCCAACCTTCTTTTTGCTTTAATTAATGGATATGTGATTTTATTTTTATTATTAGAATGTATCATTGATGTAGATGAAGCAAAACGGGTTATTCGACCTAATGTGAGGCCGGCTCGATACGAGTTATTAATGAACTGAGCAAAAAAAAATTCAAATTTAATTCGGGTCTCTAAAATGAAATCAAGTTATGTAAAAGCTTATTTTTAGGGTTTTATACATTAGGCCATAATCAAATATAGATAAAAATATTCACATTTAATTCAAATCTTACATTTCATCATACGAGTTTGAGTCTCTGACTAACTTGACCTATTGTATCAGTTTGGGTTTCACAAAATCTTGAAGTATTTAATGCAAATGATATACCTATGACTTAAATTCAAGATTATTAGTTAAGTTAAAATAATTCTATATCGATTAATCACGTGTTAAGGCATGAATTCCTAGAATTAATAGTTGGATGAACGTCGAAAGAAAAAAAGTTAAATTGATGAAAAAATAATTTCTTTTATAAGAAAATATAGGTGAATATTATCCCCCAATTACTAAGATTCTTTTTTTATATTATTTCAACTACAATTGCAATATTATTTTTTTAACAGAAGCACAAAATTAACATATTAATTACAGTACTACTAGAAAATATTTAAAAATACATACACAAATGTGCTACCTATCCTGTATACAAGACACATAAAAAGCTATACCCTTCACATGTTGTTAATTTGTACCACCATTAATTATAGAAAGAAATTTTTTGGAAGGAATTTGTTTTGCAAAATAATAATTTTTTAAGATTGATAATTCTCCAACAACTTTATCTATCGATATTGCTTAGAAACCGCTTCATTTTATCAAGGTCGCAATTACCTGATGTGGGAAATCAACCACAGTCTTCGATCAAGGAGAGACGTCCCTTTAATAAAAACTCTACGGTAACCAAACAAGTGGATCTGATTATTAACGTGGTGCGATGGTTTATATAATAATTGAAGGAATTTGAAAAGGAACAGCAGTAGGAACTTAATTTCCTTTTTCTTTTAATTAATAGTAATACACTGATAGTGACAAAACAAATTGCTAATTAATAAAAAATCATTATTAATATAATTTGTGATTATATGATACAATAATAAATAAATTTATTATATATTATGTCTTGTAAATAAATGATAGGGTAATAATATGCGTTACGAAATCTATGTTCCTTGTGAAAGGTAAAGAGGAATTTGATAAAGAAGTTGAATAGCTAATGAGATAGTATAATATAAGGTCTCTATTTAAGTACATGTAGAGAGGGCACAATCTGTCGTGTGAAGACAACAAAAGTGACTTACCATCCACAACCCTAAACCAACCCCTCTCCTTTCCTATATATCTTGTTCGAGACTTCTCTTTTATGTGCTTGATGTTCAAGATTTCTCGCCGCTTGCTATCTTCAACATAATATTATCGCTACCCCTCTCTTCTTCATCATTCCCATGGAGGATTCTTCAGCTGGTGAAGACACCAGGACTTGTCCCCGTGGCCACTGGAGACCCGCTGAGGATGAAAAACTTAGACAACTTGTTGAACAATATGGTGCCCAAAACTGGAATTCAATCGCTGAAAAGCTCCAAGGAAGATCAGGTACACATAAATACATATCATAGGATTAATCCATATCAATCTCATACGTATATATAATTGGATTAATAATTATCAACTTAGCATCCTCCTTGTTAATTAATAAAAAATTTAGTGGAATAGTGGAAGATCTAATTCAAGGGTTTATTATTAATTAGCTTAAATTAATATTACTATTGCACCTAGCTAGAGCCAACTTGATTAATTCCTTAAGAACTATATATTTAATATGTATATAAAAATCATGCATGTCTCTGTGTCTTGATTAACAAAACCTTAATCATACGATTCCTTGATCAGGGAAAAGTTGCAGATTAAGGTGGTTCAATCAGCTTGATCCAAGAATCAACCGAAGGCCATTCACGGAAGAGGAAGAAGAGAGGTTACTCGCGGCTCATCGCATTCACGGGAACAAGTGGGCACTCATAGCGAGACTTTTCCCCGGTCGAACCGATAATGCTGTGAAGAACCACTGGCACGTTATAATGGCGAGAAAACAAAGGGAACAGTCCAAGCTATGTGGGAAGAGAAGCTTCCAAGACGTTTACAACGATTCCAACAACACGTTCCTCGAAAAAAGAACAACACCACAATCTCATCATCAAGACATGTTGTTTAGTACTACGAGATTTGGGTTAGAGAATGGAAGATTCTTTGACTTTCGAAGCCTCGATAACAATAAGGATGATGATAATAATTATAGGATAGTGTCAGATACTACCTCTAGTACTTCTCTGGCGTCTTGGAATTTTGCTTCTGTGCCAACCACCACCTCCACCACCACAAAAGGCGCGAGAGACTATTTCAACACTTCTCGTTCTTCTAGTGTTTATCTCTCAGAGTGTTCCAGAAGCTCAGATAGATCGTTTCTTTACAGAATTTATCCAAATCCCGCATTCTCTCTTCCCAACTACAAGAGAGTTGTTCCAACAAGTCCTTTTAGAACTTTCCTTGGTTCTTCTGATCATCATGATGGAAGGATCATAAAGAGGGACTTGATGAGTTTCTGTGATAATAATAATAATAACTCATCATCCACATTCAGCAAGTTGAAGGCTTCCACGGAGAAAGATCATCAACAACAACAAACAAATGAAGATGAGACCAATGTCGAGCCCAAAGAAGTTCCTTTCATTGATTTTCTTGGTGTTGGTGTCTCTTCATCATAATGACGACCAATCAAAAGGTTTAATTATTTAACTTCGTATGATACTCATATATATATATATATATATATATGATCTGTAGTTTGTTTAGCTTTCTAGTTTTCACTCTTCCATATATTATGGATTCTAGCGTTTAGCAAATAGCAATTCTAGCTAGTTTAGTTTTGCAGTAAAGGCTATCGTAATTATGAGGCCTTTTCAACGTTTCATCAGGTTGTGTTTAGAGTGAAAATTTTCCAACTTTTTTGTTGTTGTTGTTGTTCATAACTTTAATTTTATTTTCTTGTCCCCGTTTGAGGAATAAAGCTTTGAGTATTGATGATCTGATTAAGGGTAGTGAATGATTAGTGTGAGATACACGTTTGTTGCGCGTGGCTTGGAGTTGGAGCTGTATGAATATATAGTAAGTGCATATATAAGGTATTGAAATTTGAAGACATTAACTGTCTTTATATATATATATATATATAGGACATATTAGATGAAAGAAGTATTTTATCATGAGAGGTAAAAAAATTAAATAATAATCTTTAAATCAAAATATATATAGGGACATATTAGGTGAGAGAAGTGTTTTATTACGAGAGATGAGAAGATTTAATTAATAATATTAGATACATGTGTATCTAATATTAGCTCTCTCACACATATTTAAATTTGAACCTTCTATTTTGATCTAAGGATTGTTATTTACTCATCTTTTCTCTCATAATAAAACACTCATCTCACCCTCTTATGCTATATATATATATATATATATATATATATATATATATATATATATATATATATATATATATATATATATATATATATATATATATATATATATATATATATATATATATATATATATATATATATATATATATATATATATATATATATATATATATATATATATATATAATGACAACTTCGATTCTAAGCTCTCACTAAGAATAAAACTGGATGGGTGCCAGATACAGCTATCTTTTATGCCATATTTGCATGTATATGTTATACTAATTGGGAGATTGTGATCAAGTGTGTAGGTGTACACAACTTCTTAATGAATACAATGCATGCATTAATTCTTCCTTGCTCAACAATTCACGAAATTGATGATGATGATTTCTGAATATTAGTCATTGCTACTTGTGTTTGTTGTACGTAGAATCTCATATTAGGAAAGCAGGTTCATAAATGAGATTAAATAAGGTATAGCATAGCTGTTTCTTATACTTTATTTGTAGTTGTTTATTTTTATGAGAACCAGTGAGTACGGTTAGGTTAATTATAAGAAAAATATTTATTGGACAACCTTGACTTGTTTACATACAACTTGAAAGAGAAAGAAAGAAAGAAGAGATAAGAGTGACTGATTTAATTGATAATGTAGTGTGATAGAAAAAAAAAATAAAGAGAAAAGATAATTATTGATAGGGTGTTTAAAATTTTTAGTTGTGCAAATATAATCACTCTAATCACTTAATGGTTTTGAATGATATCACTTTAGATGTTTTCTTAGTTTTGCAGAACACATGCTGCTTGATATTTCAAAATTATCATTTCATTTTTGATGAGACTGTTGTTTTTGTATCTATTTACTATTATGTTTTACAAACACGCCATAATGTTTAATTAGTTGAAAATTAATTCATAACAGAGATAGATTTCATAATATACACATTGCGAGCCAAAGTGTATTTTTTTGTATTGATTCTTGCGAGCCAGTGCCTTCTACCTAGCTAATTGTCATAAGAACGGTTATTAAATTCGTTTGTTTTATAGCCAAAAAAATCTTACTGGTATCCTATACAGTTATTGAATTCGTATGCCGGATTAATATTTTAGAAGGTAGTTTGATTTTTAAAATAATTAACTTTTCCTAACAATATTTATTATTTAAGTATAGATACATATAAATTATTTTTTTATATTTTTTTTTATCAAATTTCTCTAAAAAATGACACAAATTTTATTATTATTATTTTCGTTAGAAATTTTTTTATCCATCATATTATTACAAAAGAGTTCTTATATCACTGATTTTACTGTCTGTTTTTATCCTCGATGAACCAGAGCTGACTTAAGTATTATTTATGATTCCAGTTGGTTAAAAATGTAATGCACTTTAACTTCGTTTGTTTTCATATGAATTGAACAAATAAATCGCTACCTATGAATATATTTAATTAACTAATTTTTAAGAATAAATAAATAAATATATAATTATGAATATATATATATCGTATCCTGCGAAGTTGCAACTACCCAAATATTATTTTTTCCTTCTATTCTAGACACATTACCTGACGTAAAATGGTCACTGAAATCAAACAATGATGCCATAACTGTCATATTTGGACATACGCCAATAAAATGTAAAGAGAAGGAGTGTGAAAATTAAAAAAGTATTAGTATATGTTATAGGCCATGAATAACGTATAAAAGATGTTTTCAATGGGTGTGTTATTAAAAAAGTTAATTATTAAAAACATATATTTCAAAATATGT
This sequence comes from Glycine max, assembly GCF_000004515.6. Classification (NCBI taxonomy): domain Eukaryota; kingdom Viridiplantae; phylum Streptophyta; class Magnoliopsida; order Fabales; family Fabaceae; genus Glycine; species Glycine max. The sequence goes on from NC_016091.4 coordinate 49,850,833, forward strand.
AAATAAGTTTATGCTTTAGTGCTAAACGTGCAAGCAGTTGATGGACTTAGGCATCCATTTCACAATTAAATTTGTGCAAAAGGAAACATAGTGTGTAAATGGTTCTAGTGAGGTATTAGCAAAATAAACATCCTCGCTAATGTCAATAAACCTTATATCCATAACAAAATGATAATATGGAAAGATACTAAAGAAAAACTTATATTAGAATGTTTGGAAACTAAAATGTAGAGCAAACAAATGAAACCATGAACTGTACGCGTTTTAATTAATGTTATTTCTTTGTATGGTAACTGTAATATAATATTCATTCCCTCGCGCCATGGATTAATTGGATAATAAGCAAATCAAAACATTCAGTGGTTTTAATTATATAAAACAAACGAATTATTTTTTAATAATATATAAGCTAAAATAATAGCAATAATTGATATATTATCAAGCTCAAAGCACTTGGTGTCTAAGATGTTTAAATGATGTTTAAAAGCTCACTTGCGTTAACTTAATAATGAAAATATTAGGTAGTTTACATGAGATTCTAAATTTTTTTTATCAGCAAAAATATCATTTTATTAGTGTCAACAGCTTTAACCCAAGCTGTGTTAAAACATCAGAATACAAGAATCCGATTCTGCATTAGATTCTAACTTAAATCTCATTATTGTTATAGTACGTCAAAAGATAAAGTTTAAGAATTAGTTTTTTATGTATTACGTACTAAATCTTCAGGAAAGAAAAAAGGTAAGCCAACCACACAACCCCATGGAGGCAGGACCCAACTACGAACTACCATTTTCAATGTTAACTCACTTAAAATGTGTGGAACTGAATCCGTTTATTAATAAGTTACCAATAATCATAGGTATAAATAATATCTATTTATGTTCTTTCATTAAGTAGTTTAATATTTGAATCTTGATGGTTGAATATGAAATAAATTATGTTAAAAAAAATAATTTTATCTTATGTATAGTTATGATTTCTAACAAAAATTAATCATATCAATACCATGATAAAATTCATTTTTTCTTATCCCTAACAAAATCATTGTTAACTAATTTAAATTGCACGTAAAATTTTAATTAAATTAAGTTGAATTAAAAAATGTGACATGATAAAATATTTTTGTATAATGATGCCAAAAAATTGTATATTATTATTATAAAACATTTTTAGTTCCTTTAAATATAGCTAAATTTAGTTTTATTTGTTTAAAAAATAGCTTTCATCATCATAACTTATTTTTTAAAAAATAGTATTTTTTTATCACCAATTTATAATAATATAGTATACATGTAGACATTCCATGTCACTTGTCACCCTAGTATGGTTGTTGATGTAACATGACTAAATGCATGTTACTTTACTAATGTAAATAATGACAACAGTTATATTTAAAACATAAAATTTATAAATTAAAAATTAATATTTTCAGAATTAATATCAAATTTAATTATATTTTTATGGAATAAAAATATATTTAAATTTATTATAAAATAGTACATTAGTACATTATTTAACAAATTTATTAACAAATTAAATAACTCATAAAAAATTATTAAATAATTTGAAAAATTTATTAGATAATTTTTTAGGATAAGTTATATTTTTAGTTTTTGAATTTTTGATATTTTTTTTCTAAACTTTTTGTTAATCCGTCAAAGTCCTATAATTTTTTTTTTGTTATTTGCTTGCGTGTTCATACACGTGACCAATAATATAACGTCATGTTGTATATACGTCAATGTGGAATTTATCAAGTTGAATACATGGCAATGGAAGACTCAACACATGTTTGGACACGTATGCAGTTAAAGGCGAAGATGGACAACAAAAAAATCAAAATTTTGAACGGAAAAAAAATTGAAAGATTTTGACCAATTAGCAAAAAATTTAGAAAACAAAATCATAAATAAAAACAAAATTAGGACTAAAAGGATTATATATGTATATATATAATCAATCATCCACTTAATTTTTAAATACTTTTTCTTGCAAACAAGGTGTGTCATTCTTCTAGAACAAAATAAACTAAAAAACCTCCAAATTTTCCGTTAACAATTAAAATAGCTAGTGCCACCGTGCCGGCAGTTGGCAAGTACAAAATAAAATAGTGAAAGATTGCTTTCTATGTATGAGTCAAGTAGAATTCTCCATCCAAATCAAGTGTCACACATGCACACTCATGTAATTCCCAATCACAGCTTTTCCTTCTGGTTTAACCTATTATTAATATATAAAATATATAGTATTAATGTTTTTCTTTAAATTGCAGCATTCGTTGCATCATAGCTTCTAGTCATAGCCACTATCTTTGACATATGTAGCTATATAGGTCTTGGGGATAGAAATATAAGAGTCTGGATAGAAAATTATATTGTTGATCGAATTGCTCTAAAGAATCTGTCAATTTGGAAACATAAGCAATCTTCAATCTAACAAGACTTTAAAAAAATGAAAAAGATATATTTATTTTTTAATTTAGCTTCAAATTATAATATATATTAAATTGATTTGATAGTAGGTAAGAATCTTTTCATTCACCTTGAGAACAATTTCATTTTGAAATAGTCTTATCTTGAGATTTGTACCAGTTAGATTTTTTTTTTACAGTCAAATACTATATAGAATGAAGTACTGTTCTAAATCTTGACCCGGGAGAGATATTTTCAATCTACAAAATTATCAGTTCAATTCCACGAGGATAATATAAGGAGCACGGATATAAACTCCTACTATTTATCTTTACAGTTATCTTTTTCTTCCACTATAAAAAAGTTGTACTGACTTTATGGAACTAAATAGAATAAAGCAAGCATGCACTTTAGCTTATCAAACTTTATAGTGGTTCTTCAATAAAGATATAGGAGAAACCTATATATCTTGTTTGCTTCAATTTGCAGATTGATAACACTTTCAAATAGCATAATTTATTAACAAGGTACTGAATTAAATTTGAATTCCCACTAGGAGACATGACTTTACTTGAACTAATTATAGATATATTTCTATAATGTCAAACCTTTTTCTTTTGAATTTTTTAAAAATGCATTGCGCATGACACATACTAATTTGCAAACACTTTGAAGAGTGATATCCACATATAGGATTCTTTTCATGTACCTTGCTCCTGTTTAAAATAGTAAAATTATATTGATAACCTCAGAATTAAATTTCTGATTGATGTATACTATTCGCTGATATTTGACTTAATTAGCTAGGCAAGAGGGGTGTCAATTTTTATGGCTACCGGCCTGTTTCCCTCCGTATAAAGTATGATCTAATTTCTTTCATTTTCTCATCCAATATCAATGTGTATTTCTTGCCTTTTGACATAGTTAAAGGAACTAATATATATAATTAATTAACTCTAACTATCGAAATTGTGACCTAACCGAAAGCACTTGGGTACCACCACCGACCACATCACCCATGTCTAATTTCCATTTAGATGGCTGATCATAATCATGCATATAAGCAAAGCGAAGAAAGAAAAGAACAACAAAGCTAGAGATGAGATGAAGGAAAGAATAAGAGGCCAATAGAAAAGGAGTGGTCTCTCTCAAGCAACATTGCAGCAATGCCCTCAGTGGTCTTGTTTCACACTTGCTTTTAATTTTTCTGTAAAAGGATCTCTTTCTTTGTTCCAAAGTATCTTTTTTTTCCTCCCAAAGACTAGCTAGATGGACGTAAATTGAAATGATGACCGTTAAACACGCGCATTTGTATATTTATCAATATATATATATATATATATATATATATATATATATATATATATATATATATATATATATATATCAGCCAGCAAGAATTTATGTTTAATTCACACATCATGGGACTGGCTGCTCAAAATCCTCAAGAGAAGATAAGATTTCAATAATGTAAAATCACCTGCTGAGATAATTGTCTAATAACATGTGTCTATTTACGATTAGTAACAAAATCCTGTTTAGAAAATAAGAAAAGTAATATGATGTTGGAGAAAGCAGGAATCTATTGATTTCTCTAAAATTTTCTAGCTATTTAGAAAACTCGTTTACATATATACTTGATTAGTTTGAGAACCAAAGCCGGCTAATACAGTAACTGAACTGGTTTGTTTTAAATTTTAGGGTTTTAAAATTGATTTTATGGTAAATAGAATTGCTAATAAAAGAAGTAATTTTTTTTCAACTTTTGGCTATAAAAAAATTAAAATTGTATATCAGTAACAATGCAGAAATCCTCAAAAAAAAAAAAATGGTAACTGTCCATACAAGATATACACAATCACAGCAATTTTTGTTTTTTTTTTATATGTTTTATACTTGGAACTAAGAGTTGTCCGATTTAGTAAGTAACAAGATTTTACATTTTTATTTTATGTTATCTGACTTCTTTTATGTTGTTCTACTCTTTATTTTTGTTGTATTGTAAGTCTTTTTAAAATCAAAGGTAAAACAAGTAATTTGCTGTTGTTTTATCTCTTAAATTTATGTAAATCAAACGTATCCTAATATTAAAATAATTTTATTCACTAACATTTTATTTGACAAAATTAAAATTAAAATCTGTTGGAGTATAATTTAAAATTCAAAATTACTATTTGAGTAAGTGAAAAAAACTTTATTTTAAGCTTAAATATAATTATTCTCCCTATTTTTCTTAAGATGTAATTCTAGTCGTCCATTTTAAAATAGAAATACTTCATCTCTTTTTTAAACAATTCACAATTTAATTTAATCTTTAATTTTATATGTATATATTATTTTTTTATTTTAATCTAATTGAATCTAGATCTTACATATTTATTTAAAATATTATTAATAAATTATTTAATTAATCAAAATATAATATAAGAAACAAAAGAAATAAATGTAAACAAAATTAAACACTGAATCAAAATTATGAATTTTTAAAAATAAAAAAATCAAATATATTTATTTTAAAATTAGATGATCAAGATTTAACAAAATAAGGAAACCTATATTGCATTTAAGGTTTTTTTATCAAGTCAAATCACAATCTAAACACACCCCAATTGTTTGCAAGCTTCCGGGGGATCAATGATTGCAAAAAGGTACCAACTGAAATAGGATGGGTTCAAAGTTTGCTACAGTGCTATCGGCTAGTGTAGCAAATTTATTAACTAAGCTTGATTACTATTTTAATATATTTTTATTATTAAGTGAAATATGCACATATACAATTAAAACATGAATTCAAAATTTTTAAATATTAAAAATGTTAAAGTAATCTGTTAAGGTCTTTCTGGAAGCCCAAAAGGGCATGATATATATATATATATATATATATATATATATATATATACTTGAGGTGAGGTCAGTAGTGTCAGAGAGTCGACAACGATAGATAGATAAGCGGCTGGCACAAACAAGTGCTGTCCAATGAAGGCTTCACGGGTGTGTAAGTTTACAGCAACTTCATCAAAGTTGTGTAGTCAACGTTGCCATTCCTTACTTTAATTGCTTTAATCATTTCTTCCTATCCAAAACCTTGCCATAATCTCCTCCGTTAATCCCCCAAAATTCACGCGACTAATTTTTCAATTAAATTTATGTCCATCTTTTCAGGGGCACTGGTTATTCCCCACCACACACAGCACCTAGCCTAGCCATTCACTAGGCACTGTTATTTTTGTCTCTTTGAGGATAATAATTGACTTGCTTATGTACTAAATTGTTATTTTAGATTTAAATAATTACTCATTAAAATATTATGGCAAGGTTTTAGATAAGATGTCTTCAGAAACTAATTAGAATCACTTTTTAAATGTATTGATCGTTAATGTTTTTTATTCTTTTAATTTATTAAGAAGTCTATTAATATGATATTTACTATTTACTAATTTGTATAAAAGGGGATATATTTATTCGACTATTAAAAATATAAGTCAATACATTAGTTAAAAAAATTATACCCTCCACTTTAATCATTTATTTTTATGGATATTTTCATAATAAAATTAAAAGTCATGATGATATTTGGTCTTAATATTTTTGTTATGGTTTAGGCCAAAATCAATAGTTGAAGAACATTTTTTCAAACCGTAAATATCACTAAAATAAATTTTACTTCTTTCAATTACAATTTTTTTCCATACACATAATAAAAAATTAAACTCTTACAATATATACTTAAAAACTCAGCTATTGTGTACCTGGAGGTTATTAATTGGGGGACTGCTAAAGCTAGTATAAGCAGTGGTATTGGTATTGCTATTAAATTTTTAAAATTGCATTTATATAAATAAAGTTCACAAAATGTGTCCAATGCCTAGGGCACAAAATAGACCCAGTTACTATTTATTTAGACCCCACCTCATCATACAATTGAAAGGTTAAAATGTCGAAGGTGGCAGTTATCATGAGGTACCTCGTAGTTGCATCCATCTTTTAACAAACTAATTATTGAATTAATTGACCTTAATTATTAAAGAAAAACCATCCATCTGTCTGTACACTGTGTCCCCATTTATATATAAAACAATCTCAAGGCCCATAATGCGACACAATCAATCCCATTATTAAAGGGATAAGCCTTCAACCTTGCAACACAACACTACAACCTAAGGTCTGCACTACGAGAATGTCTCAGGGAAGAGGCAGTGCATCTTTACCTATTGTGGTCACTGTGGTTTCACTACTGTGCCTTTTGGTTCTTTTGGAACGTGCTGATGCAGCAACTTACACCGTTGGAGGACCTGGGGGATGGACCTTCAACACTAATGCTTGGCCCAAAGGAAAAAGATTCAGAGCTGGTGATATCCTAAGTAAGTAAATTTAATTAGTACTCCACTCCTTGTATGTCACTTCAAAAATTAATGTTAGTAACACATTTTTTTTATAAGTCTATCTTTTTATACTTTTTACTCATAATTTTATAATTTTCAATAAATTTTAACATGTAAAACATATAATAAAAAATGTGTTAGAGAAATTGTTTTTAAGTTGAATTTTCTATTGTCATGTAGTCGATATTTTAAAAATATTTTTAAGTTGAATTTATCAAAATGATTTATATTAAGAAATATTTAAGTCTCACATCATCTAAAAATAAAGTCAAATTAAAATATATAAATAAAGAATAATCCTCACCTCTTGAATTAATTGTTGGGATTGAATTAGATCTCTCAGATTATTTATTTATTGTAAGAATTTATGAACAGTCATATCTTTATCAGATGGTTCTTATTGTCTGACCGTGAATGTTTGTTTCTCCGACGGCAGGAAATAGGGATCCGTTGTTATACTCTTCATCATGTATCATTTTGTTAATTTTCTGAATGTGGTAATTGTTGCAGTCTTCAATTATGATTCAACGACCCACAATGTGGTTGCTGTGGACAGAAGTGGATACAACAGCTGCAAAACGCCAGGGGGTGCTAAAGTGTTCAGTTCAGGGAAGGACCAAATCAAACTAGCAAGAGGGCAGAACTACTTCATATGCAACTACCCTGGTCACTGCGAATCTGGGATGAAAGTTGCCATTAATGCAGTGTGATGGTGCTTAATACTTCTTGAGTTGAAGTGAAAATTAAGTTAATGGTCAATTAGCTAGCATTAGTAAATGTTAGTGTGTGCTCATGTATGTACTTTTTTTATATGAAGCTGTTATATATATTTATTAATCACTATAGTTTTGTGAAGCAAAGTGGGAGTGAGCTGGCTTGGTAGATCAATTGTTCCTATGTTTGGTATGTGTTGTGTAGTGGGAGTATAAAAATGGTCCATTAGTCACGGGCTCTTCTTATTAGACATTGGATCTACATATTTTGAAGTTATTGAAAGTCTCAGAGCCAATTATCTGTATCTGTGTGTCGGTGTCACAGTGTATGGTTCTATTACTGATTTTGTTTGCTTCAATAAATTAAATTTCCTACATTGCTCCACTTACTAAAGGATGATGCCAAAAGTTTTTTGGTTGGAGCTAGCTCTGAGGAGTTAGATTAAGCTTATACGGACGATCATTATAATTAATATATAATTAATATATGTAAATATATTAATTATTATATCAAAATTAATTATCACAAAATTTATTATTTAAACTTACATGCATATTAAATATATATTAAAAATTTAAGTATTATATATAACGACATTAATTATTTTATAATATAATTGACCTATTAGTTTAATTGGTTAGAGTGTTATACTAATATGCGAAAGTTACAAGTTTTTTATTCCTGTTTAAATCATTAATTTTAAATTAATTAGTAAAATATATTTTTTTAAAAATTGTTTGAGCCACTTACGGGTGGGCAATGCATAAGCCTCATACGATACGGGTCCTTATGAGGCTTATGGATTCTCAATTCGTATCAATTTTACGGAAGGGCAAAACAGGAATCATGCACAATTGTTAGGTGTACTAGTACTAGTAATTCTGTTGGATGCGCGTAACAACGCTCTGCAGTCTTTCTAGAATGTCTTTGGGCCCTCTAGAATCATTATTCTAAAAATAAAAAAAAGGAGTGCATAATAAAATATAATTTTACATTTTGAAAGAAAAAAAAAAGGGAAATGCAGGAAGCAATAACCATACCCCAAGGCTTATACTTTTGGGTCGAGACAAGCTCACATAAATTAGGGGTTGTTGCTTCCTGCACCCTAAAATTGCTTCCTACATCTTTTTGAAATGTTTTTTTTCTTTGCTTCCCACATCTTTCCGAAACGTTTTTCTTTCCTTTCATATCGGTCATTTTGGAAGAAAAACATGTAATCAATTCAGAATGTAATTTAATATCTCAAATTGACCAATTCAGAAGCCAAAAAAAGAGGTGAAAGAAGCAATTTTTGAGTGCACTAAATGACAACCTAAATTAGGCAACGCCGACTCAGCTCGGAAGGGACATAGAAAATGGGAATTGTTATTGGCACATAATACTTTTGCTAATGGTACTACCCACGTGCTCTTTGTCCATATTCCAAAATTGCCCCCTTAAAAATGCATAACGGAAACATGTTTCGGTTGTGTAATTTTTTTTTGTGCTCTCTAACAAAACAGAGATATGTTTCTGTTGTATACCTCCACAACGGAAATATATTTCCATTTTGTAAGTTGTTTTGTAAAAAAAAAACATAATCATGTTTTCGTTGTTATTTTTGTTTGTCAACCATAACTTTTGCTAAATTGTTAAGGACCTCATTAAAAGATTGACAACACACTATGAATCACGTACAACAATTACCAAACATAATTAGCAAAGTTTATAATCCACATTAATTGAATAAAAACATTAGCTAGAGTTTTGCCAAGTATCAAATGAATACTCATAACAATACTTAATATAAAAAAAAGTTGATGTCTACTAGAAATTGAGATCCTGCAGTTGAATGAAACATCAATGAGTTGAGTTTTTTATGTGTCGCAGGTATGGTCTCTATCATGAATGAACTTCATGCGTGCAATGTGTACTCCATTGTGGGGCAATAAGAGACAAGGGACAAACGTCCTTTAAAAACTTCTATATTATCATAGAAACATGGTATAATTGAGTTAGTTAACAAATCAATTAATGTTTGCAATACTAGAAAGTCTCTTAAGTAAATATTGTATACCTACACAAAGTGATTCCCGTTAAAATATTCAATTGTAATAAGGCATTGTTGTGTCATAGGTGGTGTCGAACTCCTGAGTAAAAAGAAAATCCAATTTTGGAGCATATATAAATAAACACAACATTATACCGAACAACATTAATTAATTAATAATATAAAATAACTTTTTTTATACTAATAATGTATGTATTAAAATTAAAGTCTTATTTTAATTTTGATATATTATTAATGTCATTTTTTACATTATTAATTAGTTAAAAATAATCTTAAATATGATTTTTAATTAAAAAATTATTATAAAAATTAATAATTTTGCCACACATAACATTTCATGATTAAATAATAATAATAATAATATAATTTTTACACCATTAGAGTTAAATAGTATGGTATTATTAGGATAAACCAACCAATCAACTGACTTTGATAGCACTTGCGTTTAGTAGGAGAAAATTTTTTGGAGAAAATTTTTTGGTTCCTTGTAATCATAAGTTGAAAATTTTAGTTTTTCATATTTGATATGTATTTTTTAAAAAAATAACATTCCTAGAAAAGAAATGTTTTCTGAAAATATTTTTTAATTAGTTTCTTACGAAATTTTTTCCATAAGTGATGAAAATTTTACTTTTTCAAGTTTAATTTTTCTTTTGCTACAATAAAAAATATCATATTATTTTTTTTATTAAAATACATAATATAATAAATGTTTAAAATAATAGATAAAAATATGTGTAACTATTTAATTCATAGGAAACTTATATAAAGATTTTAATTGTTCAATTAAACAAATTTTATTCATGTAAAAAAAACATCATTTCCAGAGTTCATAATCTTCCGCTTGAAATAAATTTTCTCCTACCAACATGCCTTTAATTACGTAGAGTTTAATCCATCTATTACAGTATCATCATTTTCTTAATGGAATATGCTTACATGACATTTACTTATGACAGTACTCTAATTAACATATTGATGTCATGATATAACTCTAACATGCTAATTAACATAATAGATGGCATGATACACATGTTGGCATGGGATTGACACGTGCTAACAATTGTAATCTACTTTTTAGTTGTTGTATTTATCCATTCAAATTTGTTTGGTTCTTCACTTGTAACAAATTGTACAATCTGAGTTATATATATAATATCATCTTTTAATGTCAATCAATTAATAGAATGAATTAGTTTCTCAATATTTGTATAAAGAATGAATTTTTTTTTACAACACATTATTTAACATAATTTATCAGAATTTTTTTTTTTAACTTCACTCCTTATTTAATGTGTTTCCCTCATAATTTTATTATTTTCAATCAATTTTAGCTAATAAAAAATAAAAAAACAGTTAGGGATAAGAATGTATTACTAGCTCAAAATGAATACTTATTTATTTGTGTAATATAGACCCAAAGACTAATATGTCATAATCAATCGGATTGTTTGCATTTTCCAAGAAAAAAAAAAGATAGACATTCAGTCAAGTTTATAATAACTAATTTCAGAACAAAAAAAGTTTGTTGATTTGATTTATTTCTAAGAAAACTATAAAAACGACTTTTAAAAAATTATCATAAAACATATTATAAAAACGACTTTTAAAAAATGTATCATAAAACATATTTTTTAAGTTTAAGAAAATAAGTTTAAATTTAATAATTATCAATATACAAATTTTTACCCTCTTAATCAATTAAAAATCACCATAAATATAATTTTAAGTAATTATTATAAAATTTGTATTTAAAATTTTTTTATGAGAATTTTTTTATTCCTAAAAAATGAAAGTAGTTTTAATTACAATATAGATTATAATTTATGATTAGATGCGAGCTTTCATGCAAACAAAGAACGGTATTAATGAAGCGTAGAAATCAGGCAATTGCTCTCAAGGATTTGAAAGGTTGTCACTTGTAATTGTCCAAGAAAATGAACCTTGCAAGAAGGGCAGAACGTTTCGTCGTTGATGGTGATTTCAAGAAGGACAAAACCAAAGCGATATATATAATTTATTGAAAAATATTCTTATTCGTAGTCTTCGCCTGGGTTTTAGGCTTAGACGTTAATGATCAAACTAATATACAATAGTTAACTTGGTCTTCGTCGTTGATGGTGGAATCAACGATTAATGAAGTTAACTACACTATATAAAAGCCAGATATTCGACATAAAAATATATGTTAAGAAAACAGCTAGCTAGCAGCTTTATTAAACATGAAACATCTTAATCAACTCCATCTAATCACTTCTTCTTCTTAAAAAAAAAAAAAAAACTTCATCTAATCTCACCATGCTTTGGCAAATGCATGTCATGTTTGCTTCTCTAAAGACGTGTTTAATTAAGATTTAAGACGTCTATTAATTCAATTGTAAGAGCAAACAAGGTATAAAAACTGTTACCCTTAAGGTTATTAGCTAAGAAAAATATTTTAAAAAATATCATATTAAAAAATACAAAATTTATCGAGTATATAAGTATTTTAAATATTTAGAGAGATTATTAATAAGATTCTTTAGTTATTTTCAAAATAGGCATCAAATTATACATATGCTTTTAATATAGCAACTATTTTCATTTTCATTTATACTTTTATTTCTTTAATTAATACCGTAAGAAGTTTTGCCGCCCAATATCTACAAGCATTAGGAGACATGATGAATGTTGAGGAGCAGCAATTTGAACAATCTTAACCTCGAAATCAGTTAAGTGATAAATAGACAAAATGCCCCTTTTTTTTATTGCTTCAAGAGAATTATAAAAGTTTGTCCCCCGCCGTTAAGTGCTATACACAATAGCATATACCTTAAAAAAAATATTAGTATAAGAAGCAGAGGTGGATACGTATCATATGAGAAAACGAAACCTAAATATAATCTCAAAAGAAAACAATTATATAGAACGACAAAATATATATGATATCGTTTTAGTCATTTATACACTACTAGAAATATATATTTCTTTTTTTATTTTTCTATACTTTTTATCCATATATCCAGAATCTGTTTGGCCCTTTTTTTTTAATCCATATATCCATAATCTATTTTTTGGACACCAGTGCAAATTACAAATAGTCCACCATTAACTTCTACATAATTCCAATGTTGTTTTTTGTGAAACTAAACACAAATATGAGAAGTGCTTCCTATTGCATATCTGGTTGAGATTCTTATTCTTCTTGTGCATGATTATTGGATATAGTTTTTCGGATCTCATTTTTGCATAGCTTAGCTGGATGTAGTGATAGTAACCTGATTATTGGATATAATTTTTGGGATCTCTTTTGCTTTTTAAGTTGGAGTATAAAATTGAATTATGTTATTGTATTAATCTGTCAGGTTCAATATGCCGGGCCAAACCATCACCCCTGAGTTGCAGAGTGCTTTTGAATTTTAACTCATCTACCTTCCTTTCTACAATGTTTTCTAATATGGTCAAATATGATGTTTTGTGAAAGTAGCTTGGATTAAGCTAATGACATAACGTACACATACATTATATTCAAAATGAAAAGAATTAATGAAAGTGAATGCATCAAAGTAGATGATTCTGCTTTCTCCAAGTGATACGGTAATAGATTGAGGAACATTTAGGATTTTAATTTTTATTATTGTTGTGGAATGAAAATATTAGGTCCTTTTTATGTTCTACTTTTGCTTTATAAGAAACCTTCTCATTGTCTAGGACTTGGATTATGTACGATGTAAATTTAGATTCTTGCTTCTTGCTAATTACTCTTATGTTTCAATGACTAGTGGTATTTGCTACTTCCATTGTGCTTTTACCCATTTAAAACCACCATAACCAAACTTAAAGCATGTCTTAGAAAGAAGTCATTTTAAGACTTCTCTTGATCGTCTTAGAAAGTTGACTTTTTAAAATGGTTTTTATTTAGGTCGTCTTAGAAATTTCTTAGAAAATAAATTTTTTAAGACGATTTTTGTTTGGATCGTTTTAGAAAGCAAACTTTTTAAAACGGTTCTTATCTAGAACCGTTTTAAAAAATTCGGCTTTTTTACGATGATTATTTTAATACCGTCGTAAACTTTTAACGACGTTCATTATAAAGACGGTTTGAAACCGTCGTTAAATATCACTATCAATCATCGTTAAATGCCTGTTTTGCAGTAATGGTTGTATTTCGTGGGGTTTGTGTACTTAACCGTGATTTGGGAAGTGGGAGTGTGGTGACCGTGTTGGAAGAAGACACGTACGGGGTAAGAGCAATGATGAAGACCAACGTTGAAGCTCATGATTTCTTCCGGGTTGATACAGTTTCTGTTCAAGAAAACGGTGGTGCAAGGGTGGAGTTTGGGGTCTGTGGATAGAACAATTTATGGAATGGTGTGTTTGGTGCTGTTGTCTCAATTGTACCTGCTTGCAACTTGTTATCCAAACAGTGCTCTATTTCGTTTGCAAGTCCTACCACCATCAGAATATTGAAAAATCTGCCTTGTTGGATCACCTTGAAGTGTATCATGGTGAGTGAGCCTTTGAAGGCTAAAGATGTTCAGATGGAAGAGTGTCATGTCTGATAGATAAATACATTTTGTTTATATATATCTGCTATAGTTAAATTAATTTCTTGGCGTCATAAGAAATATCTCTGTGTAATTAAATCAAGCAGATAACTGTGCCTTTCCTTTTGCACTTAGTGTTAATAAATTCTTCTAGTTTTTGTTCACGCCTGCAGTTTGTTAATTACTTGTGATTTTTTTTTTATCATTTTTGCGGTATTAAGCAGGCTGGTTTAATTTAGTTTAGCATATATATATATATATATATATATATATATATATATATATATATATATATATATATATTCTGACTTGGTCTCTTCCCTAAGTAATAATAGGTACCACCTGGCAAATGTACCTGGTTTTAATTTTGGACTTTCAGACTACAGAAAAGTTGACTTAAAAAAAACTACAGGCAAGTTGTAGCAACTAGCAACAAATATAAAAAAAATGATTTTTTTGTATTAATATTAATATTAGTTAGGCTTTATTTTAAAAATAAAATGTTTTAGTTCCTCAAATATTAATATTATATTTTTATTCCTTAAAATTGAGGATAAATTCAATTTTGAATCTATTTTTTTAAAAAAAAATATTTTAGTTCCTCAAATATTTTTTTTAAAAAATATTTTTAGTTATTGATGCACATTAACAAAAGTGGTAGTATTACCTTAAAAATAGGCATGTGTCAAATGTTTACAACACTAAAATGCTACTTTTCACAACGTTTGTTAAAATTGTCTGATTTTAGTGACTAGAAGTGTATTTTTTAAAATTTTAGGGATTAAAATATTTTTTTTTTCAATTTCAAGGATAAAAAACGAATTTGCCTCAAATTCAAATATTAAAAATATAATTAACCCTATTAATTAATACAAATCCAATCTGTATTTGAAAATTCTTTATTTTAAATTAAGTTTTATTTAACTGTAAATATAAAACAATATATTTATATTCCATATAAAACAGGCGTTGACTTGTCTTTTGATTAGTTCCATCCGCATTGCCATTCCGTGTAAATATAATATATATTTTTTTAGTTTTATAATTTTTTTTTATTCCGTGCAATATTCTCTTGATTTGATTATTCCTATGATTAGCTAGCTAAGGATTAAAAATATAAATTGCTACATTTTGCAGGAATGTAATAACTAATATCATATACAAAAAAATTCACTGACGGGGATTAAAAACAAAATTCTTATATTTTACAGAAACATAAAAATAAAAAAGTTGTAATAAAAAAACTAATATATTTATAGAGATGTAAAACATGTTGCTAACCATTAACATATTCATAAAAGAGACCAAAATAAGTTAAAAAAACATATAAAAATATAAAACAAAAAAATGACAATAATTAAACATAAAAATTGCCTTATTCACATAAGCATCTAATATATTTAAGCTAAAAACAGTGGTGGATATGAATAACAAGGCAAGAAAGTCAAAAATTCAAAAACGTTAGAAAGCCCAATGCTTTTCTTTTACGATTAGAAAGCTGAATGATGGGTGGTTAACTGTTCAGTTTATAACATTGTAAGTGATTCGAATAAGGTTTAAGAAAAGCCTGACTTAAAAGAGCTTTATAAATATGTTTTGATTATAGAAGTACAAAAGGGAAAATATATACTACATTAAACTCAAGTTAATTTGAAATTGGGTATGAGGGCCTGCCTATATATACATAACTAGTGATTAAAAGCAAATCTTATAGAAATTTTTATTATAAAGTGAGAAAATAATCTGCACGTCGATAATGTTTAGATAGTATATAGCTATATATTAATTAGAGACAAGTTGCAATGATATGTGGTAATCAAGTATATAGGTTGTGTCCACGTGAGCGTGGCGCGCAAGAAATGGAAGAAAATACTTCTTTTATGTTGTACAAAGTAAAAGTCGTTGCATGTGTTAGAGATAAGAGCTTTGAATATTTGGTATGAAATCCTAATCTGAAGCTTGCATCATTCCCTGCCAACACAAGTATATTAAATAAATAAATAAATAAAAATATCTTCTTTAAAATCATAATTGTCAATGTCTGAGAGGGAAGTATTGTCCTTAATTTATTTGATACGGCAGAATTTGTCTTTGAAGTATGAGTTCGTGAACAACGGGGCAAGACCTTAGTTTGGTATTGGAATGAACCAGCGTAAGTAGAACCATTCATATACTTATTACTCGTAACCTTCGCCTTTGTTTGGCGTAGTCTTTGGTTCGCTATCCTTTCATGAATATATATTTCGGAATAGTCTGACTTGGTCTCTTCCATAAGTAATAATAGGTAGCACCTGGCAAATGTACCTGGTTTTAATTAGGCATGACAATCAAATCATACTTGTGGGTATCTATCTAAATCCATCTTAATTTTGATAGAGAATATTCGAGTTGACTAGATACAGGTTTGAATTCGAAGATTACTCAACTTTTTTAATTGAGATCGGGGATGTGAATGTCACTATCTGTCCCATATTCATTCGCATACCCACATGATGAAATTATTAAAATTTTATTAATTATTTGTTAATTTTTATATAATTTAATACTCTTTTCTTGATAATTTTTGTAAACAAATGTTCTGTAAATACAAATAATTAAAAATAAATGTATAACAATTAATTTTTTTTAAATCAGATTTTTAATATAATTTTTTTACAAATCTAAACCGGAAACGGGATGGGGACGAAGATACCTGATACCCAACAAGTATAGAAATGAGATAACAAATTTTAATCCGTCAAATACAAGTACGAGTTATGTTGAGAAGTCAAGTACGAGTTATGTTGGGAAGTCAAGGTCGGACCGGGGAGGCAATACTCTTCCCCTTCCTACCTCATTGTCAGTCTAGTTTTAATTTCGTGTCTAGTTTTAATTTTGGAGTTGGTCTCTTCCATAAGTAAATTTTTTCCAACACATTTATTTTATTCATACAACTGTACAGAACCCAAAATATTATTTAAAAGAACCTAACCTCTTGTCGATTACAACTTGTACTTGGTCGACCAAGCTAAAGTCCTATGAATTTAACGAATTGGTAAATCAAATTTCAAATAGTTGTTTGGCATATTGATATCCCCTTCCACTATAAAACAATCACCTTAGAACCTCATAGTCACTCGTCCCTAGCAAAATCCGTACCCATTCCACCTCTCCAAACAACCCATAATTAAACAGAACCATGGACACAATAGAACAAGAAAACATGCAATTTCTCGGGTTCTTGGGCATCTACAAAGAATCCTACAAGCTCATATTTTCATGGAGGAAGATCTTCACCCAGATCACCTTCACCCTAATCCTCCCTCTCTCCTTCATCTTCCTCATCCACATCCAAGTATCCGATCTCCTCTTCGGGAAAATCACACACGACGCCAAGGACTTAACCGAAACCCTACCCGGCACACCCCAACACCAAAAGCTCCTTGACACATTCTCTTCCGATTGGGCCACTTTCTTTCTCTTCAAACTCCTTTACTTCATTTCCCTACTCATCTTCTCCCTCCTCTCCACCTCCGCAATTGTTTACACCGTCGCTTCCTTCTACACCGGCAAAGAAGTAACCTTCAAGAAGGTCCTAAGCGTTGTCCCTAAGGTATGGAAGAGGCTCATGGTAACATTTTTGTGCACCGTTGTTGCTTTCTTCGTTTACAATGTTATGGCAGTGTTGGTTCTAGGCATATGGGCACTCACAATTGGTGTGAGAAATGGTGGTGGTGCAATTTTGTCGGTCTTAGCGATATTATATCTAGTGGGGTCGGTGTACCTTACCGTGGTGTGGCTATTAGCGAGTGTTGTGACAGTGTTAGAAGACTCTTATGGGTATGAAGCCATGATGAAGAGCAAGGAGTTGATAAAGGGGAAGATGGGTCTGTCCGTGATGATTGTTTTGAAGCTCAACTTCTTGTTCTTTCTAACACAGTTTTTGTTCTCGATGGTGGTGGTGAACGGATGGAAGGTGTTCGGTTTGGGGTCGGTGGACAGAACAGTGTTTGGGATTGTGTGTTTCTTGCTGCTGTCTCATTTGTTCTTGCTGATGCTTGTTATCCAAACTGTGATGTATTTTGTTTGCAAGTCCTACCACCGCGAGATTGTTGACAAGTCTGCTTTGTCATATCACTTGGAAGTGTATGAGTGCTATGAGCCTTTGAAGGCTAAAGATGTTCAACTGGATTACCATGTCTAATCTAATAGCTAGATATAAAGCATCACGCATATATCTATACGAATCTTCATATATCTTCTGCAGTTTACTGATTTCTGGGTGTATATATATATATATATATATATATACACACACATTTATGTTCGTATCAGAGAATAAATATGCAAATGTATGTAGTGAATTAAATCCAGCTAAAGATGAATGTATGCAATTATGCTTTACTTTTTTTTTCAAATGTGTGAAATATTCACTAATTTTATTAATAATTAATCTTTATTTATAATTATTTTTTTTATTCATAAAATTCAAATTCAAAATCTTATTTAAAAAGATATTATCTAAGATCATTCAGACTAGTAATCAAACTTTATTTTACAAAAAATATTAAAAAATACAATTAAATATCTATTTAATTAATTCTTATAAGGTACACTTGTTTTTCTTTTAGTTCTTATAATATGTAATTTTTAAAGTCTTGTAACATTACATTTTATTATTTTAGTCTTCGTCAGATGTCCCTATTAAGAAGGAATGAGAGAATAATTAATTTTATCTCTTAAATTGAAATCTAGTTCATATCTAAGAACTAGATTGCATTCATAAAGGGCAAACAAATCCTGGATGAGATAAACTTTGCAAATAAGACCATTGATGAATTCAAGAGGAAGGTATGAGAATTGGTATGTTTTAAGTTTGACTCAGAGAAAGTGTATGAATATGATTTAGGAAGTTCGTATTATTCAATAGGTATAACAACAAATGGGTTTTGAACCGTAATGAAGCTAGGGATGGAATAGAGATTTGAGTGCCATGCTCAAAAAGATTGTAAATAATGGCCTTTTTAGAGGTTTTTCTATTGGAAAGTAGTGATAATTATTGTGCATAAGTAGATTATGTAATTAAAATATAAGAATTAACAATATCCTTCCATTTTTATTGTTTCTTTTTGTGTGAATCGTTGGAATTTTAACATCCTCTGAGTTTTTGTGCAGTAGGTGTCATAAACTGCTAATTCATATTGTTTTAATGATTTTATTTTGCAGATGTGTAGGCAAGGAATAGAGAAAGAAATTGAAGTCTAATGTTTCACGCTTAGAGCGTGAGGCTCGCTTAGCGAGTTGTTGTCGCTTAGCAGGAGGGTGTCCGTTCAGCATGAAGAAATAGCATAGAGAACCTGCAGTCAGGCGAAGGGATGCTTAGTGCACATGGTTTGCTTAGCACCCAATCACTTACTCGCGCTCAGCGCGTAGTTGCGGGATTTCAAACTCAAGAAAGGTTCTTAAGCGAAAATGGGAGAGAATAAGAGGAGTTCATTCAGAGACAAGAAAAAGCCTTAAAGTTTGAGCTAGAGGAAGAAGACAATCATTGGGAATCCATTCTCTTTCCCTTATTCACCTTCATTCCCTATCCCTTCACCTTTTACATCCTTTTGAACATTTGAGTCTTTCATGACCATGAAAGGCTAAACAACCCATTGTTGGGAGTTTTCCATCAAACTCTTTTGATGTAAAGACTCTTACTATCTATTTAATATTATTGCTAGTTTCATTGTTCTTTCCTATGTTTATTTCCATGTACTTTGTTTGATCATCCATTGACATGTTATGTTAGGATTTAAGCATTGGGAAATGATGTTAATCCTTAGAACTTGGAAGAGCATCTAAAATACTTCGTTGCTAAGGATAGTGTGAGGTAATTTAGCTGAGTTGTTTCTCTCTATTAATCATGCAGATCAACTAATTTATTTTTTGAGGGATTAAGAAAGAAACTAGGGAAATTAGACTCTCTCGTGTGAGGAATCACGGTTAGAGTAATTTCACGAATGTAGGTGGTAACTAGAATAGTATCAAATAGAGAAAAATTACCTTAATTACATCAAGAGAAGTTTCGGTAAAGAACCCCCGACATAATCAACTCCTGTATTCGCTTTTCGTCATCAATCTCAGTGTTTGTTTTCTTTTCTCAGTTTTAGTCTAAAACCACATCATCGTCTAAATTGCAACCAAAAATGATTTACTTAGCATTTTCCCAAGTCATTCATTAATTGCACACAAATTGAATACACACCAGTTGAGCACAAACAAAATCCTTCTGGAGATGATATTTTGTTTTACCATTTTAAAATACTATTGGGATAAATTAGTCCAGTTTCCAATTAGTTAACAAGTAGATCTTAATTAAATATCTCAAATCTTTAGTTTGCTAATGACATTCTCATAAGGAAAATGCTCAATGGAACAAATGATGTTTAGTACGAATTACACGAATGAGTGTCTTCCCAACGTGGGTTTCATTTTACTGCGAGGTGATACTCTTACTCCTTCAGTTTTAGTTTATTTTTTGTATGATATTTCAATTATAATAGAAGAAAGACTGGCAATTTCATTTCCTATCGGAGATCCGTGGTCATCTCCTTGCTTGATCCTCTTTAGTGACACTGAAACTTCAATTTCAATGCTCTTGAATGACTCAGCTTTGTTCTCACTCTTGTTACCACTGATATATGCTATCAAAGAAGTTTTGATTTTTAATCTCAAGTTTGATTTTATATTGAATAATCAAGGTTACAGAGAATGTGGTGTCATTCGATCATTCTTGTCTTTCAAACAGGATGTAGCTTTTGTTGGTGATCGACTCTACAACTACCTGAAATTACACTTATGACTTAAACCATTAATAAATTTCCTTTTCAGCATTTTTCTTTTAATTTATTAATTTTAAAATTAATTACAGGCAGCTTTTCGAAAGTTTCGTGCTTTAATCTTTTGTACTATATAGCATTGTTGTTCTCATAATTGGTGATAAATGCTAGGGACATATTTGGGCTATTAAAATTGTCGTATAATTAATTGAGCTTGTATATATGGTTCAAAGGTTAGTTTTCAAAAAAGTGGCTTAGTGGGTGAAAACATTGTCAATGGGTGGTTGATTGAGGCTTCAAAAGCTCTAAATTGTAAGGTGGATTCATTAATTTTTAAATATCTTTGATTACTTATCAAGGCATACCAAAAACAAAAAAAACAAAAAAAGACTACTACTTGACAACCCATGGATGTTGTATAAAGCTAGTATATTATTATCGTGGAATAATAAATATATCACTCTAGATAGAAGAGTAGATTTGCTAAAATTAGTCATCTCTTTAATTTGATGTACTTTATTGCTTTCAAGGCTCCAAATCTAAAAGTATTATCTCTTTACTTTATTTCCTACAGTATTTTGAAATGATTCTAGAGGTGAAGGTTATTTCCCACAAAAACAATCTTATTGGGATAAATGTGGTAGAAGATTTTCTTGCGGCTGCATCTACTTTCTTAAATTGCAAATTAGTGCCATTCCATTAAACTTTCTTAACATACGACCGGGTGGAGCTAATATAAGGTACATATGTACACGTAGAAATCAGTCGCCATAGGCTATTCAAGAAAAGGTTAGCTGCTTGGAAAGGTAAACATGCCCATCTTTTACAATTGATTCGCTTGTACTTATAATATATTCTAAAATATCAATTCACTGTATCTTTAATTAAGTATTTTGTCGAATTATTAATATTTTTCTTGTATATATATATAAAGTACCTTCTCCACCCTGTCGGTGGATTTTGAGGGAATATAACACACAAAACTCTGTTTCTCAATATTTAATATAATTGTGTAATTAAGATGAGAACATACTTTTAATTAAGTTGAAATAATTTTGTATCAATTTATCTGAAAATTCAATCGATGGTTATAAATAACATTTTAAAATTATTTATTAACATTTTCATATAATATTGATCAAATATAAAATTTAGAATGAAGTGTTTCCAATAATATTATCTATTGTGTTTTCAATGACTCCTTTCATTCTTAATATTGAAGGATACCTTAGAAAAAATAAAATAAAATGAGATTGATATAATTAAATGATGTTTAATTAATTTTTTTAGTAAACATCAAAATAGTTTTCTTTTCTTTTGATTATATTTGAGATCGTAAAGTACTTAACTAATTCTCTCCAAATTTTAACAATAGAACGTACGTTGTTTAATTAAGGAAAATCATGATACATGAACGCCAGCAATTGTTTTGTGTTTTCTAACAATCACATCATCAGGTAATAATTTTAATTATAGGTGTGCATTTACGTGTGGCGCTATTGCTATGAATGGTTGGATTTTGATATTGTTCTTACTCTCGATATTTAAAGAACAATTATGTGTTGATGGAGTTGTTGCCGAGGGGTTGAGCGCAGTTTGAGAAGCGCTCTTTATGTAGCTAGGAAATGGATTCAAATGCTGATGACACTATTGAAGAAGTAAAGGCAAAAAAACTAAGGGTATTAAAAACAATTTTTAAAAATTCTGAACTGGTTTTCGAGGTGAAGGATATTTCCCATAAAAAATCTTACTGGGATAAATGTGGTAGAAGATTTTCTTGCAGCTGCATCTACTTTCTTAAATTTGTAATATTAGGGCCATTCCATTTAACTGTCTTAGCTTACCGCCAGCTGGAACAAATATAAGGTAGATATGTACACGTAGAAACAAGTCGTCATAAGTCATTTAAGAAAAGGTTAGCAGCTTGAAAAGGTAAATAATTGTGCATATATGCGAGGTCGTAAATTTTATTAAACTGTGTTAATTATCTATAAGAATAAGAAGAAATTTGAGCAAGTAGCAGTAAAAAACATAGGCATTGAAATACAAAAGGATTGTAAATATATTATTTATCAACTTCTACATTCTGTATATTTCTTTCTTCTATTTAATTAGAACGAGACATAGCTGATCACCAAATAAAAAACATATATGGGTCATGTAATCCCATACTTCATAACTTAACCACACTCAAGATCCATCGACAGGAAAAGTACTTCAGCAGCTATGTCTTTTATACTAAGAACTCATTACTTAACCACACACAAACAAACGTAAAACTCATTACTTAACCATACTTGTACTACAGCATTTATTTTATTTTTGTGTGTGCTTATTTTCCTAAGAGTTTGAGGGAAGCAAAATTGTCCTCTTCATCACCGGGTAAGTTCCTTGCATTCAGAGTCTTTTTTATGTCATCAGCAATACGCTGGGCATCAAAAGCAATGCCATCTAATCCCCTTCTTGAAAATCCAGCGCAGTAGATACCGTTGTTTCCCTTCCAGTGATTTGGAAAACTTGGTTTTGGCATTCCATTCTCATTGAACAGCCCTCTGTAATCCTGCATGGACACAACCAAGTCACACAAACAACAGTTAGGGCATGTCTCAGGCACGTTCTGAAATCAACAATTGAACTTATTGGGACATAAATAGTTATATGCTCCTATGAAAAACATATGTTATGATGCACCTTAAGCCACTTCAGCACAGTGCTATTGTATCCAGTAGCAAAGATGATGACATCAAATTGACCATTTTGTCCATCCTCAAACTCAACCATCTTGTCCTTTTTGATGCTTGAAATAGCAGGGAAAACCTGAATACAAAAAGTGACAACCAAATCAATAGTATAAGGAATTAATATGAAATAAACGGTATTTTCAGATATATGATCAAGTGAGTCCATATAGCTACCTTTACTTCGCCTTTCTTAATCCTACTAACGCAACCCACATCAATGGTAGGGGTAGTTCCACCCTTTATCTTCAGAAAGAAGGGTCCATCCTTTGGCCTGACCAAGCCATACTCGGACATGTCTCCATACTTCAGTTTGCTCATGAGCAACATAAGCTTGTCCACCTTCTCCATTTTGAAGTATTTCAGCAAGGACATTCCCACGAAAACCATTTCTTTGGTAAAATAATGAACCTATACAAAGAGAGATGTATAAAATTTAGATCTATAAAATTCTGAAAGCCCTTTTTGAAGCATGCATATCGCCAACATATAATAGGAAAACAAACATGGATGGCCAACATAATTTTCATTCATTTGTTTATTCACACAATTACCATTAAAATAATTTCAAAGCAAAAATACCCATCTTAATTTTTTAAAAATATTTTTGTCTCAAAATACAGAAACAAAAAACATGGCATATAATTTTTTTTCATTTATTTGTTTATTCCACCAATCTCCTCTTTCAAAACAACCCTGTTCGAAGCCATCCTCATTTATCTATTCAAAAAATTATCATTAAAATAATTTCAAAGCAAAAATACTCATTTTAATTTTTTTTAAATATTTTAATCTCAAACATATAAAAACAAATAATATGGCATATATTTTTGTTTTTTATTTTTTATTTCTCACATATCTCCTCTTTTAGAAACAATCATGTTCAAAGCAATCCTCATTTATTTATTCACAAAATTATCATTAAAATAATTTCAAAGCAAAAATAATCATTTTAATTTTTTAAAATATTTTAGTCTAAAGCATACAAAAAAAAACATGGTATATAATTTTGTTTTTCATTTATTTTATTTTTTGTTTCCCACGAATCTCCTCTTTTAGAAACAATTAGGTTCTTAACAATTCTCATTAATTTATTCACAAAATTATCATTAAATAATTTCAAAGCAAAAATACCCATCTTAATTTTCTTTAAAAAGTATTTTAGTATCCGGTTGGACTAAAAAAGTATCATCCTTTACATTTTTTTAAGATTAATTTACACGACTTTTTATATATTTTGTCTTGTAATAAGCAGAATCCACGTAAAGGGCATGTAGAGAGAAAAAAGACTTACAGGGCCCCTAATAACAATAGAGGTATTTGCACCCCAAGTTGAGAGATCATAAGCTATCTCCATGCCAGAGTTGCCACTGCCAACAACAAGGACATTTTTTCCATACAGGTGTCTTCCATTCAGGTACTGGCTGCAATGCATGTGTTCCCCTTCAAACCCTTCAAGCCCTTCAATCTGGGGCACATACCCTTCATCATTCTCCCCAGTTGCAACCACCAGATAGTCTGCCACATAAACCTCATCAGCATTTGTTGTTGTGTCCTTCACAACAACCCTCCATTTCCCATTGTTTTCTTCATCCACAGAAGCAGATTCCACATTCCGGGTATACCGGATGGAAATCTTAAAACGGGTGACATAGTTGTCCAAGTAACGTAAAAAGTCAACCCTAGGGACAAAGGTAGGAAAATCTAGAGGAAAGGGCATATGAGGGAGATTGCAAAAATCTTTGCCTAAGTGAAGTTTCAAGCGGTCATAAGTCCTTTTCCTCCAAAGAGATGCATGACAATCATGTCTTTCTAAAACAACGTTGGGGATGGAATATTTGTTAAGGCATGCAGCGGTTGCTAAGCCAGCAGGGCCAGCACCCACAATCACAACAGGAACTTCAATTTCCATGGTTTGGTTTTGGTGTTTTGGTTTCAAATTGGTAATGCAGTGGCTTTGGTGGTTTTCTTCTCTTTGCTGGGTGCTGCTTTTATAAGCCTGGCTATTCATAACCTGGTTTGGTTGGCAGTGTTGCTGAGTTGCCAACTCACCAACCAGAGTGATGAATCTATTTAATTTTTAGTTTTACTTTTTTTACAATCAATCTATATATTTGTCAAAAAGCATGAGTCAAATAGAAAATTCAATTAAAGGTGTAGGTTTTTGTCTATGCTGATGTGTTCAATTTTACTCAATTTTAAGAGATTAATTATACTCTGAAAATAATTCACAATAAAAGGAATAGAATTAATTATTTCAATTACTTTTGGTCAAAAATAGATTTTTTTTCATTGTCTAGCATTTACAGCAGGAGAGAGCTCTATATATAAACGTGTAGAGCTAGCCAAGAAAAGAAATTTTACTTTGGACATCAAAAAAAATTCCAATACATCTGGCAGTTTGATGATGGTTAACCTTTTATTAGTTTTTAGTTTTTGTTTTTGGATTATTTACAACTAACTTATTTGTTAGCCGTTCTCAAGTTTCTTCCTGGGAAAAAAGTTACGCCAACACACCCGAGTTTAATTTTTTCCTAATATCCTTCTTTTTTCTACTCTTACATTCACTTCTTTAATTATATGAAATATATTACATTGGTATCTCATAAATATTATACTAAAATTGCTAACCAAAAACACATTACACACCATGTACTTTTATAAAAAAAAAATTGTTGTAAACAATAAAAAGCATATACAGTGATGTATAATCTAAAAAATAATTTAGATAAAGTTATCATTATTAATTAGTGTTTACTTGAATTAATGGGAAAAATCTCATGATATGTGTTCAAAATAAGACAATAAATGAGCATAGATCTTTTTGGGTAATAAAATGATTGTAGTAATAAACTATTGTCATTAAATAAATAAATAAAAATATTTAATTTGAGTGATCAAATGAAATTGTGTGAAAAATTAAAGAAACGTTATCATTTTTAATCAAGTATTTGACTATCCATTTTTTACCCATTTCAAAGCCTTTGATTTTTTTAAAAATATATATTTTATTTTATTTTGATTTTTAGTATTTAAAAATAATAAATATATGTCTATTTTAAAAATTCAAATGTTTATAAAAAATTAATAAATCAAATGTAAATATAAACTTCATTTTCTAACCTAATTTAAGTCGATATTGAATTAATTAACTCAGTTGGATTAGTTTAATAATTTTTAAAATATTAAATTATTAACTCAGATAAATTTTGTCTCTGAAAAAAATATTTTTAATATATACAACTAAGAATCTAACGTTAATTAGTATATCGTTTTTACACTAATTATTATAGTTAAGAAACCTAACTAATTATTTGTCAACTTTGTTGATAAGTTCAATCCAAAGAGTAAAATTTGTTGTATAATTATGATTTCTCTTATTGATTTTATATATTAAATAAAAACAAAGTCTCGCTTCCAACTTTAACCTTGGGTGTCAGTGTCAGCAAGTAGTATTGGTGTACATAAATTGTTTTTATTAAAAATCATATTAAATGTTCATAAAAATTACAGTCAAAATACTTTAATATTATTTTTTTGGTGAAAATAATTAATTTTAATTTGATAATTAGTACTTTAATTTGATACTTTTTATGCAAGGCCACAACTATATTTTACAAGAAGCCATCTTTCTTCAATTAGATAAAATTATTATAAACCAACACTTATATATTTAAAACTTAAACTTATATATTGGTTGAGTTAAAATAATCTTAGATTAATTTGTCCGCATCCTCGGTCGGTGGTCATAACAAAGATTTTTAAATTATTTATTAACACTTACATATATTTAATATTAAAAATACTAATAAATATCCTTATAATATTGATTAAATATAAAATTAAAAACATTATTAATATACTTTGACTGCATTTTAAAAAATTATTAATTTTATAATCAATATTTTTTAATATATTCATTAAGACAATCTTGTATAAAATAGTGACATTAATTTGTATTTGTTGAATATTTATAAAAGAAAGAAATAAATATAATAAAATAAATAATGTAATAAAGAAAAGAATAATATTATAAAAAATTAATTTACATACATTAACCATCATGTACATATACCGAGATTATTAAATGTTATTTTATTTTTTAAAAACATAATTATAATAATTTGAATTAATTAATAATTTAAATATTATATGTATTATTAATTTGATAATCAGTATTTTTTTTAATATATACATTAATATTATATGTAGGTGAAAAAGATTATCGTTACGGTTTGGATGTAAAACTTTCGCGTCATTTAGGGATTGCATCCCGGCCACCTTGTATAGTTTAGTAAATCCCACATTGCGGTCTGCATGCTATCTTGTTCGCAAAGACAGACACGTAGGTTTGAGAGCAATTAAACAAAGTTAGAAATATATATGTCAGTCCAAAAATGTCTATCTAACTCATGGGGCTTTGATTTTTATTTTCATTCTTTTGAGTATCGGTTATCTTTTTCCTTCATTACTTTCTGAGTCTGAGTATGGGTGGCCAAGTTGCATCAAGTAACGGTTGAAGGATTCAGGGATCAAAGTTGAGTTACCGATTAGGATCAACAGTGGGAACACGCAGGCAGGATTCGTATTTTTCTTCCTTTTAAAAATCACTGTAATAAATGCCCTGATTTTACTAAACTTTACACAAAACGTTACAACCAACAATTTAAAGTAAGTCAAAAGTATATCACAAATCATGCATAAATGAATTAACCTTCATAGTTATCGTACTCGTGGCACGGATATAATATGCCATTTGGGTCCGGGTGTCTCATTCAATTTTATATATATATATATGAATAGTTTAGATTTTATGTTATTTAAAAAAAAACTCTCAACTTATTTATTTTAATTTTGATGATGAAGTCTTATAATCAGTATTTATTTTAAACATTCTCGGATAAAAAATAAAAAATAAAAGCTCTAACAAAATACATTCCCTGTATATATATTGAGAGGGGGGGGGGGGGGGGGGGGACTTGATTGACCAGTTTCTAGCTTTTAAAATTATTTACCAAAACGAAATTATTTTAAAACTAACCACCAGTAAAGGGTTGTTTTCCACTGATTTTCTGGCAAACTCAAAAAGCCTGACAATAAATGACCACTAATATTATGAGACCGGTAAAAACAAATGGTTGGTCACAACATTGTCATAACAATCTATGCAGCTTCTTGTGACTGCTGCCAGAAAAAGAATCGCTAGTAGTTTAATTAAAACAACCATATGTCAGTGACTAGTTTCAAAACAATCTCACTTTTTTTCAATATAAAAATAGTCTCACTTTTGTAAATATATAGTTTACAAAAGAGCGCCAAATTTGTCAATCACCCAAAGAAAATATTTAGATTTCTCAAGGTTAGGATCAGTTCTAACGATCATTGATGAAATTGAATTAATCGTGTAGATTTGAATCATTTGTTGTTAATGTTTTTCTTTGATTGGTTACCATATAGTTTACTTGTGCTTTGGCTTTGTATATATTGCAATATAAATTGCTAACGAGGCCAGATGTAAATTAGGAATCACATGTTTCAGACATCTTAATTGGGATAGGATAGGATTCATGAGCATTCTTATAATTGACATCTAGAACTTAATGTTTCTCTTCAATTAAAATCCACCCAAAGGAGTTAGGGTTCTAAATAAATCAGAAAAAGAATTATTCCTAGCAATTGAGTTAGACCTATGTATTCTTGTAAACTTGAATGATAATTAGATGAGATTGACCATAAAGTGAAGGATGATGAGATTAGATTATGAAGGTATGAAAAAGATAGTGAACTTTGCTAGGGTTTTAGAGAAGGGCAAGGCGAGTAAAGGTGTTTCTAATCAAGAAGAAGATTTCTTACAATATTAGCACGAAGAAGGTGAAGGAGGGTGGGGGGATGCACGACAGAGGTGATCACAAGGTTGTATAAGGATAAATTACTAAAACTTGTAAGAAGATGAGGTTTTATTCATGAAAATACTAACACTTATTGGTGTTCATCAATTCAAATCAACTCAACAAATTCGATAATTCAAACCGAACCAATTAAATTAATTTGGATTTTTTTCTGTTCAGATTCAACCCAAACCAAATGAATTAAAAATCAATGTTGATTGGTTCAGGTATCAAGTTTACATTTTCCAAACCTGAACAAACCTTAACTAAACCAACTATATTTCTATTATTATTTATATTATATTTGTTAATGCTTGTAACAATGTAACTCATTGTTGTGTCATTTTGATTGTGTTTCATTATAAATGTGTTGCTTACATTATTTTATGACATCATTATTTGTGAATTTTGGCTTTTATTTTTTTCAAAAACATATTTTTAAAAAAAATTAGAAATTTGATGACCCAAATCAAATCAACTTGTTCTTCATAAGGTTGGTTTAGGTTAGGCCAAAAAAACTTTCATAAATCCAAACCTAACCAAATCAATGAAAATCAATTTGTTTTGATTTCATTTTCCCCAAAATTTAAACCAAACCGACCCTTGAACATTATTATACGTGAGTATGGACAATGATTTGTTGTAGGATGTTCCAAAAGAGAAGCAAGGAGGGAGTGAAAATGCATATGGTTTTGTGATTCCTATTTAAGATGGAAAACTATTAAGTTGAGTGGAGCCTTGATGCAACACTTTGGTGGTGAATGTATTAGGGAAAATGGTGAGTTTTCATGCTATTGAGGTAAAACTACAAATAAGTTGGACAAAGAATTGCAAAATTCAAATAATTGATTTACAATCAACTAGTTTTTAGTAGTGAGGACGATTATAAATTTGTCTTGTTTGAAGGTCTATGGATGGTGGTGGATCATTATCTTATTATCCAAGGATGGAAATTTTTCTATTTAATGAATGCAAAAAAAAAAAAAAATCTTGCAAAGTGACAATGTGGATTTAAATTCAAAAACTTCTTATTGGGTTCTATAATGAAAATCTCCTCAAAAGGGTGGGTATGACTACTTTAGGCAATTTTTTAAAGTTGATCATTTGACTTTCGTACATTCTCATGGCAAATTTGTACTTATATGTGTCATATTTGACCTCGATAAACCTTTGGAGACATATTTTTGTCCAAGGATTACCATTACAACTTTAGTATGAAGGGTTACATACAATTTGCTTTTGTGGGGGTTGCTTCGTTCACTAAAAGGATCAATGAATTGTTTTAGGGGAGAAATAAGGAAAAACCATGTGGAGGAATGTACGAAGGCCAATGAGGTAGTGGTGCAAGAGCATACATCAAGTCAAGGTAATGGTAAGGTTGAAGTAAGCCCTAGTTATTCCTCAAGACCAATTATTGAGCAACAAGATTAATTATGTGTTAAATGAGGAATGCATTATGATAAATGCGAAATTTAGATTTAATGGATATTCAATTTTGATTAAGAATGATTAAAATTTCTCTATTTTATTGTTATTTTTAATGAAATAATGAGAATTTTAATATTATTTTAATTTTTTACCAGCAGGATTCAAAAGAAGGAAATTACAAGTGCTTTTGAGGAAAAATTGATGCAAAAACTTGAAGAAAAAACCTTGAAGAAAAAGTTAAATATTGGACTAGCACAAGCTTAACGCGAAAAAGGCCCAAGAAGAAGCTCAAAGGCACGTGATCATCGTCATACTCACTAAACCCAAAAGGCCTGTTTATCACGAGGTCGCGTGAATTTTAAGCTATCTGCCTATAAAATGAGTAAGACGCAAAGGAAAAAGACACACTGAGACTCAAAGCTCTCTAATAAATACATCCAAAGCATGAGTATTTCAGATAGGGAAAACTCTCTTACTATATCCATTATCTCCTTCTCCTCCTCTATCCATCCCTCTTCTTTTATTCTCATCAATCCCTAAATGTAAAGTCTCTCATGACTTTGAGAGGCTAAACTCTCATTGTTGGAAGCCTGACAGGGCAACCTCTTGCAATGTAACTCTTTATTACTATCTATTTAATGCAATTCTGGTTTTTATTGTTCTTTTTTGTACTTTATTGTTTCTAAAGAATTGGGAAAGAACATCTAAATGAAATCATTGCTAGGAATCGAGCGATGTTTGTTTAGCCTATTTCATGCATCTTATTCTTAATGTGATTTACTATTTTATCTTTGCAAAGAAATTTGGAAGAGAAAATAGATAAATTAGGTTCTTCATGCGGGGAAACAAAGATAGAGTACCATAGTAGATATGGGTCAAAACTGAGATAATATTAGATAGAGAAAAATTATTAAAGTTGCATCACATGTAATTTTGGCATGTTAGGTCCCAACATATTTTAAATTCTGAATTTATCTTTAAGCATTCAAATGTATTATCATTATCTTTATCTTCTACTTTTCTTATCTTTTACCTTAAAATCTTTTATCTATTTTATCTTCTACTTTTTTATCTTTAAATCTCTTATCTCTTTAAATTTTTATCTTATCTCCTACCTCTCTTTATCTTCTATTTTAAATTTCTTATCATTCTTATCCTTTACTTTCTTTAAATTTTACATCTACAATTCCTTATCTTTTTTACTCTTCTCTTGCTTAAAAATTGGTATATACACCAACTCAAGTACAAACAAAGTCCTTATGGATTTGACACTCGGACTTTCGAGTAATTTTACTAGTTGTGACAATTTAATGCACTTGCCAATGAGTTGACATAGTACCTATGTGCCCTGGATGATTGTTTGCAAGTTTAGCAAAAATAAAAACAAGAAAATCCCAAAAAGGAAGTTAGCAACATCATTTCACATGCAATTGTCAAGAACATTGTTGGAAGCGATGAGTGTTTAATTTGATTGTAAGATAGGATCATGACAGATTCAGAAGTGAATAAGTCAAAGGAGTACGTCAGTAAGGTTAGGGCTGAGTCATTAAAGGTTAGAGAAATAGCCAATAAAGTTGAAGAAATGATGCCTAGGATCAACAATGTCATTGGTGATCATGTGGGGTCTACTCTTTTTCAAAATAAGGAATTAGTTACAAGTCAATAGGTACAAGTGTCATATGTTAGGAATCAAAGAGTTTGTAACTCATCGGGTGGTAAGAACCCTAACTTGCAAAAAATGGTGGGTCAAGCTAAGTGGTTCAACCTGTTAGCATGTCTCGCCTAACTTAGCAACCCAGTAGCCTATCGAGGGGCAGGGGCGAATTGGCCTGCCAAGCCATTATGTATTTTTTTATTAAAAAGAAATATATGTAAATGTTATTAGGTGTTTAGGCTTAGGGTTTTCTCTATGTATTTTTTTTTATGTTTTTAGTGTTCTTCAAAATCAAAATAAACATTTTTTTATTGTTGTTAGTTTATTTTATAAACTCAATTCCTCTAATACTAAAAGGAAATTTTATATTCAAAAAAAATTTAGGCTAAGTTATTAATATATTTTAGGTTCTTTAGCTAAATTTGTAAATTTTAGTTAGTTTCATGAAATAAAAACAATTTTTTTTTCATTTTCAATAGGTCATCTCGACCCGACTTAATTTTGATAGACTGGTGGTAAGAAAGGCCATAATAGGTTGGGTTGGACACTTTGTCACCCTTAATCTTATGGATATCTTAGTTGCTAACTCTTATCCCTAGGATATAATTGATGATTTCAATTATGCTTTAGGCCAACATGATCAATTAGGATCATGTTCTTCTCAACCCCAAAAAGTGATATGGATTCATTCAAAATTATTATAGAAGGGAGAATTAATTGATATGGGCTTCTAGGGTGATTGTGTGACTTGAAAGAATGATAAATTACATAATTTAAAATATCTTCAGTGAGTGACAAAGGATAAATTGGTAAATTAAAATTATTTTAGTTTATATTTTAATTAAATTATACTTTGAATTTTTAAAGAATATTCTTTTATGGTGTTAATTGTTAGATTAGATGGACTAGACTATATATTATATACATAAGAATGGATTGAGAATATAATACCTGTATATCATAGAAGAAGAAGAAAGTGTAATTTATTCTATATTTTAATATGAGAGGATGATAATATAATATCAACATCTTTCAAGAAAGAGGGTGTAGTTTATTTTTGTGGTGCTTAATTTAAATGGATTAAATTGTATATTTTAACATAAAAAGGGAAGAAATGTAATATTTATAAGTGAATTCACTTAATAATTAAATACTAGGTTTCAATGCACAAATATTTTAACATTTACCAACAAATGATTGGTTGAATTGATGGTGGACTCAAGCCTTTTAGGATAACCAAATTTAAATCGGGCAAATTCATTTATTAGTACTAACATATAAAAAATTATTATTGATTAATAAAGAATATAATCATAGGCGCACAAAAATTACAATAACATTTCATATGAGTACTACGAAAAATGTTTTTTTTTTAAAAAAAAAAACTCTAATAATTGGGTGCAGGTCACCAGATAATTTATAGAGATGATTAGATGGAAACAATTACTTGAAACAATTAAAACAAATTCCTCTTAGTGTATGGATAGAGCTTTCAACATCTCTCAAAGTGATTTTCAGCATTTGTTTGTTCCTACATAAATTAATTTAATTGTGAACTTTTTTATAAAAGTTATTTATAATTCATTAATTTTAATATTTTAAAAATGATTAGCGATTTGGATTATTTACTTGTTTTATTTTGGTTTACTTACTACATAAAGGAAATAGATTTATTTTTTATAATAATAATCAGTGTCGCCAAGCCAACACAAACTGGTTCTATGGTGTAGTGGTTAGCACTCTGGACTTTGAATCCAGCGACCTGGGTTCGACTCCCGGTAGGACCTTTTTCTATTATTTTGTCCAAAATATTTGATTTTTAATGGTCAACCGTCAACATTCCGAAGCAGTGCTGAGCAGAAGGGGCTCTGATTTTATTATAATTTAAAAACAAATCAGCCCTTAATTTTCAACATTTTACTAATAGGTATGTAATAAAATGCCGCAAACCGTTAATCATCTCATGTTTTGTCTTTCCTTGAAAGAGTTTTCTGT
The DNA here is from genome assembly GCF_000004515.6 of Glycine max. NCBI lineage: Eukaryota > Viridiplantae > Streptophyta > Magnoliopsida > Fabales > Fabaceae > Glycine > Glycine max. The sequence goes on from NC_016091.4 coordinate 49,885,425, forward strand.
ATGCACGATTTTAGATTACTGATATACATGACTTTGTAAGTCATATTATGATATTAAATTTTAATAGTAAATATTTTGACACCCAAACCTTATTATACACTTAAAGAAAGTGATAAAATAGAAAAAAAAATATAAAAAATATCGGTAATATAATATGATAGAAAAAGAGAAATACGGAGAAATTGATGATTGAATAAATGTTTAAAAGAAGTGGGTATTAAAATATCATTGCTCAAATTTACCTTCCTTATTTTTTAAGTTAATTTTCCATGAGTTGTAGACCTTATTCCTTTCCATTTCAAGTCAATTTTCTGTGACTTATAGACCTACTGTAACAGCTCATAAACAGACATGAGATATCCTTATACTTTTCCGCATGCATATGACTTTCTTTTCTTCAACTTGTTTTATAAAAGAAAACAAAAGGAATAAAAATAAAAATAAATCTTTCAATACCCTAAGACTTCTTTTTTTAACTCATCATTTTTTTCCAAAAGCTGAAATGTAAAATTAATTTTAACTTCTTGAAATCCAAAAGTTGAATCATTTTACTTCCTTTCTTTCCTATAAAATACTTATAGAAAAAATTATCTGGACTTTAGTCAAATGCTAATCCCACCTAAGTGTTCTGGAATTGAAGTGAGGCCGACGACACAAAATACCAAAATGTGCATATAAACTTCCCATAAAACCATACAAATTTAGAAGTCCATGTCTTTCCATAAACTCAAATAGCTTACTAGGTACAAGCCAGTTTTAGCATCCAAAATGTCTCGAGCTTTCACAATTCGGGGATTAAAACAAACCGAGTTTAAGACACAAAGTTGAAGAAAAGATGTACATATATGTACATCTTTTCTTCAACTAGATTCAAGTCTCTCTATTTGCAGGCATATATCTACCAGGGAGGGATTTCACTTTTTCACTTCTCTGAGCCCTTGAAAGGGCACATCCTCGAAGTGTGTTCAACATCAAAGCATGAGCTTCTTAATGAGCAGGATGAGGGAAAGTGGTGAATGCACGGTGTGCATGGACAGCACAGGCACAATGCACTGAAGTCAAGTTGAGGCAGCCACTCATGATGAGTGAGTGCCTCCCTGAGCATGTGTGAAGGGAAGGGAATGAGTCACAAACAGCTTGAACAGCAGATGGGGTGAGTGCAGTGCATTGGCTAATGTTCAAAGTCCTTAACCCATCTTCATCATTTCCTCCTTTCACAGATCCCCACATCCTGTTGTTCACCTTGCTGTGTGCCAAGGAATACATTGCCCTATCTGTGATGTTCTTGCAGTAGTACAGTCCTAGGGACCTCAGATGGGGGCATCTAGTTGCCAAAGCAATCACACTATCATCTGCAATATCAACATCCAATTTTAAAAGTGTACTCATCATTGAACCATGAAAGTGTTAAAACCAAATGGAGCAACTTTTATCATTTGCATAAAGCAAGAACTTCAAGGACCAAAAGAATATAGATTTTCAAACTGTGAAAAACTTTGTATTAAAAAGTAGATATTTCCTATTTGTCTTTCCTAAAAGATGGACCTCAATTCCAATTTATTCTTGAGTGAGTTTTTCTTACTCACATGTTTGTGACTTGTTAGTTTGTAAGATTTATTCTAACTAGTTCAATGGCATGTCTAAACAAATTCTGAGGGGCTTTCCATGTCAGTTTGGTAATATCATGAAAATCAGATATTGTAAAATGTCACAGGAAAAACAGTGAGTTTGGCTACAGAACTCCGGATTTAAACTACTGAAATTTTGAAGAAAATACCTGTTATACGGACACAGCCACACAAATCAACTATCCTAAGATCAGGACACCCGTATGCTAAAGTAGTTACTCCAACATCGCCAACATTATCGCACCATCCAAGGTTCAAAGATTGTAGCTGATTGCAGTATTGTCCAATAGCCTGCAGTTCATTTACTCAATGGGTTATAATTCTTATATGATTATGAAACCAACTAGTTTACCACAATCATTCATACCTGTAATGCAGTATCAGATGCAGCTCTAACACACCCACAAAGATTTAGAACTTTCAGTTTTCTGCAGAAACTGGCAAGGTAAGCCAGAGCATTGTCACTAAATGCTGAACAACCACTGATGTTGAGTTTTGTAAGATCACGACAACCAAGGGCAAGTTCATAGAGTGAATGATCAGTTAGCTTGAAACTTTTGCTGAGATCCAGAATCTGCAGTTCATGACAGCATTTTGCAATAGTCTCGACAGCATTATCCTCTAGTTGAGGCTTGTCTTGACGGAGGATTAGAGTTTGCAGTTTTACGAATTTCGGAACAAGAGATAGGACCAAGTTATTCATGCTCTTGCTACACCTGAAGAGAGATAAATTACAAAAACCTGTTATTACTACATTCCATTAAGTCCACAATAACTACAAGCACTTCAAATATCAGTACCTTTACCAACAAAGAATAATTACAATTTACAAACACTTCATGCCACTTAATCAAAATAAGTATATTCTGTAAAACCACTACTTTTATCAAGATATTCTGACCAGTGGCCAAAAATTGGAGACAAATGAAGGAATTTTAAGAAATAGATTTTACTTACCCAACAAAAAGTCATAATACCAAATTGACTTAAACTTAAAAGTAAAAACGGTTAGCCATGTTTTGCAAGGAGCATTAGAATTTTATTTTTAAAAAAAAAAAAAAACACTCAAGATTTTCATGTTAAAAAATCAACAAGAAGACACACAACTTTTGCATATTTTAATTCATATGGGGCAGAAAGAGATAGATTAGAGAGCTTAAACCTATAAGACACCTCTTAAATCGACTTAGAAGTGGAGAACACCTGTCGTCTATAAAATAAAATAAAAACTTAGGAAGTAAAACACCATTTTTTAACCCCATATATATTACATCACATTCTCAACAGAAAATCCCAGCTCATTCTTAAACAACTGAAAACATGCCAAGCAAAAGGGAACAAAGAAATCTTGATAAAAGCAAGAAAAAAAACACACTACTACTCTACCAGTATCACAAATTACAGCACGGCAAAATCAAATCACACAAACAAGCAAAAAGAACCAAGAAAACTTCCACCATAACAAAATCCCCAATTGGAGAGAAACAGAAAAGGAGCCTCAAGGCCAACACACATCCTCAAGAGAGGAAAACAATATACCATGAGAGTGATAAACGAGCAAGTCCAAAGTAAATAGCATCTCTCCATCCACGACAAACTCCAGAAGCTGTGATCACCGTCTGATCATCCACAAGGGACAGAATCTGCATCAAAAGCTCCACAGGAATGTCCTTCCACTCGGTGATCACCCCAACCTTCGAGTTCACCCCTTTCTCACCGTTCCCACTCCCAGCCACCATCATAAGTTTCTCAAAGCACAAGTTCAAGTCCTCAGCCCTCAGACTATCCTTGCCAACCATTTCACTTTCACCTCAACAAAAAACTTCAACTTTCCCACCTGTCACAAAAGGTAAAAGAAAATATACAAAGGATAAGGCATAGGGAGTCCTTGGATTTAAGGTATCGAAAAATAGAGCTTGTAGCAAAACGATAATCACCACAAACCAAGAAAAATCCAAGGTCCCCCAGAGGCAATTTGCAAAGAAAACAACAGAAAGATAAATACAATTATAAAGTAAAATAAAATAAAGGCCATAATCTTATTAGAGGGATTCAGCACATTACATAAATACCCGTCACTTGTTTCTCAATTACATGATTAAGACTTGACTGAAAGTCTCAAACTTTGCTTTCTAGGCTAAACAGAAAGATCAATTCATAGGAATGATGTCCCAAAAGGCCCCTTTTTTATAATAAAGTTTGTATAATTATATAGATTTGTCATAATATGAAATTAAAACCGAGAAATAAAATCATAAAAAGGGGAAGGAAGAAAGAAAAAACAATCAGAAACGAAACTGGGGTAAATTAAAATCAAAATCCAAACTTTTTTTTTTGTGATCAAAGACATGAAAACAGAAAACAAAAATACTACATGACTATGAATGTGATCAGAGAGGAACAAAGGCCATACCTTTGGCCCTTATGACGCCAATTTTTCTTATTTTTTTTGTTCTAACAGAGAAGCTTGGTTGTGCTTCCCTGGAATTGAGTGTGGGAGGGGAAGCTCTAAAAAAGGAGGAAAGGGAGAGCCAGAGAAAGAGGCAAGCAATGTTAGGCTGCCACGTGTACGTATGATCAATGCGGCAGCGACAGGTTAAGTGGGTCCCAAGTAAAGTACTCCAATCTACTTTTTATCAAAATGGAGGTCAGCACCGGAGACTCCAGTAGTCTGGTTGAGAAAAAAAAAAGGAAAGAAATTTCTCAAATTATCTCTTTCTTTTAAATGAGACTTATTAAGTGATTCACCATATGCAAACTGATTTATTGGAGAATATGATGAACTATAACTTTTATACATTATTTAAAAAAGACAAGTTTAATATTTTATTATTGTGGTTTTTCAAAGATTAATAATCCTGATTTAAAAATATGTTTTTTTATATAGTTGCATTGCATCTATATAGAATAGTTTTTATGGTTATAAATTTTCTGTGTTTATAACATGAGGTACTGCTAAAAGGGTTTTTTCTCTTTTTAGAGTGATTTTCATGTTTTAATAGAAACAAAATCTCAATTCACTTAGATTTGACTCCAGCTTGTAAATATCATTTTCTTTTAATTTAATAAGATATTTTTTGTTAAAAATAAAATCATAACAGTTGATCGAGTGCTTAAACGAATAATGCATCAAATACTAAAGATTTAATGTCTCGTGGACTTAAAATCAGAACATATTAGAAAAAATTTAATAAATTTTTTTAAAAAAAAGTATGTTACTTGAGTCAATAAAAATGAGTGATTGATGAAATATTATTGGGAGTACAAGTTTGTGTTTGTGAAAAACCGAAACCGCCCCGAAAAGCAGAAAACGCCGAGCATGGGGAATGGAAGAAACAAACCCAAAAAAGGGGCAGTATTGGCTCGCTGTAACACAATTTCCTTGATTTGGTTTTGTGTCTCGATTGCAAATTATTGTGAACTTAGCCAGTGCTATATATTATGATTTATGAGTACTATCAATCAACTCCTTATCAAAAATGGAAGCAAGGTCACATCTCAGGGCTGCAAATTGCAATTACACTCCGTGATGGAGGTCACCCCTCTAATTATTAGTTAACCAATTAATAATCTGTAATCATGTTCACAAACGGTATAGACGATAGAGTAGTTATTATGTTATGTCCATATGTGTCCTCTACTTCAACATCAGTTCCATGTCGATGGTTTCTTAAATTAATTGGTTGAGTGATGGATTTAGCTCGTCTTTAATTGAATATTTCGGGATGCCCTTTAATTAAAAACCATATCAGATATTTTTTCTATAACATAGCAATATACTATCACAACTTTTTTTGTTTGTGTCAGGCTAGATTCTTTTTTCCTCCTTTGAAAATAATCATAGAACATGTCTTGGAAGCACCTGAATATAAGGCCCTACAGAATTTCAAGCTCAATGGCAAGGGTAGTTGATTTTTTTTTTAGAAAACATTATTTTAATTTTTGCGTTGATGTTTATTAGAATACACTAGAGGACTCAACTTCTAACGAATCTTGAAAAATGACTAAAATATGAAAGTTACAAAAATTAATAAAAAAATTATTCGGCAGCTGATTAAATTATTAATAAGGACATGGAAAATTATTTGAATGTCAATTTTAAAAAAGAATATTATAGCTTGTTCATTCGTGTGACCATTTCATTACCAAAAAAATTCGTGTGGGCATTTTAAGTTGGCATGGAAATGTCTTGGACGGCTTGGGTGGCGACTTTGAGGTATAGTTTAAAAATTTGGTCCGATCAAACCGATTTAATTGAAATCACTTAGGATAATCAGGTTAATTTAATTATTAGATTAACCTGATCTGACTTATTTAAAATAGATCTGACAATCCAAATTGATTTTTAAAACTCATTTTACAAGAAAAAAACAAAAAAAAAATACTCCAAAAAAAAGTTTGAAACCCGTGTAATTATATTATTAAATTATTATTTATAAATTTATGTTATCAAATTTAATATTTTAATTGTTATTTTAAAATTTAAAATATAAATAAATTTTTTTAATTATAATATATATATATATATATATATAATTTTATCTTTTTATTATATACTAAATTAAACCAAACCAATTATTCATCCATTGGTTAAACCATAACTTATTACCTCAACAGAATCTACCAGGAAACTGGATTTCATAAATTTGCTGGGAGGTGGCGTCTTGGTAATCTTTATGCAAAAGAATTGATATGATGCAATTTGTTTTGTGTGAATGACTTAATATCTCTGCTTTGCTTTTGCATTGTGGAGGTCAATCAAGTTGTCGTTGCAGAAATGTATGTTTGGAGACATCCAACGTGTACCTAAAATGAGGGCATTCATCCATCAGATAATCTTAATCATATGTAGTATTAATTAAAGACTCACATCCATTACTTAATTATTACTACTCTATGAACAATTATAAAAAATTATAATAAAATTATATTAACAACATTAAATGTTTAAAATTTTAATATTTTTTATTTTTAATCTTTTAATTGTCATTTTAGGATAATAATCAATAAAATTGTATAGAAGTAATATTTAGAAGCTAAATCTTGAGAAAAACTTAGGGGGATACTTAACAATATAGCAGAAAATGCTTTATTTGTCATCAATGACAAATTTATTTTTATGGTTATCAAAATAACCAAACCATGGGCACCCTACTTTCACCTCTCCAATAATTTGTGCAAATTTCAAGATAAATAATCATATCATTAGAACAAAAACCAATGTAAACAGTGAAAGTAGAATTCCTCGCCTAGCACATCCCACCGTATATTTAATTAAAGATCAAATTAGAGAGAATAAATATTTGAATAATATTACTATCCGATAATTATATTTATTATCCTTTTTTGGGTAGAGAATTATGTTTATGATTGTGATAATTCAATTGAATATTTTCAAGTTACAATAATAACAATTTCTTGTCAAAAAAAGTAATAACAGTTTGTGTTTTTGTTTTTCTTCAACTCGATTGGTGAATTGTATTTTATTCAAGACAACGGAAAATAACATATAAATATCGTAAAGTAAAACAAATATTTTAATTAAGATATTGATTAAAATAAATAAATATTATTTTAGAATTTACATTATACAGAATAAATTTTATTTATAAAATTAAATTCATAATAAATAATTATTTAAAATATATATTTTTAATATATAAATTATATTTTATATTTATGATAAATGATTTATATTATGATATAATAATATTTTTAATTATTGATAATTTCTTTTAAAAAATATTATAATTTAAGTTAAAATTAAGGATATTCAAAATGATAGATTCAAAGAGATAAAATGTCAAGAAAAATCCCTAAAAAAGTAAAAATGTTTTTGTCTAAGAAAAACAACTAAAAATGCTCCTGTTCAAGAATGATAAGTTAAAAACACTTTTATTTAAGATATTTATTATAATTTACACAAATGGTTGTAGGGAATTTTTATTAGAAACTTTGGTAAAAATAACAATAGTAAGTGTTATATTTTTTTATGAAAAAAATTACTTTGAATTTTTCAATCACTACCCTATTAAATATTCAAATCTTAGTCTATGACGCACCAAGATCAGAGTTAGTCGACAGTACCAATGAGAATAAAATTAAAAGGATTAAATCAATGAGCATCAATATATGAATATAATTATTATACGATTTTAACCTTTAACTTTGTATTGTTTTAATGAGCTAGATTGGTGTATTCGTTGAATAAAGAAAATAGTCGGGTTTAATTTTAACAAAACACAAAACTAAAACTCAGGTTAAAATAAGGGAGAGAAATTAACTTTTTATTTATTTGTTTCATTTGTTATTATTATTAATTTTAAATAATATCACTTTTAACATATAACATTTATTTTTTATCTCAATAAAAATTATTTATCATAAATCTAAATTATAATTTTTTTAAAGGGTTAACATATAATTTATATGTAAGAAATATTTTTTTATTATCAATTTTTGTTATAATATATTTATGTATTCAAAATTATTTATTTATTATAAACTTTAATTATATAAAATAAATATTTATTTTATGCATTGTAATACTAAAATACTAGTTATATAACAACCATGGCCAAATTAAAAATTATATCATAACACTAGATAATATTATAATAATAATAATAGAAAATGAAAATAGATGAAAAATTTAAATACTGAAACCTAAAATGTATCAATTTAAAATTGAGAATGATTGATCATTAACTTGATTTATTTAGATTGAAAAACACACAAAATTTTGGAAAAATGATAAAGATTATTGTCTTATTTTGTCAAAGAAAGATAGAATAGAATATAAAAAAATTAAGGCTTAATTAAGTTTTTCATACCTAGAACATAGTCTATCTTAAAAAACTTACTTAACATTCATTTTTTTCTTAGATACCTGTAAAATTTTTGCTTTCATTTTAATACATGCTGTTAGTCTGCATCTGTCAAGTGATGACGTGACAAACGAAGTGTCACGTCATCATGCTCAGTCACTAAAGATGTAGACACAAGCATTCATGTCATTAATTTTTTAAAATTTTTAAAAAATGAAAGCTAAAAAGGAGAGGGAGGGTTGTCCATGGTGGTGTGGGAGGCGATGGCCACCATTGTCTTAGACACTCTTTGGAACTTAGCCTTTGTCGTCGTCGTCAATTTGAAGCTCGACTACGCGCCTCCAATTTGAAGCTCACCTCACTCAAATCCTCTTCAAGTATCACAGTTCGTTGGTTTTGTTTAGATTTGTTTCCTCGTTTGTTGGAATATCATTGATGTTCGTTCTGAATTTGTTAGATTTTGAGATCTGAACCATTTTTGCATGTTTGTCTCTATTGCTCGGATTTGTTCGTTTGAGATGTCGATTTTATCGAAAGGCAATTCGGTTCAAATCAGGGAAGTTTGGAACGATAACCTCAAGGAGGAGTTCGTATTGATCCGTGAAACTGTGGACGAGTATAACTACGGGAACCTCCCTACTTGTGGCACAAAGAGCCCCTGAATCTGGCAATTCAACTTCCACGAGTTCAACATCAACGAAGACATCTTTGCTTCGCCCCTCTTCCTTTGTTACCACCGTCAGCAGCGACATCACACTCCAAACTCACAAACAAACCAAACTGCCACACACACACAAACAGTAAAAGTCAAAACACGCAACGAAGTGAAGAAGAAAACACACAAAATCCTTAGAAACACGTAGAGAATTTGAAAAAAAAAGAGCAGCTAGGAGTAGGAGAAGAAGAATTTGAAGTACGCACCTAAGGAGAATTTGAAGCTTTTGTAGATCAGAGAAGAGGACAACCTATTTTTGTTCTAAGGATTTTTTTTTCACGAGAAAATGCAAAAGCGAGAAAGTGAAGCTGAGAGGATTTTTTGTTTTGAGGGAAATCATCGCTTGACGGTGGACCCTGTAAAATGGATAGCTCAAGAAGACGGTGGCGGTGGCAAGGGCAAAGAAAGCCAAGTTCCATAGAGTGTCCAAGACGATGGTGGTCGCTGCCTCCCGCACCACCACGAATGACTCTCCCTCTCCTTTTTGGCTTTCATTTTTTTAAAATTAAAAAAAAACAAAAATTAATGACGTGGATGTTTGTGCCTACGTGTTTAGTGACTAGACGCGACCACGTAACACTCTGTCTGCTACGTCATCACTTAACAAATGCAGATTAACAACATGTATTAAAATGAAACGCAAAAATTTTCTAGGTATCTAGGAAAAAATGAATGTTAGGTAGTTTTTTAAAAAATGAGCTATATTCTAGATATGAAAAAATTAATTAAACCAAAATTTAATAAATCAGTTTGATATTCAAGAGTCACAAATTCATTAAATTGAAGAATAATTCTCAATTATTCAATTTATTAGATCTTGAATTTTGGTGAAATTTTTTTTAAGCGATTCATAAAAGAATAAATAGAGAAAAAATGTATGAATATCTCAATTACAAGAAAGGATTTCATGATAGTTAATATGAGGAGAGACAACGTCTAGTTCAGTTGGTGGAATAAAATATATAAATTATTATAAACTTTTGATACTTATTTTTTATTTTTTATAGATAAAAGAAAATAAATAAATAATTTAGTTGGCGCTTGAAATAAAAAGAATCAACTAACCGAACTAATATTCAAACCAATTTAATTTATTTATTTGGATTGCCAAAGTTCTCATTCACGAAATCTGATTTGATAAAGACCCCACATATGTATGTTATACAAGATAAATAAAAAATTCATTTTCTGAATGCAGAAGATTAGGTTAATTAAAATAATATGTACATTTATTTATTAAAGCCCAAAGATTAGAAGTTTTTTTTCTTCTTTTTTTTACAACAAAAAAGATTAGAAGTCTCACCGATCCCCGCGCTTCTTGCACTATCCTCAAGGAATAAAACTATACTTATACTTATAGTCAAATAAAACTATAACAGGGACTATGTGTTAGTATATATTTTTTCATTTTTTTAACACATAACAATATATATTTTTTATGCAGTGCACGTAACAACATTGAGGAGATTTGGTCAAAAACAAAGAAAAAGTCCCTCATCCATGATCCATCGGTAGTAAGATAATCTTACCCAATTTAAGTAAGATTGTTTTTTTTATAAAAAAAGATACGTTCAGTTTATAAATAAATATAAAATCGTAAAAAGCTATGCTATTTCTTTTTATTGTTATTCTGATTCTTCTCTTTCTCCATTTTTTCCTTTTTAAAACTTTTCTTATAACAATAGTTTTTTTTTACAGCGTTTATAACAATAATTTTAAATATTGAAAGAAGCATAATAAATCATTATTCCCTTAATTTAATTGTGTTCACACAATATTTGTATTTGTTTGGTTGAGAATTTTCAATATTATAATTTTCATAAATTATGAGATTGTAGAATAATTACATTAAAAATAAACACTAATTATAAGTGCAAAATATCATGTAATATGTTTATATATATATATATATATATATATATATATATATATATATATACACGTTAAAATAAATGTTAGCAAAAAATTGTAATGATTACATGAAAGTTTAAAATAGTTACTTTTGATTATTAAAGGGTTTTTAGAAAAATTAAAGAGAAAAATGATTATATATTAATAATGTAAAAAGTTTTACACAATCATCTAATTATAATATATCATGTATGATAAATTTGTTGACTTTAAAAATAATTATTTTAAATTAATTCTAAAAAAAATTGTGATTGGAAAAAAATGTAAAATATAATATAATATAATACTTATAATATAATATATATTGCGAACAAAATTAGAGACTTTTCATTTTTATTGCTTTCCTAAAAATTTAGCTTATATATTGATAATTATTACATATCATGATTATTATTATATTAATATTTATTATGGAGGACTTCTGATTACATCTCGAAAACTATCAAAAAAGAACATGGTGTTTGCGTAAGAAAATAAATTATTAATAATGATTGATATTTTAAAATATCATGGAAAAAATATTTTCATTTTTTTTATTGTATTTTAAATTTTGAAAGAAAAAAAAAAGAAATCTTCTTTTGTAATAGTGTGATACGTGTGTTGATAGATCGTCAACAACTTTTATTTTATATTTTATATACAATACATGATATGATTCAAGCTTCGAGAATGTACAAGTGGAGTGTCAGGTATTATTTTTGAGTATGAGTGAGTTGATGCAGCTTTCGGGAAATTTGTCTCAAGTGCCTAGCTTTAGTTAATCCATGCATTTTTAACTTATCTTCATTTAAACATGCCTTTGAAGCCTTGAGGATTGAGCAAAGGAAAACCATGAATTCCCAGGAATGTCTACATACGCACTGAATCTTGCATGGGTTTTCGTCTGAGTGCATTCCATCATGTCATGGTATAAAAAAAGGAAAGAAATTAGGGTAAAGACCCTAGCTATCTCAAGTACAAACTTTCAAAATTCAGGAAGATAATCATTGTGCAGCATGGGGATTGATTCAATCATTGAAGGACTCGTATTTTCTTATAAAAATTTCATTTTTAATTCTTTGTTTTAAATATTTATATAAAATCATTTTTTTTATTTAATGTGCAAAACTGAAAAAGTATACAGAATTGCATTTTTATAATTATTAATAAAAATATTTCTTTAATTTGGAAAATGTTTGTTGAGTTGATCAATATTACCTGACTACTTCTTGACTAACAAGATGGTTTGATTTTATTAATTTAAAATTATTTAATAGTTAAAATAAAATTATTTAATAACATTATTAATATATCATAAAACAATGCATAGTCAATTAATTATTTTTATATTTATATTAAATTCATTGAATATATACATAACCTACATATTGAGCTAAGTATAATCAATTTTATTCTTGAAGAGAATGTATATATATGTAGATAGAGAACGTTTCTTTCTTCCGCCCAACCGTATTCTTAAATAATAAGGAGATATTAAATATTTAACTTTTTTTTTTTGCTGAGCTTAAGAAAATCTCTTAATCAAAAGTTAAAATTTATTTTTTTATGATATTGAGATTCATTTAAAAAATTAACATCTTTTAATAATAAATATTTTTCTTACTCAAACAGAAACTAAGCATTTGGAATTGCCCATATGTTTCTGTCATTAGAAAATTGAGAAAGGAAACTTGTAAGACACTTGCATCACATCATAAATGAATAAAGAACCCATAAACTATCATTAATACAGTTTTTTCTAATACTTGTTTCCTCTGATAAATAATTTAATTTTGTAATCCCCTTCGGCATCGGAACATTTTTTTTTCAATTACTTGACGTGCTATATCTTATCTTAATCTGGACAAGCAACAACTTTGACCACTTATCATTACCCGTCTTTGCTTGCGTTTCAACTTTCAAACCAGAATTGGGACGTAGCCGCGTAGGTAGCTTACAGCAACCAAAATCCATTTTCTATGTGTTTCTTTATGTACTAGTATGTTTTTAATTAAGATCCAATTCAATTTAATAAAAAAATTACATAGTAAACTTAAGTTGGATCTAGTTGCCGAGTCAACTCATATTTTACTTAGGATACTTTATCACCATCAATGATAAACTACAAATCGATTATTCAGGAATTATAATTTATGATTATGTATAGTTACAAACAAAATAATCCTAAACGTGTAACATTATCTTTAAAAACTTGTCCGCATAATATGTAAGTCCCTCAAGATATAACAAGTTTTTTTCAAGATTAATTTGAGACAATAGAAATAACAATTTTTTTTAATAAGAAAACCCAAGAACTCAGAGTAAGAATAAAGAGTCTCATCTTCATTCTCTAAAATTTTTCAATATAAATATTCATAATAATTAATCAGAAATAATTGTTAATCAATATAATTAGAATGAAATTCACATTAAAATATGTAATTGAATTGATTAAATGATATGTTATCCTTTTGAAATATCTAACCAAAATATACACCAAGTAATATTTCAATGAGTAAAATCGTGGCATGTCATCACGAAAACTCAAGGCTATCCATCTTTACTTGTTTGGAAAAATTGAAACAAGTCAGTTGTACAACAAAATCACACATATCAACTCAATTGTAGCGACACTCTAATGGAGAAAAAAAAAGGAAAAGATAATTTCATGTCGCAATATATTTCATTGGAAAAAAAAATGTTAGTGTCAACAACTATATTTAAAATTTGTAGATCCATAAAACACCAACATTCATATGGTAAACGGAAAGGATACAAGGAGATTATAAATGATTATTCAAATTAGGGGTGAGAATAGGTCAGACCGGTCTCCAGGGACCTACGATCTGACCTACATAAAGTCTGACATGTACTGACCTATTTAATAAAAATGTTAGGGTCGGACTTTTTTAAAAGCCTATTAAATTAAATAGACCAAGCTTAGACTTACTAAAAAACTTTATAAGCCTGATAGATCGGCCTATATATATATACTTATATTATTTTTTTGGATACCAATATATATGTGTCATTGCATTGAACAAAACACACATAATTAATATTTTTTTTTTTTGAAACTAGCAGATTTTGATTACACACTATTGCTCTATAACTTTCATTCCTATAATTAAGTAAGACTTTAATTACAATTTAAGTTGTGTGAGTCATGTGCTGTTGTTTCATTCTCTTTACTAGTTTTCATTCCCTTTATATTCATATTCCTCTTAACTTTTCCTTTTCCTATTAGGTTTCTATCTCTGTTGAAGTAAAATAGAATAGAGAACACAACTAACAAAAATTATAAAACAAAAATTGTATCCTTTTCACTTCAAGATTTGATAGAGGTAAAACTTCAAAACCTTGCCATTTTTTCTTTGATCTTCTTATTCCTTTAACAAGTTTCATTATGATTCCTGATTTAGGCGTGTTCACGTTGGTTTTTTGTTACTTGGTGATATATGATTTCTATCAATACTTTTTTGCATGTCATTATAACTATTATATTTAGATAGCTTTTTCATTACAGAGGCAATGTAGTTTTGGGACATCAATATGCAAACCCTGATGTTGAGGATTATATTTGAATGTGGGCCTTCCAATATGCAAACCCTGATTTTCATAAGGTTACTCATAAGGTTATAATGACTCATGCATAAGATTACAATGGCTTATGCCTTCAAATTCAAATAACCCTTTTATGATTCTCGGTGTTAGATACTACAATGAAAAGATGAGGGGAATAATTGCAACTGCTATCATGGTTCATGAATGAGGTTCTCTTTTGTAATAGTTAATATGTTAGTTTGATAGACTTGGATAATGTTACCTCAAGTATGAGGTTCTCTTTTGTTTTGGATTATTTTATATCATATGGTGATTTCAGTTTATATTATTAATATATGGCAAAATTGCAAACTTGATTTCCCACTTTATCTCTAGTTTCTGATTTGGTCCCCTATTTTTTTAATTCACGAATTTGGTTCCCCTATTTTGTAAAATCGTGCAATGTTGGTCTTTAGACAATAATTGGACGTTGATTGTTAGCAAGTGACGTTGACTGTCACGTGTCACGTTCTTATTGGATGATGACTACCACGTGTCATGTTCTAATTGGATGTCAATTCCATGAAAGATGAAATGCATTGTTGTTTTCATTGATCAATCAGAACATGACACATGACAATCATCATCTAATAAGATCGTAACACGTGGCAGTCAACATTCCTTTGTAACAGTTAACGTCCAATTGTGGCCTGGGGGACCAACATTGCACAATTTTACAAAATAGGGGACCAAATTCGTGAATTAAAAAACTGGGAGACCAAATCCGAAATTGGAGATAAAGTGGGAGACCAATTTTACAATTTTACCTTAATATATTTGTAGGATTACCAACCAAATTAATGTTAGATTAAAAAATTAAGTCAAATTATATATTAAGGTCTTGTTTAGCCTATTATAGAATGTGTGTTATTTTTTTTTTGGTAAAAACAACTATCAGAGGAATATTAAAAATGTTTAATGTGAAGAAGGCTTTTAAAAAGACTATCAGGTCATGTTAGGCTTTTAAAAAGACCAGATCGAGTCAAAATAAAAGCCTGTAATAAGCTATAAGTCAGACTCAGGCCTAAAAAATTCATCATATGCTAGGCTCAAACCTTTTAAAGTCTAACCTGCCTATTCTCACCCTAATTCGAACCTTGTCAATGCATACTGATTAGCAAAGGATTGATTGTAACGGTGCTTTCCATTCATTTCAATTGTGTTCATCCAACTATAGCCTAGAAATGTAATTGAGGATAATTTTTTTTTTAGAATCAGTCAAGAGAATAGATCATAATAGAAAAAACAAAAGATATAAATAATATCCATGAAAAATTATAAGGTCCCGATAACTAATTTAAGACCATTTAATACAAATTATACATATCCAAGGTTATAAAAATTTGAATAACATAGCATCCAACAAAACCAGAATAATGTCCACCGCATAAGACACAACACAAGCATAGACTAGAAAATGAGCACGTTATCCCTCACAAACACAGAAAAAGAAAAAGAGGTTGAGCCCACCATTTCATAGAAATCAAGCTCCAGAAGGGACCTCAAAATTTGAAGGAAATAAAATTATACTATTTATTTTTACTTGTCCAGCTTGTTTGATGTTGATTGCTATGTAATGATCCGTGGCCGGTCCAATGTTGTTCAAATGTTTTCTCTCTAGTTTATACCTTCCAATTTGTTTCCTTTGATTTGTTTGTAAAGTTGTTGGAGGAGTTATCAACTTGCATAATTTATATGGTTTATATTTGATAAGATTGACGAGAAGTTGATAAATAAGTTTGTAATTAATTGAAAGTTGGAAATTTAATTTTTTGAATCATAAGTATTTATTTGATAAGATTATTTATTGAAATAGCTGAAAAATATAAAATGATAAAAAATATATTTATGTGATATTTTATATTAATTTTAACTTTATTGATAAAAATATATTTTGAGATATTTATAATTTTAGTTTTAATTAATTTTAAATGGTTGTAATTTTTTTATTTATATAAAAATTATTTTAATTATATCTTTTACTTTTAATTATTATATTTGTTACATATTGTGATTTTTTTAATATTCATGTTACTATATTCTAAAATATTTTCAATCAAATTTAAAATAAAGTAAAAAACATTATTTTAAGTAGACATCTCACTTTCTTGTATTAATGCCCTTCACTGTTCTCTTTCTCTTTCGACGGGTCTCTCTCTACTGGGCCATTAACAAATTAAAGCTCATATTCATTCTTGACAACTCGATGCAGTGAATTATTGTTTCGTAACACTTTCTTTATTAACGGAACCATCCCTTTTTAATTTAAGAATTTTAATTCCAACATATATTAAATTTTTTTTCTTAGAGAAAACCAACCTCAACTAATTGGGAGTTCAACTAGGTAAAAACTGACAAAAAATCAGTCCAGAACTAAACTTGGATACTATATAAATAATTCAATTTTAACTTCAATACATTAACCATTTGTGTCCAATTACTTAATTATATTAAATTTTCTTTTTGAATTAGTATTAAATTTTTAGAAAAAAATTAAAATATTCTTTTTAAGTTTCAAAATTCTCTTTTGAAATCAAAATTTCGTAATTTAGAAAATGAAAGCACTGGCCTTTGATTTTGATGTATGTGAAACTCACCCGACCCACCCTCCAGTTCCCTATATGTTTTTGTTTCTTTTATGGTACTTGTCATATAGCCAAGATTTGTTTCAACTAAAGATGTTCTAACCAATATAAGTAACACCTAATTTGGATTCAAGCAGGAAAAGTTATAGACTAAAAATTAAAAGGAGTATAATCAGAGTGATGCTAGGTGCACCCAACATTTTAAGTCAATGGGCGAAAATGCCCTTCACTCAAGTTGATCCCTATGACTCATATGGATCAACTTGATTCGTATGCGTAATTTTAACTCACGGATCAACTTGATCCGTATAGATCTTACAGATCAACTCATGCACACCCAGCAAAATGCAACAAAATGGCGTACCTTAAATGCCGACGATGATGAAACAACCACCGCAATAATCACCATCGACCCGTAACACTTTTACCTCAACCCAAGCAGCAACTCTCTCAACAATGAAAAACCAACACGAACCAACAACAGAGGGAGAAAGCGAATAAAAAAACAATGGAGGCGTAAGAGAAAAAATAACACTGCAACCAACTTTAAAAGGAAGAAAACACCAGGGGCATTTAGGGAATTAAAAAAATTGCTGGGTGCACAAGCAATAATGCTGGTGCACCTAGGATCACCCGTATAATCAGGGCCCTTTTTCCTTGTAGCCCAATGGGGTTCTTGATAGATGTCCGGACCAGTCCAACTTAATCAAAGGAATGAGTAGTAAAACTTTTTTTTTTTCTTTTAACAAATAGACGCTCTATTTTAATTTCTTTTCTGATCCATAAATTCTCCTCTTTTTACAAATAAATATTTTAAACTTTAATTTCACCTCCCAACTATTTCTGTTAGTTTTTAAAATACTTATTTTGGAAACAATTTGCAAAACTTAATAGATTTTAGATGAGAAATAGACTGATGAGTAGTCGGGAAATCTTTTAGAAAACAATTTTAAAAAAACCAAAGAGCATTTATTTCAAGGTATATTGCATTACCAAGAACCATTCTCAAGAATATTGTTGAAATATGAAGCACAAATGTGTATCAAACTCATTAGATTGGGTCCCTCTGTTCTTATGTAACTTTTGTTTGTCTTTATTTGCTTGATGCGAGACTTGGTGGTTCTACTATAAATATTTTGCCTAAATAATTACTTCAATTTTCATTCCAATGAAAATATCATATACTCACTTTTCACCGCAGAAATAGGAAATAAAGTGAATATAAAATATTTTATAACTAGACCTATTTAATTTTATATATATATACAGAAGACCCATTTAATCCATCAAAAAGAAAAACAAAACCTATTTAATGACATCTAAATATTAAAATGCTAAAATATCATTTATGATTGGAGAAGGGTAATGGGGGCAGAGAATTAAAACAGGATACATGAGAGATGAAAAAAGTGTAGAAGGCGGAATATAACTGAAGCATTATTGTTATGATATTTAACAATAGGTCAAAGTCCATGTTTGAGATACAAAACAGCTTTATTCTTCTATACATAATCATGTGCCTTTTACTAAGGAACCAGACCATATGCATGATTATCATCATCAGGTCAAGAACCTTTCCAACAAGTTACCAAAGAAGAAACTAGTTTTAGCCCATCCTCGGGTCTCTGGTGCTTTGGCATTGCTTGGCACTCTCTTCACATCCACCATCATTGTCTTACCTATTTCTTTACGAAGTGCTTCCATAGTTTTCATGTCCACAGGGTTCCCTGATGCATCCCTCACGTAGAACACATTCAGTGCTTGCTCCCCTCTTGTTGATACACCTGCCCTACACACTGTCAACCCATTCTCTCGTAGAATCCTTGTTACTTCTGACAGCAACCCCACTCTATCCTTCGCACACAGCTCAAGGCTCACTCCCTGTGTTCACAATCAAGAGAGTCAATGAATGACTTCAGATATTGTCTATTCCTTGAAAACTAATCAACATTTTGAAGAAAGTGACAATAAAGAATATGATAAGAATTTAATTTAAATATACTTATCCGGTGGAAGTTTTTTTTACAAGATCATCCCATCGTAAACATAAATTATTATGTATAATATAATTGTTGATTTTCTAATAACTACTTTAATTGTTATAGTTATGATGATTTCTAATTGGTTGATAATGTAAACTTACAATGTTTGAAAATTAAACTCAAATGACGGTTGACATGACCGCATTATTGATATTCAATTCGTCATAAGCTTAATTTGAATATGATTGAAAAGGAAGTAAATAAATAAATAACTTGTCCTTCATCTGGATTTTTGTGCTTTTAAGATATAGGGATGTAGATGATATTACATGGAGCATATAGATTCTTAAGCTCTATTGAAGACAAATGACCATCATTGTCACTACAGGATATGATGGTCAGATACAATCTGAGTAGCCACATGTATTTGCCGTACCATTGCAGCAATACAAGTAGATAGCTGCAGATGCAAAAATGCAATAATTCTGTTAAATTCAGAAAACTTTCTATTGCAGAATCACATACACTACATACTAAGTAGAACAATAGCCAAACTTTCTATTACAGGAAAATGATAGGTGAAGGATTCTACTCTACTTCTACTCCTATCATTCTACAACTAAGAGATAAATGTAACAATTATGGTTCTTTATTGATTCATTGACAGAGGGATACAATATATTTATAACAAACACACTCAAACAGATTTCTAACAAACTCTATTCTATAACCCACCTATATGAGATATTATCTACATCTATCTATTATTATTAAAAGACAAATAAAGGATATTAATACTAACAATGGACCTAAAAGTACATAGTACTATTAAAACTCTATTGGGCCATAGAATAGTGTATTATTCGTAACAGAAAACTTCCAAACTAAACCAAAATCCTTGTTTAGAGCTAAGATTTTAGAATCAGAAGTTCATCCGTCTTTGTTTTTTTTTTTTTTTTCACAATAGTTAAACAAGCATAAAGAAATCAATTCAAATCTGAAAGTTACCTCGCTTACTCTTCTTCGAATAGCAGCTTCAATACATTGGATGACCCTTTCTTTCTCTCCTTGTGTATCAAGCGTGCATCCATCCATATGTCGAATAAAATACTCCTAAAAGTACAACATCAACTAACTCACTCCTAAAATTTGTTCCAAGTTCAAATATGTTTCAGCTATGTCATTTCTTACAACTACATGCTTCAAAAAATTTGTAACAATCAAGTTGAAGCAAATTTAAACATACATGGATTGAATAAACATAATTAGTGGTAAAACCAAATAGATAAAAGATGGATACATGGATCAAGATATTCCTATTGTCTATAAAACATTATTCTATTTCTTCATTAGACCATTTGAAGGAACAAATCCTCCAAAAGCAATTTCATGTTTTCATACAAATTTTTTTCTTAAGAAATCAAACAAATATGTTACAGACAACCAGTTGCACCCTGGATAAGTGAATCAGCAGACTCAATGAATAAGTCCTCTACATGATTCATAAATTAACATGCAGAATAGAATATAAATGTAATATACCTGCAATGCATAAGGGCCATCTGATGAGACTGTGGCATGGAAAACAACATATTGCATATCAGTAAGAGTGCAAACAATGTCAAACATGAGTTTTGCCCTATCTTTGCACTTCACACTGACCACTGAGTACCCTTTTTCCTCACAACGTTCTATTGTGATTTTTGGCCTTAAAGAGGGAGGACTATCAACCTCTCTTGCTACTGCATAACTTTCATAATCCCGATCAGCGAACAACATTTGGTGAAGCCGCCGATCCATATGGGTGGAACCCATGGAGAAACTGGTCCTAGCAACTTTCTCACCATCACATCCACGTAAGATGTTGTTGAGCTGCTCCTCCATAAGAGATAATCTGTTTGCTTCATCTACAGCTTGGTTTGTAGCATCATTGACATAAAGAACACAAGCGATTCGCCTGTTATGAGTCCAAACTTCTGCTGCAAAAACATTAAAATGGAGGTTGGCAAGAACAGCTGAAATCTCAGACAAGAGACCTGGGCGGTCTCTGCCAATTAGCTCAATGGCTGTATGATCACCAACAGAATGCACTCCAACGCGTTTGCTTGGCCAATTTTTCACCCCTTCTGTGCTCTGGCTCTTTGGTCCTAGAGCCTATTGTAAGAAAAACTGTTAAAAAGTATCTCTCAGTATTTGATATGCATTATTATACAGGTGCTATACTGCTATGCAGTCAAGGGAATGGTAGGGTGAGCTGGTAGTAAGGGTACCTGATCTCTGGTTTCTTACTTTTTTCTACACTTATGAGTAATATCACTATGATGTACCTGATTTATACTACTATCATAGTTTTGGATGGAACGAAAAATAGGAACTCTCAATCATGCCTGGTTTCTTTGAGACAGATAAAGTTTATTCTTCAAAGATTCCTCCCTCATTGAGTATATTTGTATATATTCATAGAGTTGTGATACTTCAAATTTTCACCTATAATTTTCAGTCTTTCACATTGTGGTTACATAGTTAACATATTTAATGAAAGAATATATTTGATAAATATGTTGGAGAAAAAGCAGATGGTTAGATAGTTACCTTTTCAATGAAGTCGATGGTTTTGCTATCTGTTATCTTTTTTCCTTGCTGATCCGTTACATGAAATACTGTATTTCATTAGGTGAACAAGTTAGCTTCTTGAACATTTGATTCAGGTAAGGAGTGTTGGGGCACATGTGAGCGACTGAGCATGTAGGTGTGCGTGTCTGTTTTTGAAAGAGAGTAGATAATGTTTTTCTAAACCTCGTGTCAAACTCATTTTCTTGACAATTTTAGATTAGCTGCAAGACATACAAGTGCACGTTTGCTGTCCAAGAACTCGGATGCAACGACAAAAATAAAATACAAAAACCAAACCTTTTTTCTCAGCAGGTGGAGTTGCCTAATCAGTAATCAGTGATGCAAAGACACAAGAGAGGGAGGAAAACCACTTCATGTTCTCATGGATACATTCATATAGTCAAGAGAATAATGACAGTAATAGAGAGAAACTTGATAGCAGCCAAAGTTTTCTATAGTCATCCACATTTAATTAGGCCAATAAAAAGCATGAACAGGACACATCATTGTAGTTTTTAATGCATTTCAAGTAAAAGTTCAATTCAGTCTCAAACATACCATCCATAAACCAACCCCCATCAGAAGATATGTAAGCTTTGGTAATTATGAAGTCAAGGTCTGTCAAGATTTGCACAACTTCCAGCAGAATTCCAGGTTTGTTAACACTATCAACCTGTGTTTTTTTTTTTTGGGGGGGGGGGGTTGGGGCAATAAAAATCCATTAGTAGAGTATAGCGTTACAGTTGCATATTGCAGTCACTTGTCTCCAAATAAATGATGCTTTCAAGAACTAAGAAAAATGATATTCTGATGACTATGCAGTGGGTATCCTTATGGTTCACATCACTTACAAGGAATAAAGAAATCTTTTATCATAGTGGATTAAATTTTAACAGTGTTTTTATCTGTTTAATTTTCAGTTTGAATTTTGTAATTACTTCTCTTCATGGACTTAAAAGTAGAACAGAACGAAATATTTCAAAAAAATGGTTTCTGCAAATTCCTAGGTGGATTGATCATGATCCTAAAGTCAAATTATGTTTGACTGAAGCTTTGACTTTAGATTGAAGTCACTGAGGGCTAATGAAATCTCATTTGACCTATAAGTTTGAAAATCTAGGTTCTGAACTTTAAACACCACATAAGCTGGTCTTCTTAAGAAGCTCAATGCCCAAATCACAAACCACAACAAAAGTCATAATTTATTATTTTGAGAAATTATACCTTGATCAGTGTACAATCATGGCAACTAGCATTGTCCATAGAGACCCTGCGAAGTGTAAACAAAATTCACCATCAACGAATCATTTCTTTCAACTTTCTAGAAAGTCCTACTATAAAACCCAATTCTACAAGGTGTTGAGTGTTGATTATCTCTTTTTTATAACAAGGAGAAGTGAGGAATTAAAGCAGCATTTTTAAATTTATATATTGTTCCATTCTTGTTTAGTAAGGCTGAGTTAATGCAGTTAATTGACATTCAGGGGATTTTTCTTTTGGGTACATACACTTAGGAAAATGATTATGAATTTATGATTAGTGATCCCTTTCCTTTAGTTAGAAAGAGGCTATTCAATTTGATGGCCATTCAACAACAAACTTGTAATTCCAGAGAATAAAATAGCAAACCTTGGAGGGTTCATTCTATTGCTGAAGTTCTCATACTCAGGATCAAAATATGGCCAACAAACTTTAGCCATTAAACCAACTTCTCCAATCAATGAGGTTCTTCGTTTTCCTGCATGAATGCAGATTAAAAAGCATGAATGCTTGGTAACAGGGAAGAAGCATGCAGATAAAAAAAGTATACCAACAAGAAAAAGGCTAATCATTTTAGGGATGGACAGCAGAGCGAAGGGACCAACAACAGTTTAACAGTTACTAGCATATATTTTTGGACTTAATAGATTTTATATACGAGTATTCAGTGATTTTTTAGTTTAATATCATAGCCATACTATACTTCAGTCCAGCAACAGTTAGTTAGTAATAACTATACAGTTTTTGACTTTGGTGCAGCGATAAGTAGCATTATTCAAGATAAATGTTCACATAGCAGTAACAATGTGTGTTATAGGAAAAAGAGGTGCAATTCTGTTATTTCAATATTTACATTATTTTTGTTTGAGTCGGGAACAGAGATTCTAGTTTGGGTAAGGTGACTAGTAAGTTATGTTTTCTTTTTCTTTTGGTCAGAGATCTTCCAATATAATGAACAACATTGAAGCCCTAGTGCATATTCTTGCTCTTACATCAGACATTGTAAGGTGTCAAACATTGTAAGGGAGCAAGTGATCAGTACAATGCTAAAATGCTTTCAGTCACTCACTATTTCAAGCATCCTTCCTTAGCCCTTAGTCCTTATTACAGAATCTATGATTCCGCATGCTCCTTCTCTTGACCTTTGAACATGATTTTAGGAATAAGGTAAATGCTGACTGTTCCATGTGCAGTGGATTACCAAAAGTTTGGAGAAGGAGATAAGAATAAAGGGCCAACAAGAAGAATGCCTGGAGCATCACGGCATCACCAAAAGGATTTTACTTTTTCTTTTGATGAGCACAGCCAAAAAAAGCATTTTACTTTACAAAGTTCATCATTAATTTGGTTATTTTGGATTAGTTTTCTCATCATATATTTTTTTTCAATCGATACAGTTTCGTTTCATTGAGAATCATTTCATTCCACCTACCTTCATTAATGCAAGAAAAAGAATAATGTGTTGGAGGCAGAACCAAATGAGTAATAATTAAATAAAAAACAAAACCAAACAAAGTTTTATAATTTAGCTTACTCTTTTAAACAACCAAGCTCACTCTTAAAAAAGACACATAAAATTGGAATGTGTTACTTTGAGAAGGAGATTCAAACGAAATTAAAATTTAATTTGGCGAAGAGACATTCTCAAGCCAATTTATGTGATAACAGCCCGAAGGAATTGAGACTGAAACTAGGCCACGCCAGGGACTTGTAAAAAGGCAGCACACGCTTGGGTGAGTAAACACAATAGATTCTCGAGCCAAAAAAGCAAAAACCATTTGAATGTGACATAAAGATTTGATTCCAATTCCAACCAGAATACTAATTTTTATTTCAATCATCACAATGGGTAAGTCCATGCCAAATTGTCATCACCGTATTATCTAAAATTATCTAAAAATCTATAAAGGTCCCGCAATCCAACTTGACCAATACTCTAACAAGCGACATCTTCTAAAATTGGAAAAAAAAATATTTCGAATTAAGAACATAATCCGTTAAGACATTTTTGTAAACTTTTTTCAAAGAAAAAAATAGATAAAGTATAACATAAAAAAACCTAAAATTTGTGTATATTTTTTTTTTCTTCTTTTAACTAACTATGTCTTTGAGAGTATTGTACGGGGTGGGATAAGAAAATTGGCTTCCCCAAGAAATAATTAGTTGGGACTGGGGCGAGTTTGGACAAAGCAATGCAAGTTACTACTTGGGCAATACCCGAGCGAGCGAACTACCTTCAAACATGGATAGAAACAATGCAAACCACATGGTGCTTAACGTTTCGACTATAAAAACTAAAGCAACATCCAAATTAAGCATAAAATGTCACATATACCACAATTTGAAAGCTATTGAAACCTTTTGTTCATTGTTGAAAACTTTTTTAAATGTATTTCTTAAGTACTGTTAGTTAGTTCAGCTCTCATTAAAATTAGAGTTTTACCTTTATAACATGCATAATAAAGGTGATAACTGTGTATATTAAATATTAATATATACTACCACCTACAATACTCTCAAAGATACGTGTTTAATGAAATATACTCAAATTATAAAATAATTTTATACTATCATTTAATTATAAATAATCTTTTTTAATAAATAATTTTATGTTATCATTCAATTATAAATAACCCTTTTATATGAATAATTTTATACTATTATCCAATTATAAATAATCTTTTTACATGACTTTAAAGATAATTTTATAAAAATCAATAAATTTATTGTAATTAAAAGATAATATAAAATAATTTTCATAATATAAAATAATTTTACCCTATCAATATCAATACATATTTTTGTTTTGCTATAAATAACTGGATGTAATTTTGTTTCTAAAAAAGGGCGCAGAATAAAGAACACAAACCACAAGCTCTCAAATCGATGTCCTGTATCCACTAATTCATTTTGGCATAGTTTACTCGACGAACAGAACCTTAACAGGAACACACCCGAGTAACAGTATCTGGTGGGCATGTAGAATGATGGACTAGAAACAGGAACAAAACGATTAGATTTTTTTTGTTTTTGTTTTGTTTTTCCACTTGACTTTGGAAATATAATAACACAATTATATTGTCAACTGAAAACGGCGACGCACCGCAACTACAGCCGCCATATCTCTATCGAAATCTCAACCCCGCATGTTTTTCGCCCCCACCGAAACAAAAACATCCTTTTTTTTTTCTTTTCCAAAACACAAAGAAAAGAAAAAATACAAAGAGGAGTCACCGAAATCAACGACTAATATGGATGAAAACTAGTCTAGAGGCTAATTAGAGGAAGAGAAATTATTCATTGTATGGTAAGTGTGTGAGTAGCTAATTCAGCACAAACACTACTTCCTTAGATAACACAATTCACATGGAAGTTGGAGAAAGAAACACATACATATGTAAACATACCTTAATTTTTTCCAAGGGTGGGTTCTCCCAACATTCTAACACAAGACCAAAACCTTGCAGCTCCCGAATTGTCACATGAGGGACATGACCACCGGTCTGAGTGATGTAGGCGGAGTCACATAGATATATAGAAAGAGAGAGAATTAAAAATAGAGCACTTTAGGAGAAACCTTAGTGTTTCTCCTCTCTGCTTTCGACGTTGGAATACCACTCAATTCAAATCTGTCTCCTTTCTCTCTCTCTCTGTGCAAAATAATAACTCGAGCGAAGCAAATGGAAAGGCTTGGAAGTGGCGTGCCCAGAGGTGCTGGGAAGTGGGAGTCCATTAAATATCAATAATAATAAATAATTACGTGAGAAGAAATATCCTATTAAAAGACGATCAATAAGATACTTTTACAGTTATACAAACTAACAAAATGAAAAAAAAAATCACTTTCATCTTAAAAATAATAAGAAAGGTGAATCAATTGGTATAAAATTGTTTTAACTTAATTTATAATTTCAAATTTATAGTTTAAATATGTAATTATGAAGGATGATTTTAAATCATCAAGAATCGAATCTTGCATAACATTAAAAAAATATGTTAATTATGTCACTCATAATAATCTTATTTGTAGTCTTATACCAAATAAACACTTTTATCCTTAGGATTTTATTTTGTGCACTATACTGTACAAAATAAATATTTTTTTTATATCATTAAATTCATTATAAATATTTTTTAATATATAAACTATGATATAATATTATTTTTTAGCAATAAATAATTTTAAAATATTTATTGACATTTAATTTAGAGATAGTGATAAAAGAATGGTAGTTTGAGATGATTAATAAACACTTTTTTTTATTAGTGACAAGGTTAGTGGGTGAATGAAAAAAAAAATATTGAGAATGTCTAATCGATAAAGTTATTACCAAACTGTCCTTTAGACTGCCGTCCCTGGAAAGATATAAGTATTACACCACAATTCCCTCTTGTGTTAAGATATACACTTCCCTCCCTTGATAAATGCAAATATATTACACTTTATTTTGTTCATAATTTTTTTGTTAAAAATAGTTTTATGACTAAAATATCTTTTACACTCCACTACCTTAAGAAATTTAAATATTACACTTTTTTTTCTTATTTTAAGATATAGAATTTTCCCTTTAATAAAGATAACATGTCATAATTATATTTTTTTTATCAACAACAAATTTATGTCATTTTAAAACTGTTAGAAAAGTGTAAAAAAGAAAAAAAAAATATTAGGTGATCCTAAGTATTACGTCTATATCCTAATTTTTATTTAGATCCGGAGATAGGACTTTTGCAATCTTTCATTACTTGCGAAAGACTGAAAAGTTTGTGTGGTCAAAAGAATGCGAGGAGGTGTTCGATCGGTTTAAAGAGTTTCTTTCAAGTCCACCAATTTTGACAATGCCCTAACAAGTAAGGGCTAGCTCCCTTTAATGCTATATCTCGTTAACTCTTGAACGCATTTCACTCTGATCAAACTCCTCACACTTATTATTGCCAAACACTCATTAAGATTAGCCTCGATACCACTATGCATAAGCATAAACTTGAGGGGCTTACTTGCCTGCACACCAAAAGAACACCACGTGGTACATAATCCTAACCAGTTTGTACATGCATTCAAGTATTTGGTTTTCTTTTTTAAAATCAAAAGAATTAAATATGTGTTACACAAATATCAATTGAAATTATAAACAAATAGTAATCTAAGACGGGCTTAATAATTTCTTGTTAAAACCACCACAAATTGATTTAACAAAAGCAAAATCAACTTTCAAAGCAACTTTAGTATTAGACTTGAGTTCAAGATCTAGCCTTGTGTAGATCTTGCAGTAAAGGGGGACCAGAGATTTTTAGGGTGGAGAATACAAGAATCCTAAAGATCTCTGGCCATACATGAAAAAAATTAAAAAAAAAACATTCAAAACAAAAAATCAGACATCAGCAGAAAAGAGAAAAGGTAGTTGAAGAAAAAAAAACAAGAGAAGAGGAAGAACAAAAAAATGTACTTACTTGGAGGTGGCCGCGGACGATCGCGAAGGGGTAAGCAGGAAGGGGGAGGGGCAGGGAGGAAGGAGAAGAAGGTGGAGGGAAGGGGTAGTGGTAGGAAAGAAAAAGAAAAAAATGGAAGAAGAAAGGTCAGGACAAAGGGAGGAGAAGAAAAAGAAGTAAGTGTGAATGTTGGGGAAAAGAAAGAAAAAGGAAGCGAGAACGTTGGGGGAGCGTGAACATTGAGGGAGAAGAAAGGCACCGTGAAAGGAAGCACTGTGTACACAGTGATAGTAATGGTCGAAAAATTTATACACTATAAATTGGTCCAAACAGTAACAATTTGTACACTCAATTGTCATTTTCATTTGTCAATCTCTATTTTCCAAACTCAAGCTCAATTAATTTTTTTTTCAAATGGATCCAACATCAGTTTGATTGGCAAAGTTATAAAATTTTTTTTACAAAATTACAACATGTTTCCTTCAATAAAAAATTCACAAAATTATTCTCCTTCACCCCCTCCATTTTTTACCACTACCACCACTAAATTATTTATGTCAAACACTCAAACTCATTATACCGTTAATTCTCAAAGTTCGTAAACATTTCCTTCAATCCTATCAAAGAGTTCTATGATGGTTTCAAATGATGACGTTGGTTTGCAGTTTCCACAATTTTCTACCCAAATTGGGTAAACGAGATCGCCGTTGAGGAAATAAGAGGGTCTTCGACAAAAAGGAAGTCTCGAGTCGCCTTTACAATTGAAGAAGACACATACATCATTAGTTCATGGCTCAATATTTCAATTGATCCGATTGTTGGTGTTGGTCAAGGAAAAAAAATTGGTTGAGAGTCACGAAAAATTACAATAAATTTCGAAGTGAACTCCACGGAAGAGTAGTTAATCAACCGAAATGGTTAGAGCAGTTTACTGAAAATTACTCTAAAAGGACAAAGATTTTCGCATTTGAGGCATATTCATCATCATCTAATCTATAAACACTGGTCGAAGATGTTGAAGCTGACAAACCGTCTCCAATTATCCGTCCAATGGGGCAAAAGGCAGCCAAAAGGAAAAACAAGGGAAAAGGAGTAGGAACATTTACCGATCTTGTGGACTTGACTGGTGTAGAAGAAGCAATGAGGGAAATAAATATTCTCAATGCCAAACTAGCAGCCTTAAGGGAGAAATAATTGAAAAAGGAGTATTACGACATTCTAATGAAAGACACATCTATAATGTTTGAAACTTAACTCGAAGACCATAAAGCCTTTTGTAAAATAATTAAGCGTAAACTAGGAATTTACTATTAATTTGTTAGGTAGTTTTAATTTGTTGTAATCATCTTTTAATTTGTACTTTTAGTAATTATGTTTGACTTGAATTTTTTTAAAAAATTTGTAACTGTATTTTAATTTATTCTTTTTTTTATTTGTGAAACTTGATTGTTATGAAACTAGCCAGTATGAAAGTAGTCGTTATGAAAGTAGTCGTTGCAAAATTAGTTGTTGTACAATTTGTTATTTTATTGTTCAATTCTCATTTATTGTTGTATGTATCCTTGAAACAATATTCTTCTTTCACTTGTTTGTGCAATCATTCATTCATACAATGGGTCGGAATAATGACTTTGATAGAGTTTGGAAATAAATTGTTTATGAAACACTTGACAAAGACAATGATAAACAAATCATGAGCTACTTATGTGCGATGCAACAACAAGGAGGCAACAACAGTCAACATAGAAGGCCTAGAAGAATCATTAATCGCAATTGTGAAGATGGACATCTACGATTGCTGAATGACTACTTCTCAGAAAATTCGGTATACATAGAGACTCAATTCCAATGTAGGTTCCCAATGCAATGACAATTGTTTATTCAAATTATCAACGCTTAATTACAATGAGTATTTCCAAATGAGATATGATGTTGTTGGTAGATTGGGTCTCTCGCCACTACAAAAGTGCACTATAGTTATTCGTATACTAGCATACGGATCACCTGCTGATTGTTTGGATGAGTACGTTAAAATTGACAAATGCAGTGCAACTCGATGCTTCTAGAAATTTGTAAGGGGTGTCAATGAGATATTTGGACAAGAGTACTTAAGAAGACCCGATAACAATGACATCAATCACCTACTACAAATTGGATATGCACAAGGGTTTTCAGATATGTTAGGTTCTATTGATTGCATGCATTGGGAGTGGAAAAATTGTCTAGTTGCATGACAAGGCCAATATCATAGAGATGATCATCGCAAATCCACAATAATACTTGAAACCATCGTTTCATAAGACTTGTGGATTTGACATGCATTTTTTGGAGTTGTAGGTTCAAACAATGACATTAATGTGTTAAACTAATCGCCTGTGTTTGATGACATTTTGTAAAGTCGAGATCCTCTAGTATAATTTACAATTAATGAAATTCCATATAATATGGGGTACCATCTTGCAGATGATATTTATCCTGATTCGATCATATTTGTGAAGATCATATCGATGCTACAAGGTCCCAATAGAAAATTATTTACAAAATGTCAAGAAGCAACGAGAAAGGATGTGGAACGAGTATTTGGTGTACTCAAATATTGATTTGCAAATATATGTGATCCATCGCATGTCTAGAACATGGATATAATGAAGGATATAATGTTGACATGCATTATATTGCATAACATGATTCTTGAAGATGAACGAGAGACGTTCAATGATAATGTCGATGTTGATTATGATCACGTAGATAATGATATTTCAAATGTTGGAGTATCTCATGGTATTCCTCCTGACTTTACTACGTACTTGCAAACAAGACAAGCTATGTATACAAGAGGAATTCATCAACAACCTCGAGCTGACTTGGTGAGACATATTTAGGAGCATAGTCACAACAATAATGAAATTTGATTTTTTTTTTACATTAATGTGTTGCATTTTTTTATTATCTAATTTATGTATTTTTTATTTGTTTAACATTTAGTCATAAATAAAAAATAAATTTATGCTCATTTTCATATTTCTTAATATTTATATTTTTTTTCATGTTTCATTAAATTTAATTACTTAATTAAGTATATTTAATTTAATAAAAATAAAATAAAATATTTAAAATTAGAATTCATATGAGACCTACAAAAAGTTATATAAAATCTCAAAATGAGATCTATCAGTAAAAAAAAAATGAGAAAAAAAAATTTTTAATCATACATAACGATATGAGATTTATAAAAAAAATAATTTAAAATTTCAATTTGAGATTTATCCCTAAATTCTTAAAAAGTCCCCTTCCATGTAAAAACTTTTATATTACTTTAATAATTTTTTAAACAAAATATACTAATTTTGCATTAAAGGCGATCACTTTTCTTGCTTCTGACAGTCGCGTGAGAAAAGTATTTCTAGGGCGCGTTACGGTGTATAGCTGTACCAAATCTGTTGGATGTTGTCGTATTCCTCGGATCGACGTAACATCCTGTAGGCTACACTACAGTGATTCTGTGAAATGACGCTGCATCGCCAAAGATAAAAAATAAAATCATAGAAATAT
This sequence comes from Glycine max, assembly GCF_000004515.6. Classification (NCBI taxonomy): domain Eukaryota; kingdom Viridiplantae; phylum Streptophyta; class Magnoliopsida; order Fabales; family Fabaceae; genus Glycine; species Glycine max. The sequence continues at coordinate 49,917,510 of NC_016091.4, forward strand.
ATAAAAAAGCATTATGTAAATAGTACTATACAATTTTATTTTATGAATACAATATAATATTTTAACGAAAAATACAAAGTGCTATCTGTGCTGTCTCCTTGATGTGATTTATTATGAATGAAATGGAACTGTCACTAACTTAATATGAAAGCAGCTTTCTGCATAACCTTAATCACGTGCAATTAACCTTTCGTTTTCTTGCATTGTAGTTTGCAGAATAAAAAAATTGCATTTGCAATTTTTGCACACGGTATTTCTCTGCTCAACTTTAAAAATTAATGAAGATATGTGAAAATGTATCCTATTTATTCTTGAAAAAAGAATAGAGAACTGAAAAAATTCATGTTGTGTTTGATTGAGTGAGGAGAGAGAAATAAAAAGGAAATTGTCTATATTTCAGGTAGGTCTCACAGCTCTTACATTTTATTTTAATTAAAAAGTTTTTTTTTCATTCTCTAAATTAAATACATTATTAATGTAACTTATACATTTGTAGAACTGTCAATTTGATCCTTCTTTATGGTCCTAGGGGCTTTAGTCCACCTAATGAAGACCCCTACAAGCTCACAGTCCACACAACTCCACTTAACATGGGATCAAGGTCAGGAGAAGCCCACTTTCATGTTATTTTAAAAATGATTTTCTCTAAATATTCACAACATATATTTTTAATTTGGTCAACCTTGATCAATATTGTTTTTGATTGACATTTGTTAGGGTTATTTTTGTTGACTTCAACTAAGATTATTTTTCTTAGTAAAAATTATTTTTTTACTAATCTTGTTTAGGGTTAAAATTGGTGACCTCTGTTAGGATTATATTTGACCGATTTTGATTAGGGTTAATTTTGATTGATCGCGATCAAGATTAGTTTTTACCTTTTTTAGTTGAGGTTATTTTTGGCCAACCTCAATTAGGGTCATTTTTGACTGACCCCGATCAAAATTATTTTTTGATCGACCTTAACTAAACTATTTTCCGTTGACCTTAGTTAGAGTTAATTTTGATCCACCTTAATTGAAACTATTTTTTTATCAACTTCAACTAAAATTACTTTTGATTAACATTAATTATAACTGTTTTTGGTCGACTTCGACCGAAACTGATTTTAACTTACCTAACATATTTGGTTACCAATTATCGTGACAATATCAACATATAAGTGGGCAATGGCAGACATAGCATATTTTTTAAACTTATTTTGACTTTTTTTTTTATAAAAAAAATTACTCCTTTTTAAAGGCTTGTGTGACATACTGAATTATGTAATAGTTTATTTTTTTATTCAAATAAGTAATTAAAAGTTTTTTAATGTTGATGTTTTTAATTATATATTAATATTTTTTTATTTGATACAATTATAATATAATTCTTATTGAATGCTATTTTAAAATTGAAAATTTTAAATTTCTTAACATATTTAAAGAATTTTAAGTCATTAATTTAATTAATTTTTTAAATATATTGTTTAGGTCAAACTATACGTCTACATTTTTTTATAAACAGATAAGCTGATGCAAGTTAGGATCATTCCATTGTTATACAAAATATATTACGTTAATTTGGAATATATTAATGATGAGAAAAAATATTTTTTATGGTAAGGAGTGAAATAACAAATAGTTATTTTCATTTTTTATAATATTACCATAATTTTGTAAGATAAAATCAGTTCTCATATGTTGTTCAAACAGAGTTTTGTCTTTATTTTTTCACACACACAGAACAGCAAGTTTTTTTTTTTACTGGATTCACAGCAAGTGATAAAAAGAAAATCTTAGAGAATCACTTAATTGATTTTATTACTTTAAAACCCACTTAAGAGACAAGAAAATATTTGAGACAAAATTGAAGGGTTTTTTTTTTTAATTTAATACTAAGTTGACAATTTCAGCTTTAAATTAAAAAATAATTCTTCAACTTTTAATTTCTTATGAGTTATTTTTGTCAAACAAAACAATCCTGCATCGAATCAAGTTAAATTCAAGTTCATTAGTTCATGGTCAGCCCATAAATACTCTTTGTAAAGGAGACCACAAAAGCAATGACAGTGGTTAGTGGACGACATAAAAAGAGGTTGACAACGGAAAGGAATTGAAGATGAAATATCTCACTTTCAACTTTCAAGAGCTCTAGTGGCTAACTCATGACGAACCCCACTTCTTTCTCTCTCTCTCTCTCTCTCTCCAACTTGACTGGCATTAATATTTATTCAAGAAACATATTCACTACTTGTTTCAAATTTGTATAATGCATAAATAATTTTTCTTTTTCTTTTGGTGATCACATAAATAATTTTTCTTTCATCTACTACAACCGAATGAATTTTGCATGCATGTTCCAGTTAAGAATTGGATTGCGATTATACCAATTTGTTTCAAAGTTCAAAAACTTACTCATCTTGAAATTATAAGACTAACATGATGGTTAATTAAAGCAAGAAGAAAAAAGGAAGAGATTGTGTGTTGAATTTTTCTCATTAATAAAAACTCACGCCTAATATTTGTCAATAAAAAAAGTATTTACTCATCTTAATGTTCATTGGTCTGATTAATTGACTGTTCTAAAATGAATATTATTTGAGATATACATAGCGCATTGAATAAATTTAGTAAAGGCATCAGTTGTACATAAGTTTCTTTCGAATGCTAAATTACACTAGTACATGACATGAGAAAAGCAACATGTTTTGAAAATTCATAACGTATCTTATCAAATCCTATGGCTCTCCTATAATCTCGCTACGTTGTTATGTGCTTGCTCCTCATTCCCGGGAACACTTTCCATCCATTGGCTTAGCTAGTAATTTCATGCATGGTCGGGCCCAGACATTAATACCTGAGTAGATAAAGCGTAGGGAAGCATATTATTATTATTATGCAGATTTGAGTTCCAGAGCTGACCAATGTTGTGAAAAGGCTCTCAATAAAACCTTAGAGACATATTTACAAGTTACTATCAATTAACAAGGTCTTCATAGTGACACTGGGACTTGGACTCACTACTAATATAAGTCTGGATGTTACCAATTAGACTAATCATTTTTTGTTTAGCAATAGTTATGCAATCATTTTCTATCTTAATTTTTAGTATGAACTATTTAGGCTCACCTTTGATATATCTTGTTTATATATCATTAGATTAAGGATTCAAGATGGGCACAATTATTTCTAATCTTTGATTCCTTTGTAAATTCTAACACTAAGACTGAAACAAGCTAGAGAGAGCGTGTTCAATTAAGAGTAGAATTGTCAATCAAAAATCTAGATTTCTAATTAACTCAACTTAATATATACTGGTGTGTTAACTTGTGCTATTGTTAATTAATATTAATTAGTATAAGTAATAATTAACTTGTGTCCTTTAATAAAGTAATCTAAGATTTAAAATTTTATCTTAAATATGAAATAAATCATATAAAAAAATAATTAACTTCTAATATATGTTCATAGTCCTCGAATACAATTAATTAGGACTTTGACAAAATTCTTGGTGATGAAATATTTTATGAAGCTAAATCAAATAAATATTTGGGATTTATTTTTTCTCTGAGCAAGATGGTTGTTCATGCATGAGGTGGGTTATGAAGAAGCGACACTTCTAATGGCTCACGGCATGAGGCAGAAGTGCGTCGCCATCTAGAGAATCTCCCACCGAGTAAGACAAAACCGCAATGATTCCTTTTCTATTTATGCGCAACTTGTGCTCAGTAATGTTCGGTCTATTTTCGAAGGATACTGTTCATTAGAATGCACATGCAATTTGGAAGAATACACTAAGCCAAAAGAAAAATAAAAAATTGACCATTAGACCATCATAGCTGCTTACTCCACTTTTAGGATTGGGCATCAATAATTGACCATGTCCGATTGTACACAATTACAATGACTGTTATTGTAATTACAATTTATTATTATTATTTTAAAATACAGTTTAATTTTCATATGCTGTAAATTTATATTGATAATATCACTTTAGATATGTCAGTAAATATTATAAAAATTAACGTTCAAGTATATAACAATTAATTATTAGAAAATATATAAAAAAAATACATGGGTTATTTTATCTAAATCTTTAAAAATGTTGATTAAATAAAAATTAATAAATAATAATATTTTTATTAAAAACTATGATCTTTACTACATTAGTAACATTAAGTAGTACAATTTTTAATAAAAAATATTTTTGATTCCTACACGTAATGATCAGTAAAACCATTGTAATATGCGCAATTATAAAATATATTCATTCAGAATTAATTTGACTCTTATTACTTACAATCGATGAAAAACAATGTGTGCTTTCGGATATTAGTAATAGTTGGGTTCAACTAAATTCACCTTCTACGTCAATTTAATACATATTTTACTTCAACATTTATGTATTGAAAAGTATACAATTTCTGTTTAACATAGATCAAATTCTTTTCTAAGAGCATCTCCAATGAAAATTTTTTAAATGAGTTTATTATTTTTTGTGATTCTCATATTATTTTTTTTAATCTTCAAAATGACATGTTATTATAAAAAATCTATATACAATTTTACTTTAATGATAAGAAATTGTAGGAAACTTTAACAAACTCACATTTTTATATTTTTTTTTATTTTCATTTAATTATAGTTTAATTATGATTTTGTTATGTGTTAGGTAAATATTATTTTTTATTATTATAATTTCTTGCAGAAGATACATATCTTATTTTTAAAAAAACTTTCATTGCCACATAGATTTACTCAAATGAAAAAAAACAATAACAAATAATTTTTCACTTAAAAAACCATTTAAGAAACCACACTAGAGATGCTGGCAAGTTTTTTTTTTTTATATATATACAAATATTAACGGTGGGTTTATTAGTTTTTATTAGTGGTAGAGATTCAAATCTATTACTTTTTCCTATCTCCTTTTTCTTTTAATTATTAAATTAACTTTATAATTTTTCAAACAAATTATTGATACTAGTGATTTCACATTTTGAATCCATTAAGCAAATTAGTGTTCGACTCTTAAAGTGGAAATGTAGTTGCAACCCAAAGTATTATTTTACCTCAAAAAAGAACAATTTAATAAGAGAGAAATAAGGCAGGTGTCTAATAAAAGTCTTGGTTAAAAAGTAAATAGTGGCTAATTACAGAGATGGCTTTATACACACACAAGTCAAGGCAGTGTTTGTGTTTTGTCCCCCTTGTTGGGGGCTCCTCACAAGAGTCATAGTTGGGGTACTTAATTCAACTTTCTACAGTTGCATCTTACGGCACCAATCCAAATAGATGATGTTCCGTGAAAGCAATTCCATCAATGTACATAATGGAATCCACAAAATATTCCCAAATGTTGGTAACTTTTGAGTCAACTTTGACACTTATTTGCAACTTCCACTAAGCCAAGTAGCCAACACTCTCCAAAATCCAAAAAATTCTGCCATTCCAAGCTAGAGGCTGGGTGCTACCCGGCAGAGGATGCTTTGCCGAAAAGAAATTCGCACAATTGAACCAAAGTACCTGTAAAACTCAATTTAATTAAGTGCATTAGGATATATGGTATTTGTAGCTTAAAATATGACTTTAATTAAAAGAATAATTTAAATTTACATAATCTACTAACAACATAAAAAGAGATTTTGTATTATCATTCAAATGTATAAAGAATATATTGTGATGTATGCTAAATTTATTAATTTTTATAACAAATACTACTACTTAGTTAAAAAGTTATGCCTAATATACTTTCTAATTAAAAGTATAAACTTTTCTATAATAGTATATAAAAATTAAACTTTTGAAAGAATAACAGTTATCTTATTCTTTAATAAAAGAACACATATATAGAAAGCACATACCTTACTATTAGTTCTATATATTCTATAAAGGGTACAACTCCTAAAATAATAAATTTTTAATTTTTTTGAAATTTATATTGCACGAAATGTTAAATTAAATTCTGATACACTAACATACATTTCAAAATGTATGTGCCCTTGAGAGGTCATATTTAATTATGTCTCCATAGAATTTACTTATAATATTATTACTTGTAATTTCACGGTCACCCCGGTGGAAAGTATTTTTTATAACTACTGTAATGGAGGAATTTTTCTTTCCCTCTCCAATGAAACTATAAGATATTTTCACAGGCATTAATCTCTGATTGATTATGAGATTAATTTTTTATTTAAAATTTAATAACAAATTATTTCTTTTCAAAAATCAAACTCCGATCTTCCATACACGACTCCACTTTTAGTGTGTATGCTGTCAACTGCCAATTCATTGGATAAGAAGAGTTTAATTTCTTGGTATATAAGGTGTGGGATAGAAAACTACCATACTATCTTCTCCTATATATCTATCAATATAAAAAATGACACGTTAGTTGTTGAAAGAATGTTCTCTTTTATTTACTATTTTTTTCCACCGGGGTGTCATTTTTTCATTGAAGGAAAAGAAGCACGAGTACGTAATTCGTATCCATTCCATCACGATAACATAAAAGGCATTTGTAAGAACCAACCGACGTGCAGTAAGCCATCCTTTTATACAAACTATATAATCTCCCAAGCACAAAAAAAGATGGGAGAAACCAAAGCAGAAAGGGCACGCACACAATGAAGAAAATTACTACAACACACATAGTGAGCCGATGCAACCTTAACCGTTATAAATTGTAATTAGGTACAAGGAGTGGAACTGGCTACTTTCTCACTCAAAAAGTCGCACAACCTGGAGAACAAGCTATTAACTGTAATTTGCAGTAACTAGACAGAAAGGAATGCAAGATATTTGTCAGCATAAAAAATTTAATTTTGATATCTTATTTGATTCCTTAAATTTAAAAAAAATTGCATTTTATTTTGTTTAGAGTGTTTCCTAGAGTATGTTGGACCAAGTTGGTTATGTTAGTTTATCACATTAGTTAATTTGATCAACTTAGTTAACACGTGATAAACTTTGAAAAATGTTACGTCACACGAGTGTTTATCATGTGCATCTAAAATTAACATTGCTAAAAACATTTTAAAGGATTAATTTGTCTATTATTTAAAATTTAAAACACAAAAAAATGAAACTTAAATTTTAGCCAAATAAAAATGAAGTAAAAGTAAAAGGTCCAATAAACTATATACCTCTCCCATTGAAGGACGCATCTCAGGTTTCCTTTGCACACAGAAGTATGCGTCTTTAGCCATGAGGTAGAGTTCATACGTGTCATATGATTCCCCTAGACGAGTGTCAATCAGTTCATGTAAAGCCAACTTCTCTATCATAGGCTCAGCCTAAATGTTTCCACATGTAACATTATTTATCAAGGTCAATAATAATAATAATAATAATAATAATAATAATAATAATAATTTTTTCTTAATTTCTATGGACATGGAAGAGTTTTGAAAATATCTAAAGACATAAACAATTGAAGATACCCATAGTCGGAGAGATTGTTGTTGTTCTGGATTTTTGGAATTGCCAACCTGGCGCCCTGATATCAATAGAATAATGCCATAAGAATACACATCTGTTCCCACAGAAACAATTCCGTCTTCAGCATACTCAGGAGCAAGGTATTTACAATAAGTCAATATTACAAAAACAAAAATTGTTTATTTTAGCTATACTTTTAAGTTTGGAATTCCAAAATTATATGATCTGGCTAGTTAGTAATAACAATCTTGAACAAATCCTCACCCTAATGTGCCCATTATCCTTGTTTGTAGAGTATCATCACCAGTCTTCCATTTGGCAAGGCCAAAGTCACCTAGCTGCATTTGTAACACACCACTTAATTGAAAGCGCACATTCCCTATTTGTCATCAAATGGGTACATGAGTTGCATGTGTAAAGGGAATGTGAATACAAGAAGAAGCCTCTCAGAAAGATGGGAATACTGATTACATGTTTAGATTAAAATTGGGAGAGTTCAAAAGTATTTTTACCTCAGAAGTAATAATTTTTTTTATTCTTAGGGTCTGTTTGGGTTAACGTTGAACGAACAAATATTCTTAGGCATATTTTATGATAATAGGAATTCATAACTTTTAATTCAACAGTGTTAGGGGTCTTTCAATGGATAAACCAAACACACTTAATTCATGTATCTATTGAAGCGTGCAATTTTGTAGTGAAATTGGCAAAAATACTTTTGTAATTGTAAACCAAACATAGGCCGAGTAATGTGAATGTTATCAAACCAAAACTGTTTTATACACTATCCATGAACCTTAACTTGTGCTACCTTACCATGGGAACAAAATCATGGGTGAGAAGTCTATTGCTTGGTCGCATGTCCCGATGAATAATAGGACCACCACGACATTCCTCATGTAGAAAACGCAATTCCTTTGCAGTCCCAATGGCGATGGCATACCTTTGGTGCCACTCAAGAACAGCTTCATTATTTTCTACAAGAATGTTTTCCCATATTCACAAAAAATAAACTTTAGTGGATATAAAATGTAATTTTTGAGACTTGAAGCATAAGATATGTTAGAAATAAACTAAAGGCAACCTACCAAATAAATGCCAATGGAGAGACTTGTTGCAAATATATTCATAAATCAGGATGTTTTTCTTTTCTTTGCAACAGTAACCCAACAGCATCACTATGTTCTTGTGTCGAGAAAAACTTAAGACACACCTCAGAATGAAATTCAGAAAACCCGGCCCGTGTGAACTTTCTTCTTTCCTTACCTTTGCGGCAATTTGCTGTCCATCTTTAAGAACACCGTTATATACGTGACCATATCCACCTTCACCTAATAATTTATCCTTTGAAAAATCATTTGTTGCACTTTGAATGTCAGAATAGCTGAACCTCATTGACTCCTTGATAGACAATCTTGTACCACAGCCAGTACAAAGAAGCGGAGCATCTGAATGTTTTGGCAGAAAGCCACTTTGATTTTGTTTTTGGTCAATCTGAGAAGTAATTAGCCTACATTCTCCTTTGATGCTTATGCCTGCATGACAGCTAAAACTCTTATTTATTACAAAGAACTAACTTGAATACATAATGAGGGAAAACTGCAGTTCCCGCCAATCATTGGACCATAGATGGATTGCTTTACAATTTTCAACTTCAAAATGCATCAAACATTTGAGTTAGTTTCCTGTTTCCACCAATCCAAATGCTTAATGAATATGCCTTTACAGTCTCTAGTATGTACAAAAGAAACACAGAAAGGAAAAGGCATTCTATGAATAAGAAGTGTGTCCAATTGCTTGTTTCAAATCAACACTACTTTCCCTTTGATTCTGTTAAAAGACCAAACATAATTATAGGACTAAACTTCAGACTATTGGACCACTGGACATCATACTATCGAACTGACACATTAGATTAGACTATCAGACTGAAACATCAGACAATGGAAATGAAACATCAAGATTCAAGATCAAACAATCGAACTGAGCATAAATGCAAAAGACATCACGACTAAGCTGCAAAAGTAAGCATTATTACCCCACAATTAGCTATTCCTAAACTAAAGCAGCTTTTAACCAACTTTACAAGAAACTAGAAACTGAAGAGACATTTAATATGACAGCCAGAAAAATCTCAATTTCTTACTGATATTTCTGTTTTTCTTTCTCCAATTTAGGAGTTATGAGATGGAATGAAATGCAATTAATTGATTATTTATCATTCTACCCATTTCTCAGCAATAGAATGGAATCTATATTCCATTCGACACCTCCCAATCAACCAAATAACATATTATAATACTCCACAAGAAGGAATAAGAATCATGCATAAAAAACAGTTTCGAAAATAAATTATATGCTTATATTTTCCTGACAAGCCAGTGATACATGTTCATTTCCAAACACAATGATTCAATACCGCTACAAGAAAAGCTTGCATGCAGAAATCCTAAGACTTATAAGACAGGCTGAAGTGTAATTAAGTACATGATTAAAAAATATTTAAACAGGCTTGCTGACCTGATCTATCTTGCTTAGAAGAAGATCCAAAATCTGATAAGGAACTGTTCTCCCGTGACCTGTTACCATATGATGACTGCTTTGTGTAGCTCCTAATCGTACTAGAGCTATCAGAAGAAAATATAGAATGGGGATAACTTTTGCAAGAGATAATAGAATCCTCAATGTCTTCAACACTATGACAATCTGCTAGCGACACAAACTTTGGCAAAGAATATACGCATTTTGTTTCTGTGATCTTTGTCTCATGTACATAATGAGATCTCCAGATATCCAGAGACAAGTCATATTTAACCAATGCAATCTTGCATGGCATCTTATTAAGGTGGTACCTCAGGTCTCGCCGAAGATGTCTGTTCAAATTTACCCAATAAAGTTGAAAACCATAAGAAGAAAATAAATAGGAAACAAAGAAAAATGAAATTTTATTATTTGGAAAACAAAATTGAAACAAAGTTTCATATATCCACTACTAGATATGCCTATTGACACATTAGGATAAGACAAATTTATTTGGTAATATCCTCATTAGAGGACTAACTAATGGAAATTAATCATGCGTCACATGCAAGAAATAATATGGTTATTCACAAGCGGAGAGATAGTAATGCCTGTCAAGTATTACCCAAGATGCATTATATTTTGTAACCTCTTGTAAAACAACCTGTTTAATTGGAAATCCCGCGGTGACTTTAACTTCGATAACAACCTTCACATGAACATAACTATTACTTAGAAAATATAATAGCCCTTGAAAACATTCTCTCTAAGGTTATGTAGTATTTACAACCACCTACATTGCATAGATACGGAATACTTAATCGGTACCAGATATAGGTAACGGGATTTTTAAAAAATTGAGAATATGGATACGTACATTTTTAAAAATATACATAAATAAATTACAGAATTATATATAAACATGATTAAATTGTATAAATGATAAAAACACACACAATTAAATATAACTATTAAAAAAAATCTTCGACATGACAAAAAGATTGTAATAAAAATTATAATGAGTACATGTTCAGCAATAATTTTTTTTAATTGATAGGAATAAAAATAAATGACAGTATTTATAATAATTCGTGCACAATCTATTCAATCAATTATCAACTGAGTTAGATCTCCTTGACTTCAACAATAAATATTATAACACCTAAACATAATTATGATATCACACTTTAACATTTTTAATCTAATAATTTCTTTGTTCATCAAACTTGCCTCTAAATTTATATATAGTTCATCAAAAGAAAGATTAGCAATTTCATTAAAGTTAATCCCTTAAAATAAATCTCATTCATCTTCAGATGATTCACAATAACAGAATTATTGGAATGAGTTAAACTCAACACTCACAGTGACAAATTGAGAGGTCGAGAACATAGAGTCAAAGGATAATGTTTTTATTTATTAAAAAAATTGAGGAACTACATCTGATGCATACCCAGATAGTACGTATTTATACCCAACTTAAGTATCCATTTTTTTTTTACAGTAAAGAATTTTTATAACCGGAAGTATAAGACTAATCTTTAAAGTAGAGTATCAAATAAAGAAAAACTCTTCTCCCCACATGTACGGCTCTATTCACATATCCAGAGATCAAACCTTAACATATGCTTAAAAAAGGACCCAAGCTACTTGCCTCTTGTACCAATTTAGGAGTCCAAGTTACTAATATATATTCATATCCGCACAATTAATAGGCATGCATTTGCTAGGAGTAATTGCAAAGGTCTCTAGAACTTAAATAATGTACCCCCTTCACTTTCAAAATCTTCATAACTTGGCAAAAGCTTAGTTGCATATGCATCAACTTTCTTCTTGACTTCATCCTCCCTTGCACGAAAGTTGGTTCCAGCAAAAGACTCGGGACATGTTAATGTCTGGTACCCCACTGTCAATCCAAAAGGAGGAACAAGATAGTCATGCAACATTTGATAGAACAATTTATATATCTATATCACTATAACTTTCCATCTATACACAAACTGATGCTGATGCAGATCAACATTTGATAGAATAAGTAAAACAAGGTAGCACAATAACACTCCCTAGGGTGAGACACTTTAATTATGCAAGATAGATAGCACAAGCAACTTGTCACCAGAAGGGAGAAAGACATGCCTTTCCTGAACATGATCAACAACGAGTTTGATCTCGTGTTCAGTGCGCTCCCTAGTGGCATCACATGCAACCACTACGTAAGATGCAGAAGCTGGAGGGCTATCCATACTCATACTCGAATATTAATTATTCTATGCTCCAAGCAGCGCTGTGATGATGATGTTAAACCTTGAACAAACGTTGACATGAAATGAGGTTATACAGAAATGCACATAATAACGTGAAAAGTGTTGCAATGAAGAGTGAGAAACGATGGTCCAATGAATCAAGGACAGAAGCATGCACTTCCCTTGTCTAGTCCAAAACAGCAACAGTAGTCTTCTTTCTCTCAATGTGAGGGTTGGGACAATACCGAGATAATATTCTTGAGGATATTCGGAGAGAGAACATGAATAGAAGGATACTATGCCACCTTGGACAGTGCCAACAGGGGAAGAGTACGAGAAACTTGAAGACAGCTTTTGGTTACTATTTGCTCGGACATGCTTTTTCAAGATTCTGGATTCTCTTCTTTCTTAACTTGTAAATTATTATTTGAATCTGTCATTTCTCAGCTTTATTTAAACTATTCTATTTTCCCTCAACCCTTCTTAGCGTTGACCCACTCAACAATCATTCCTGTCAGAAAAACAACAAACTTGAAGGAGTATCAAACAAACAAAAATTATTAGCTTTATCCGTTTGAGCAATATTCTGCAATGATAGGCCATGATACAATAGTTGCATTTTTATATTTATAGGCAACACAAACTATGGAGCACTATTTTGTGCATCTTCAAAGGCCAGGGTGCCTAAATTGAGCACATAGATATTTGGATTATTCTTGGAGTTTAATTTCTATACTCATCATTTATATAAATTTTATTACAATTGTGTTTGTGAAATTTTGCCGGCGTTTACCCCGTCAGATGCGCAACACCACCCTTCATTCTATCCCTTACCATTTTAATTAGTATTTGAAATCACCTAATACACTTGTCGAGGTTCCATTTGAAAACAAATACATCTCATCGTATAGCCAATCTTTTTTATGGAACCAAAATGACTAATCTGTGCGTGTACAGTGTACTAACCAAGTTTATCGGCTTCTTGATGAATGATAAGTTTATCTTCAATGGCAATCGTATGTGCATTTTTTATTGATCTGTGAACTTATCTTGTTTCAAGTGTTTTCGTTTCAAACTTGATTCCAAGGGCTAAATGTTATATTGAAATGTTACTTTTAGGTAAGATTATTGTGGAACTAATTTAATGGAAAATATCATAAGAAGCATCAAAATAAAAGATAAGGACAGGGCATCCAATCCCTTTATTTTATATTTTGACTGTTAGATTTAATACAATTCCTTGTTTGAATTGGGAATATCTACAAAGGAACATCAGAAGGGTAGTCTTTGGGATGCTTCTGGATGGTCTTTCTAAGTAGTCTCTCTTGCTCCTGAAGGTTTGATGGCAATTGATCATAGACATCACTAAATAAGTCCTCAAGTGGAGGTTTTTGTGCTTTCTCTGCCACCTGAATCGCATGCATTAACTGTAGAAAAGAAACATAAATCCGAAAACAAAATGTCAGAACAACTGAACAAGTTGGTGTGTCATGTGTGTACAAAGGTGGATTAAATGCAATATGCAAAATAAAATTTACCTGCTTCCTAACACTGCTTCTAAGCTCCAATTCATCCTTGTCACTCCACCAATCATTCCTTTCTACCCATCTTTTGAATCGATTCACAGGATTCCTTGCCGTCTTCCAATATTCAATCTCACCGGTTCCCCGGTACTTAGTTGAATCATCAGATGTAGAGTGATGTCCTACTCTATAAGTGAGAGCCTGAAAGTTACGTAACAATTAGCATAAGATTGCTGAACACTAAAATGATGTGGTATCAAACAATGATCATCTTAGCATGAAGGAAGCTCAATGCACCTCAATTAAAACAGGCCTTTTTTCTCTTATAGCGATTTCTCTAGCAGTGTGTACTGCACTATAAACAGCAAGAGCATCATTTCCATCTACTCTGATACTCCAGATGCCATAAGCTTTACCTTTAACTACAATACCATCGCCTATCCAAACAGGAAAAAATTAACATATGCTTTCTATGCTTCTGATAGACTTGAACTTTATATATTTGATCAAATAAAGAGTACACTAGATGAATTTCTCAATAAATATTTATAGGAGAAAAAAATAATAAGGTAAAATGAATTAAATTTCTTTGTCTTCAACTAACAAGCTAATTTTAACTCATAAGTACTTACTGAGAAGTTTATCCAAATAAGGTCTAAAGCTTAATCAGATACCGAAACGGGTATGGAGGGAGTAAAATAATTTTTAACAAAAAGAGTGTGACAAAAAACAATGAAATGAAAGAGTACTTCGAAATTGGTCTTCTACAGGTGTACTGATGGCCCATCCATTATTACGACAGATAAAAACAACAGGGGCCTCCATGACTGCTGCAAAATTCATAGCAGCATGAAAATCTCCCTGCAATGTTTGATGTTGTCAGATAATAGCAATCAGCATGGTGGTGTTCCATTTTATACTAGTTAATTGAGAGAGATAGTTTATCACCACTAACCTCACTGGTGGCACCATCCCCACAAAAAGTGACTGCACATGCACTTTTCCCATCCATTTTAAGGGAATAAGCAGCCCCCACAGCTTGAGGAAGTTGTGTTCTGAATTTATTGCCAAACAACATTAACTTGTTCAGAGAGTAAGTCACCAATTAACAATTTAATTATTAATTGTAATGATTGAAACATGTTTTAGACTATGGTGAATATGTCTTACGCAATGGGGGATGACACTGTGAAGTAATTGTGCTTGTTAGAACCATAATGTATAGGCATCTGCCTGCCTTTTCCAAAATCATGTGTGTTTCCAAAGCACTGATGAACAAATTGCTGCAGTGTAAAACCACGCCACAATAGAACTCCAGGCTCTCGGTACTGCCAGTGAAAACATGATGATGCACATTCTCATTATCAACAAACATGTATCAGCTGGAGATAGATTTGTTCATTTGTGGATGCTAACAACTAAATAATTACATGATCCGTTTCCACATGACACAATTGATAAATTATAAAACTGGGTTTTGTGTCATAAAAATCAGTCAGAACTCAGAACCATAGAGATGTGACAGTTTTAAATTATATAATAATTTCTCCCTAGTGACATGTTCTTTGTAGCACATTTCCTATTAATGAAAATTACATGATCATAAGTTGAGCTCAGTAAATGAGAAGAAAGACTCACATTGTAATTTTCAATAAAATTCAACTAGTGTGTTTAAAATGGAAATGGTTTCAGTGACTTTGTAGTAACTTTTCCTTATTTTTTCATTAAGTTGTTGGGGGCATATTTAAGTTGTTGTCCACTTATATAAGAATAAGAAAAAGTCACCCTGACTGCTGCTTCTCATTAAGTCCGTGCCAGTTTTTCATTTTGCTCACTTATTTATTAGTGAAGAAAAGTTAGGATACTTGAAGCTGAAATATTTTGGATTTTCAGTTTTCCTGTTTTCTCATTAGAGATCCACAATAGCAGAATAATAATAATAATAATAATAATAATAATAATAATAATAATAATAAGAGTTGAACATGCATGACCAGGCGCTATTGTAGGCAAACCTGAGGCAATATGATGTCATCAGGAGAAAGTGCAGCAGCAGATGCAATGTTAACTGCTTCTTCCCCCATTTGGGTGAGGTAGAAGGAAATTCTACCTTGCCTCTGCACTTCATAGAATATGCTGTCCATAGTTTGAAGAGTGACCATGTCAGAATACATCTTCACACCCATTTCCTTGCCAACCTGTTCAATGATCGTCCACACATTATTCAACAATCAGTTATGCAAATGCCAAGCCAATGATAAGTAAACTAATAAAGTCCCCATGTGATGTGTTTCATGCATTGTATTGCCAAAAATTATTCTAAATTCTTGCATAAAATCTTTTTACTAATCTTTCTTACTTGTAAAATAAAATTGTCAAATAATTTTATGTTGTAAAAATGAATTTAATGACTATGTATGTAAAATAATTCTATATTATTATTTAATTATTAATTATTATTTGTATGGCTTTTATAATAATTATTATAAAAGTCAATAAATTTAGGAATTTGTGATTGGATGATTATGTCACTTTATAGCGCTTTTTTTCTCTTTTAGAGTATCATACACAATATACATTATTTATAAAGTATTGTAGAAAAATATAATATTAATGCATTACTCTATCACAGTGCTAAAGTCAAGTTTTGGTTACTGACATAGCTGAACTGAGATACCTGTACATAGTCGCTGTATTTAAGGATCTCACCATTGCCATCAAGAACACGATAACAGGGCACCCTTTTCTGAGGAGACTCAGAAATGAATCTCATTTCAGAAGTAAATCCAACTTTCCCTCCAGGAAAATCAATTATCTGACACAGTGAGAGGCATAATTAAATAATTAATCTCGGGGAATAAGGCGACAACAACATTGGAATATTTTAGTTTCTGAAACAAGTACTCGCTGTATATTTATCATTAAGATTTAGTGGGTTAAGATTATGGAATATTTTAAATTAAGTTAATAGATAAGTATTACTATTTTCTTTAGTTGATTTATATGAATGGAAATGAAAAATAGAAAAATATAAAACATCCATATTATCGGAGATGTCACAATGCGGGTCTAAGTCAAATACACATCGCATATAGATAGGTATACCTCAAACTAGAACGTTGCTAATTCAACCTTAGTTTTTTAGTTATGTATGCCTATTTAGTTAGGTACACTTCAAACTATTCCGACCATTCACATGTTTTTACTTATTTATATAAAATTAAAAAAATATATATGTAATTAATTTATATTAATATTTATTTAAATAAATAAATATTCATTATAAATGACGTTTAAATAAATTGAAGAAAAATAAAGTTAAAAATTTGGATTGTTTAGTTTGTGAATTTGCAAGGTTTTAGATCACTCCTACTTTCGCCAGTCAGGCTGCATCCGGTAAAAGGAAGTCAGACCAAAATAATTTAAAATTCTAACTTAGTATTTTTATTAATTAATTTGTAATATTAAAGAATTAGTTTAAATCTAAAAAAAGTAAGTGATTTGTGAATGGACAATACCTTGGAGTAGGCATTATCACGTGTGAACCTTTCAATATAATACTTTAAGACAAAAATTTAATTTTTATCACGTGTTATGTTTGGATTAAAATAACGCGTTGCTTTGTCAATCAATAATAATAATAATGATGCGTTGCTTTCAAAATTTACAGAAAGAAATGGCAGTGAAATGATATATTAATTAATTAATGGGGGTTTATATTTCTTTTTTAGTTGAATAAGGAAAGGAAAGATGTAACAAAAAAACTATAATAAAAACTTCCGAAACGAATCTGCGCTGTGTTGCTTCCTGCATTTCTTTTTTCCTTTTCGAATGTAATTTTATATTTTGGAATATATTCCCTTTTTGCCTTCAGAAATAATCATTCTAAAAGATTAAAAAACATTTCAGAAAAAATGCAGAAATTAATAGTCTGTGTACAAGCATGTAATTTACTAATTTGTGTAAACTTTTTTTCTTCATGATGGGCTGTGAATTGTGATTCGTGTAGACTGTACACTCATATTTAAATAAGAATAAATAAATAATAGATATAACAAGCGTAATTTTTATATTATTATCTAACCATAAATTATTTTATATAATAATTTACTGATTTTATAATAATTATCTTTAAAATTAAATTAAAGATAATTTTTAATTTATTGACGGTATAATTTTTTAGTTACACATGTTCATTAAACTCTTTTTTTTACTGTATTCGTTAAGCTGATAAAAAAAACAAGGATACATATAAAGATAAATATTGTAGTTTGAAATTATTGAGAGAGAATTTTTTTAGTTAGTAACATGAAAAATATGTAAAATACACATTCAAAATAGAGAGAAAAATATAAAAATATTTAATTAAAAAATGAAAAGTTCACTCTAATTTATAATGTAAAATAAATTTCATACTAACTATAAAAAATTATATTATGATTGTGTGTGTGTGTGTGAATCAAAAAATTAAATTGAATAAAAGTAATATTACTCATGTCCGTACTTGCAGTTACTGTGGACTGGGTAGACAAGAAATCAAATAAAGATTTTAAGGAGAGAAAAAATACAAACAAGTTGTGATCACAGATCTGTATTTCATAATTAGCCGTTCAATATTTTGGAACATATAGTTTTCACTTTTATTTTCTCACGTTTATTTTCCTAGTAGTTCTTTCGTTCGAGATTTAGGCCCGTTGAATAACAAATAAAAAAAGTTTAACTCAAACTTAAAGGCTACAAACTTTAATTCAACTAAGATGACTTTTCTATCGTAGGTTTGGAACGAAAATATTGTAATTAAAAAACATATAAAAATATTTCTTTTAAGAGTATCATTTGAAGAGAAAAAAATCGCGAATTATTAAGGAACTTAAAATTTCACTAAGCCCCCCAAATAAATAACGAAAGAAATTAAAGAACTGATCCATCAATTTAAAGGTCTCACAGACTCTTAACCAACTTCTAATGATAACTTGTTAATTAAAGTCTAGTTTAATTAACGCCACCGAGTGAAGTGGGTCTAGTAGAATAGATTTATCCTACAACATTAACATAGTGAATCAAGGTTTATATTGCCACTTAAAGTGAAGTGCATTAAACCGTGTCTTAGACAGAATTGTCTCTAGAAAAAAATGATTGGGTTCACTAATAGTAATTAAGTACCTGTTTAGGGTCATCCTCGGTGACATCTTGCTCCAATTCCAATTGTGCCTCAGCTTTGGTTGATTCATGACGCCAAAAGCGGAAAAGGGTAGGTGACGAGTTCTTACCCGGTAATGCATCACGGCACCTAAATGGCTCAGTTGATCGAAAAGAGGAACAAGAGCTATTATAGTTAAGAAATGGTCCCTTGTGAAGCTGTTGTTGTTGATGAATTAAGATCCTACTAGACCTTCCCAATAACCAGGATGTCATATTCTTCTGGATAAACAAAAAAAGTTCACAAAGGAAGGGGCTAGAACTAGAAGCTAGAGATAGCTACTAGCAAACGGAAGCTTAATTGCTAAAATGGACTAAAGAAGGAAAGAGTTATAATGGTGTCCAAGCTCCACTCACCACACCACACCTAGTTATTGTCTTTCTTGGGGGGATTGGCATGTGCATGAGATGTAGGTGGCTGAAATTTTTAAATAAAAACATTTGAAGATGTTATCCTTGCGTGGGACCACGTGGGATTCAAGATTATTGTTATCTTCAAAGCTATTATTTAGAGGAAAAGCTAAATAATTGATTGGCAAATTTTTTTTTCTAATATTTTATTATTATTGGATAAATTTTTATATAGTTAAAATAATGTGAATTTTCTATGAATGCACGAGACTAGCATGGGATAAAGAATGGAATTAGGACAAGGTTGGCGTTGACCTAACATTATAATTTATTTTTTTTTTCCTTTTTAGCTTTCTAAAATGCCTAACTATTATCTTAAAAGAATGCCAAATTATTTATTATAGTATGGTTTAGGTTTAAATTCACCTTTAATCTTTATAGTTTGATAATTGTATACTTTTTGATTCCTTAAAAAAATATATTTCAAATTTGATCCTTTATATTTTTAAACTTTAGCAATTTTAGTCTTTAAAAATAAGTTTTTTTATCATTTTTTTAACAAAAATGATTGATATAACATCTAAGTAATGATGTGACACTACACACTAACATGATAATCCAACACATATACTTATCCAACACATATACTTATATGACATTTATATGTAAAATGAATGATTTAAATTATAATTAGGTTGATGTTTTTTCTTATAAGTAACAGAAATTTAATGAGATTATACTAAGATGATGGTTTGTGGTTTATTAAAAAAGTCAATGTAAATGGATTTATATGATAGATTTGTCAAAATGTAGTTTTGTCTTAGCCCTTGGTTGTAGGAAACAATGAAGCATATTGTTACATTGGTCCTGCTATCATCTAATGGAGATGTATGCGATGGGGAAACATAAGATAATCCCAATAGAAAGGTGGCTCTTATGGTGCATAAAATTGATGGTTTAAACTTTATTCAGGTTGAAGTTCTTTTTCTAAGCAAGCGAAACATGATGGACTATATTAAACAAGATTGTTCTGTTTGTGGATCATCAAAACTCAAAAGTCAAGGTAAATGGATTTATTTGATGGATTTGTTAAAAGTAGTTTTGCTTCTTCCCTCAATTATGGGAAGTATGCTGTAACGTTGGTTTTGTTTTTATCTAATGGATGTATGTGTTAAAGGAAAATGTAATCAGGTCGAACTTTGAAGATAAAATTAATGCTGCAACGTTGGTAACTCTTATGGTACATAAAATTAATGTCTCAAATTTTAATCAGGTCGAGCTTCTTTCTCTATGTAAGGTAAGGAAAACTTGATGAGACTATTTTAAACAAGATTCTTATCATGATTTATCAAAAGAAGTCAAGGTATAACATGATAATCCCATATTATGATAATCCAACACAAATACTTATATGACATTGATGATACAAATTTCGGTTCTTATTGTCACATGAATACATTATCATACATTTAATGTCACATCATTACTTAGATGTCATGATATCAATCTATGTTAAAAAATTTGTTGCAAACTAATGATAAACCTTAATTACTAAATTTTAAAAATGTCAAAGACATACTATACAATAAATATTTTTAAAGGATAAAAAATATACCATCATAAAATTATAGGAACCAAAAGTTAATTCAAGTTTATCATTTTATAATTTTTTTTTAGATTACTCATGAATTGTGACTAGAGTCGTTCTAAAAGAATAGATTTTTTTATATTGATCCTTGCTACAATTGACTTCATAAAAGGTGACTTACTGTATTAATTATGGTCACAACAAACGTAAAAATTTATCTTAATTAATAAGCATTGAATGTGTAGATTAAATGATGTAAGGTATTCTAACTTAACTAATAGTTTTGAATTCAAGTTAAATGTTGAAAGAGGAATTTTAACACGCATAGTAATCTTAGCCAACTTAAGACTAAGATTGTCTCAAGGATACTTATTACAGAAAGAGTTTAACCAATGGAAACTTGTTTCTATCAGAAGTATTTTTTGTAATAAAAAAAGGACAAGAATTATAGGGCGTGAACGTAGCAAAATAGAGGTTGGAAATAGTCTAACGGGCCAGGGTGAGTGAGATGGCCCAATAAGAAGAAGAAGAAAAAAAGAAAACTTTTCCAGTTATCTCTTTCATTCGGAACAAAACCTAGTCTTGTCCCTGGTGAGGAAAGAGCGGCATGGAAGTAGCGAAAGACCCTAACTCACAGGCGGATTCAGATTCGGAACTGGAACTCTACACCATCCCAAGCTCTTCAAGTAAGTAAGCAAGCATTCTCTGAACCCTAATTTAGTTTGAAGGAATCTAAGCGGCGCGGTTTTTGGCAGGATGGTTCGCGTGGGAAGAAATTCACGAAACGGAGAGAGCAGCATTCAAGGAATACTTCGACGGAAGCTCGATATCGCGAAGCCCGAAGATATACAAAGAGTACCGAGACTTCATCATCAACAAGTACAGAGAAGAGCCCTCCAGAAGGCTCACATTCAGCGAGGTTCGAAAGTCGCTCGTGGGAGACGTCACGTTCCTTCACAAGGTCTTCCTCTTCTTGGAGCATTGGGCCTTGATCAACTACGGCACCGCAGAGGATGTGGAGGAGGACCATTGCAAGGTTCGCTTCGAAGAAGGCGCCCCCAGTGGGATTCGAGTCGCCGCCACGCCCAATTCCTTGAAGCCTATGCTGCTGCCTCGCAATGGGAAGAGTGCCGCCAATGCCACTGGGGCTTCTCTCAAATTGCCGCCTCTGGCCTCTTACTCTGATGTTTATGGTGATTTGATTAGGCAGAAAGAGGGCAACTGTGCCCTCTGCGCTCACCAATGTGGTTCTGGACATTACCGATGTACACAGGTTGGTTTTTTTTTTTTTTTATGTGTTATCACATTACTTGGCTTGTATAATAGGGGTTGGAAGGGGGATGAAGATGATGAACTTAATGCTCATAGAAGTGAATATGGGAGGGATTTGGAGGATTGCAGGATAATTCTTCATTTCACATACTCTGAATTGAGGAGAATTTTTTTCTGACTCGGGCTATATTTGTAAACCATTTTCACTCTTATTATTCCCTCCTAATTACAATTTGAAAGAGTTTCTAAGAGCAATGAAATTGAGAGAATCTGAGAACAGAAAGTGGAGTTTTGTTTTAATCATTACTCAAATGAAAAAAGGTTACAAGTAGAGCTTATGTAGGCCATTAGGACAGTCAGGATGTCTAAGTAACTGACTAGGTTATTTACATATATATCCTAATACAATTAGTAAAGCTATATCTTTGACATTATTTTGCAACACATATATATTATATTCATCTGCTAAAAAATGGAGTTGATTGATTGATTTCATTTAACGCCCCTATGGTCACAGGACATGTTTGAAGTTAAATTTATATTGGTGATTTGTCTCGTTTTTTTCTGCTTTTTGAGAGCAAGTGTTATCATATCCCATTTCATTGATCTATCTATCTGGTGTTTTGCTGGTATTTCTGAACCAGTACCATTGTTAGTTATTCCATTTTTATGTACCATGGCAGGATAATTTTATTATTTGTGCAAATTGTTTCAAAAGTGGGAATTATGGGGAGAAAAGGTCCGCAGAGGATTTTGTATTTAGTGAGTCAAGTGAAAATAGTGTCAAACATGACACTGTCTGGACTGAGGCTGAAACTCTTCTCCTTTTAGAATCTGTTTTGAAGCATGGGGATGATTGGGAGCTTGTTGCTCAAAGTGTTCAAACCAAGACCAAACTTGATTGTATCTCGAAACTCATTGAGCTGCCCTTTGGGGAGCTCATGTTGGGCCCTACTCACAAAAATGTTAACATTAACGGTGCTAATGGCATCATGAACAATGCCAAACAAGTTCAATCATCTTCATCTGACAACCAAGAAATTTCAAAGACAAAGGACCAGACTCCTGAGCTTACAAATGAAAATGAGCAGAACGGAGATGCAGTGAAGGAAAGTCCTTCAAAAAGACAGCGTGTTGCTGCCCTTTCAGATTCCAGCAGTTTGCTAATGAATCAGGTAAGAGATAATCTTGAATTTTCTTTCCTTTGTTATGATTATAAGTTATAATTTTCCAAATCTGGCTGCATTTCCCTTTTTGCTGACATTCTGTAGAGTTATCTTAGGTATAACATATCTATATTTTGTGAAAGGCTCATGCCTGTGCACACTGTGCAGATGCTTCTTTGGCTGTTACATCTCTAGTATATATTGATTGAGCAGGGAAAATAACACAAAAGAACATGTGAATATTGATGTCATTTGGACCTCATTCATTATGATACCTACATTTTGGTTGGTTTTTGTCCTTTTTTTTTGGAAATAAAGGTGTGTGTATGTGAATCAGTTATTTGCTTTCACCTCCTTCGGTATGACCAAGGGTTATGGTGTTTTGAATTAGGTGGGACTGATCTCTAATGTGGTTGACCCTCATATCACAGCTGCTGCAGCTGATGCAGCTGTTTCAGCTCTTTGTGATGAGGATTTGTGTCCAAGGGAGATATTTGATGTTGAAGAGGATTATTCAGCAAGGTTATCCCTAAACCTATTGTTTTCATTAATCAGATTTTGCTGTATAGTAACTTAATCTTAAATTGAGGCTTCACTTTATACAGTTCTAATACTTGTTATTATCTGTGACAGAGCTCTTGAGGGTGAAGAAGGTTTAGAGATGGAGAGGTCCTCTCTATCAGGTATTTTCTATTGTATGTGTACATTAAGATGATATTCTTTTTGACAAATCCTATAACTTTTGAGTAAATTTGCATTCCCCAAAACTTGTCTAGTTTCCTAGATACATGAAGAAAAAAATTATTGGCTCCTTCAAATGCAAGTTATATAAATAACGATGATGATGGTGATACTTGTCCATCGTTTTTCTTCATAACTTCTGCTGTTTTGCATGTTACACTTCTCAATACTTACAATACTAGTTTAATTTGTCAGTAAACTTAGGTTGTTTAATTAGGTGGACATTATTAAATTAGGAAACCATCTTATGGACGGCAATGATTACTCAGTGGTGAGTTCATGTTCCTTGTTAGATGAATGTTTGACCCAGTACCTTGTGATGGTGCATTTTAGGGATTTTTTATGGGATTGAGCTCCTAGAAGTTACGTTCCTCAAATAGCTAAGCCAAAACCAAGGTTTTTTGCAAGTGTATTTGCATAGGCCTAAGGCAACAAAAACTGGTTAGAAAGCACCAAGTGAGTTAGTAAGGAGTATTATGTGATGTTGAGAGTTAGTTAGAGGATGGAGAAGGTGAATCTGATGTAAAAGGGAAAGAGTGAGTTATGTGGGATTTTGATGCTTTTTTTGTGTTTCTTCACTAAGCCTGAGCTATGAGAGATCCTTCATAGCTTGGGAGCATTCTGCTCTTTTTTTTTTTATCTCTTTCCAGTTTTTCATTAACAAAATTGTCTCCCTATTTCCAGATAGGAATCACTTCCTATTTGATTTTTTGAGCAATCCAGTTTAGGGCAAGGATTGCTTACTTAAAATGAACTATAAAACTTGAGGATGAAGGGGAAAACTATTGAGAAAAAGGGAATAGGTAAAAGGACTGCACTAATAAATATATATTTGGGTGTCGTTTGTTAATATATATTTGTGGATAAACATTGCGTATGGAGTATTGCTGCATGTCGCCTTTAATCTGAGCTTGCCCTTGCAGAAATACCTTTGACACTGCGTGTAAGAGCTGCCACTGCAACTGCTCTTGGAGCTGCTGCTGCACGAGCAAAATTGTTGGCAGATCAGGAAGACAGAGAGATTGAACATTTAGTAGCAACTATAATTGAAGCACAGGTTCCTAGTTCATGATTTTTAAATCTTCAACTCCTAGCTCTAGCCAAATTACTCTGGTTCAGGTATGCATTTTAGGGATTAACTATTTTTTCTTTGCTTATTTGTTAACTAGATTGAGAAAATGCTACGCAAGGTTAAACATTTTGACAATCTGGAGCTGTTGATGGAAAAGGAACACGCTGAAATGGAAAATCTAAAAGATTCTATCTTGACTGAACGGATTGATGTGTTGCGGAGAACATTTAGATCTGGAGTCACTAGATGGAAGGATTATTCTTATGCAAAATCTTAGACCAGTTTGTATGCATGTGTATAGTAAGATTACTGTTCACTGTTATTTTACATCAGGGCCAATGAAGTACTGTAACATTTATTATTTATTATAACCATATAATCCAGTGATCAG
The DNA here is from genome assembly GCF_000004515.6 of Glycine max. Lineage (NCBI taxonomy): Eukaryota > Viridiplantae > Streptophyta > Magnoliopsida > Fabales > Fabaceae > Glycine > Glycine max. Next base: position 49,943,000 of record NC_016091.4, read on the forward strand.
CTAACGGCTTTTAGAAGGTTATATCTTAGATACTATCTAAACCTTTTTGGGTAGCTATGTGCTGTTGGATACTTTTAATTTTGGCTTTTGAATGGATTCTATAAATTCATGTAACTTGTAATGTATTAAATTGTACAAAATTCAATTTCTTTCATTTATAAAGTTCCTTGTCTAGATAATTACACCGCATCATCGAAAAGGCCATGGTGCAGAAGTGATCTGTGGTGTTCCAAATTCATCGATTGAATTTATATATTTGTATATCAATTTATATTTATTTTAAAAATATTTAATTAAAGATAATGTTTAAATAAACATTTGAGTACGTAATTACCAAACTTTGTATAACAGTTTATAGATGAAATATTTGATATTTTCATTGTTTTTTATAATATTTATTACATATTTAATATTTTCTTCAAAGAAAAGATAAAAGTAAGACTAAAACTGAAAATGGATTTAGTATAAATCATTTTAAATTGCATTGGATCGGATTTAAATTTTAAATAAAATTGATTGAATGAATCAAGAAAATCATGATTGAATCAAATGGGTTTTTTTTTTTTTTCCTTTAAAACTAATAACAATTTGTTATTCCTATCAGAAAATATGGACCTGTTGGTTTTTTTTTTAATAAAAAAGACTATTTTTTTTCTCTAAAATCAAACGAAAAAGATTGCCTGACAATGAGTTGTCATTTGTGTGAAATTATTTTTAAAAAACATTATCTGTGTTTTTGTTTTTAGAACACTTTGGCTGGAAGGGTGAGACTGTGAGAGAGAACCTTGTCTTGTGTGAGAGCTTGTGGTTTGAGTGGGCCCCTCTCATGTCCTCATCCACGTGGGCATCTAAGTCGATCGAGGAGCCCTATGAGAAAACACTGAAACAGGATTAACATCTTGACCCGGCATCTATTGATAATGTTGAGTTCCAAATTATGTGGAGTTTTGTTTTTGTGTAAAATTTGTACCTTCTAACGTGTTCAGATTTTGGATTGGATTAATCACATCTCTCTTTTGTGTTTTTGTTGTGGGTTCATCTGTATTAATGAAAGTGAGAGTACATGGTGTGTGAAATGGGTGTTACTGTTGAATCTATCAAACTGATTAATATTTATTTCAAACTAATGTGGACTCGTGCTTATACATGATTTAAAAAAAACAAATCAGAAAGTGAAAAAGTAATTCACTGGGAGAGAAGAAGTAAAAATGAGATGTAAAAAATAGTAAGTTTTGTGTCCAACCAATCCATGATAATTCACAGGACATAATACATATATATATATATATATATATATATATATATATATATATATATATATAACAGGACTATATATTTGGTACAATTACTTTTCAGTTAGATTGTTTCGAATTGTGATATGGCAACCATAATTGTAGATGAAATGTCAAGATTTGAGATGTCACCCAATTGCATAATAATTGGGTTTAACGTCTAGGTTAGTCACGTTTACCTGTCTCATTTATCAAAATTTTGAAAATCTCCATCGCTATGATTACAACAACAATTAAGACTCTTTTTTTTTGGTACCGAACAATTAAGACTTTGGAATGAAGGAAAATAAATCATAATTCATTATTAAAAAGATGAGTAAAAAAATAAATGTAAAATGCACTAAATAAAAAGATAAAAATATCCAACAACAGTAAACTAAATTGATGATTTATTGGTGACACAATTTGGATGTAATTTTATGCACAAGAGAAGAGCTTGTCAAGTGGACTATTTTCCCATGATCTTTTGAGTGCTATAGAGCACAGGGTTGTCAGATGGAACGTTGTCATCGAGGGATGAATCTGAAAATGGTCTGATTCCATTTCCTTCCGATGGTTACCATTTTGCGTTATACTAATTTTATGAGATATGATCAGATAAACATGTCCTCTGAAAAAACATGCACTAGCTTTGCTCTTTATCATCCCTATTAAATTGGTTTTATTAATTTGTTGTGGACTTGTAATTGAAATCGTAGATGGTGAGAAGTTGAATGCCACCTATATCAGTCTTGCATGAAAGCGGTTGTTCCATCCTTCTGTTACCAAAGAGTTCCATTCATAGTTATTACAAAACTTTATAGATTATACACACAATTTAATATGGAAAAGATACCAAAAAATTGAGTTGCCACCTTCCGGATTGACCCTTAATGGCGGGTTATTCAAAACATGATTATCACTCTTTGCAACCAATACAATGTACCAGAGCCTTCCTAGGAAAAAAACATAAAATGACATTATCTTTGCAAAACCGAACCTATATTTTTTTTAATACATATAGATTATTATTTTTATTATGTTTTTTTTTCACGTATTCAACCAATGTAGCAAAATTATATATACTTTGTTCTCGATCTTGAGCTTTGATTTTGAATGTATATGTTCTTATCTTAGAAAAAAAGAAACTATGTTGTAGGAAAATTAATCAAATGACTGACATGCTTCTTTTTCATCTTCTATACTCTTTATTTTTAAATAAGTTTTTAGAATACTTAAAGATAGTTAGCTTAGTTTAAAAATAATGTTCAATTTTGAAGCTATTGATACCTAGTAATAAGAAATTAAAATGTTAAAAAACATTGTTGGTGAAAATCAAATCATCCATTTCAATTCAAACCACATTTTATCGGATTGAATTGAATCATTTTTTTATATAAAAAAATCTATCCAAATCAAATCACAAGTTGTTTTAATATCTTGATCTGGATGGGTCTTTAGCTCAAAAACCAATTCAAACCAGCATGCAAACACCCCTAAATATGCCCTCATTCTTTTGGACTTTCATTTATCTTGTAGTTTGGCTACCCTAAAACTAAAGTAGCCTTCCTTTTGCCCTTGACTGTGAGAACTGAGAAGGAGATTGGAACATTGGTTCGTTCTTTTATCTGAGATATGTGCGATGGAGAAACATAATATAGTCACACTATAAGGCGACATTTATCTTTTGATGTGTAAAATTAACAGTTTAAATTATAACTAGGTTAAGGTTCTTTCTTATAAGCAAGGGAAACTTGATGGGACTACAGCAACATGATCGTTTATGGTTTATCAAAGAAGTCAATGTAAGTGTGTTCATTAGATAGATTTGTCAAAAGTAGTTTTGCCTTTGCCCTTGGTTATAGGAAACAATGAAGCATATTGTTACATTGGTTCTGCTATCATCTAATGGAGATGTATGCGATGGGGAAACATAAGATAGTCCCACAAGAAAGGTGACTCTTATGGTACATAAAATTGATGGTTTAAACATTACTCAGGTTGAAGTTCTTTTTCTAAGCAAGCGAAACATGATGGACTATATTGAACAAGACTGTTCTATTTGTGGATCATCAAAACTCAAAAGTCAAGGTAAATGGATTTATTTGATGGATTTGTCAAAAGTAGTTTTGCCTCTTCCCTCAATTATGGGATGTATGCTGTAGCGTTGGTTCTGTTTTTATCTAACGGATGTATATGTCAAAGGAAAATGTAGCATAGTCCCAGTAGAAAGGTTATTCTTATGGTACATAAAATTAATGCCTCAAATTGTAATCAGGTCGAACTTCTTTGCTCTAGGTAAGGTAAGGAAAACTTGATGAGACTATTTTAAACAAGACTCTTATTATGATTTATCAAAAGAAGTCAAGGTAAATAGATTTAGTGATGCTGTGCGGAATATGGCCGCCTAGAACTCACAATCACTTGAGCAACATATGCCTGGTGTAAAAACCACATGCATACCAAATGTGAGAACATTGTTAAAATCCATGAGCCCCTAATATTATGCTCCAAATCATATTTCTGTATGAGCCAAAATCTGTGATGAACGAAGGCGTGAGACAGAGAGGTGAATGCATGGAGACAAAAAATCCGGAATTTGTAATATTTTCTTAATAATTGAATAGTCATTATTTAATCCTATGATAAAAAAAAACATTATTTAATCCTTAATATATCATTTATTTATTTCATAAGCGATGTGAAATTCTATCATTTATTGTTGATCTACTTTAAACCGAGTCAACATTCCATTATATTGAACTATACCTATTCTGAGATGGATCAACAATGAAGAGTATCGTGTCATTAATAATTTCTTTCAGGGTAGATAGTAGATACTATCAAATAATTTCCTATGAGAACTAATATAAAGAATTGATACAATTTGTACTTTGTTATATACTTTTCTGCCTCCTTCCACCCTCCCCTAGCACTATCAGTCTAGTTTATAACTCACTTCAATTCAATTCAACATTCACATTCCTTCCCAACTGCTACATCTTTCTTTCCTCTCTATTTTGGCCTATACAATTTTTAGACATAACCTTCAGTCTCCATCTCCCAGACCAGTAAATTCAACACCAGATAAAGATCCTTGCCACCATAATGCTGTAATTGATTTGACGCAAAAGTGTACACATTATTTTTTATTCCAATCCAACTGTGTCCAATGAACTCTTTAGAACCTCTATTTTCTGCAGCCTTCCTCATTCGAACCATGGAATCCCATCTACCCCTCATTTGATATGCTTGAGCCAACACCAAGTACGGTAAGGATATCAGTGATTCCATATCCATTATTTTCTTCGCCACCCCTTCTATAATTTGCAAGTCTCCATAAATTGCACATGCAGAAAAAATTGACCTCCAAATGTCAGAGGTAGTTCTATATGGCATCGTTTCTATGATATCAATGGCTTCTTTGAGCTTACCAGCTTTACACAACATCTCCACAACACATGCATAATGTTCTTCTCCTGGTTTTACTCTGAATTCCATCTCCATTGAGGAAAATATTTCAATTCCTTCATCAACCAATAACCCATAGTTGCATGCTAGTAGAACCGCAGTAAGTGTTATTCGATCTGGTAGCATGCCTTCTCTAGTCAATAATTCCCTAAAGAGGTCCATGGTCAAAGACACTCTGCCATAGTAAGTCAATCCCATCATTATAGTGTTCCATGATACCAAATCTTTTATTTTCATTTCATTGAAGATATTCAAGGCATCATTAATAAATCCAAATTTAGCATACATATGGACAAGGGAATTAGCAACAACTGCATCTGACTCAAAACCCAATTTAGGAACCAAAGAATGGATTTGATTACCCACTTCAACAGGTAAGAATATCGAAACAGAACTCAGGAGAGAGCTAACCATGTATTCTGTTGGCCTGATATTCTTTCTCAAGGTCAGCACAAAAAGTTGCAAGGTATCTTCCCCTAAATAATGTCTAGCATAGCTTGAAATCATGGAATTGCATAGAGCTGAATCCCATTGATCTTGTTCCTTAAAGAGCCGCACAGAATCCTCCAATCTGTTGCATTTGGAAAAGAGGTCAATAGCAGCACTGGATACAATGCTATTATAAACAAATCCCATCTTGAAACAAAAGGCAAAAACCTGCTTACCCTTGTCCAAGTCTCGCAAGTTAGAACAGACACTCATCAACACTGAACACGTAAATTGATCAGGTAAAAACTCAGCACCTCTCATCCAATAGAACTGCTCCAAAGCCAACTCATGGTGTCCAGCTCTATGACAAGCCCAGATCAAAGAGTTCCAAGATATGACATCAAACTGCTTCATAGTCATAATCACACCAAAAGAATATTCAACAAGACCAAGCCTCCCATACATAGTTATCAACGAATTCCCAAGCACTACATTATCCAAATCCACCCCACTTCTGATCATCCTAGAGTGAATCTGCTTAGCATGAGAGGGACTTGACACGAGTGACATCAAAATGGAGAAAGTGAACCCACTTGGCCTTACACCAGTGCCTTGCATTTCAACAAAAAGCTCCAAGGCATGACTAAAATACCCACAAGAAGCATAACCCGAAATCATGGAGTTCCAAGTAACGACATCTCTAACAGGCATTGCATCAAACAAGTGGCAGGCCTTGCCAAACTGGCCACTTTTGAGCAACCATTTCAAGCAAATGTTCCAAGACGTGGAATTCTTATGGGAAATATCATCAAACACCTTCGGTGCATCGTTAAGGTGGCCGAACTCAGAGTAAAGGTCGAGACAGCGATTGCCCAAGTATGTGTAGGTGTTAAGACCCAATTTGAGGAAGTGGGCATGCACGATTTTGACAAAGTTAAGCGATTTTTTAGATAAACAGTGGTTTAGGAGAAGAGAGCAATATGAAAGAGAAGAATAAGGACCTTGCGCTTGCTTCAATAATGGGTACATGCAAATGCTAATGCCACGCTCACAACTACAAGGCACAGGCACGTTTAAGAGCTAGCGATGGCAATCCAAAATTAAACAGTGAATCACACGCTTCCTCAAATTTAAGGGTACGGTTCCAACCCTTCTTCATACTGATTCCATCAGCTCTATCACAACGTCTTATTATTGTTATAAAAATAGACAAGAGGAGATTCTATTCATTTGGGACACAAGCTAAATGGATTAGTAATCTATTTATACTAGAGCAACATATAATTATTACATAAGTCTTCCATTAACACACTTAACGAGTATAATGATAATGGGTGAGTTTTTTTAAATTAAAATAAACGCTTTTTTATAAGATTTTTTTAAGAAACATATAGAATTAATTTCTTAAAAAAGTAAAAAAAAATATTTATTTTAAGTAAAAATAATTTTGACAAACACATAAAAAATCATAAGACTACTTATTTTATTTAAAAAAAACATTTATTTTAAAAATAAGCTAAAAAAATTAGCCAAATCATCCTTCGAATTCTTAGCGATTACAAAAGAATAATGTCCCTTCCAGCTTACCAACTTATACCCATTCATCTTCTAACACTACTCCCTTCGGATTGAAATATAAAGAGAAAAAAACTAAATTACATTCATTAAAAAAATTAGTTATTAACATTATAGTTCAAAAAAAAATAATTCATTTTATAAAGTACCATTTACATTACGTAAAGACAAAAAAAAATTAAGATAATTAAAAATGAAACTCTAATTAAATGAAGAAGTATTTTGAATATGATAATTAGTTAAAAGTTACTTATATTTTAATTCGATCACATTTTTTTTCTTTTTTTTCCGGTCAAGAGATAATAACTCACAACTTATTATTATTATTATTATTATTATTATTATTATTATTATTATTATTATTATTATTATTATATGTGATGTTAGTATTTGGTTGTACGAGTAAAATACCTATTATTACTTTACCATAAATATGATAAATTAATCAAATTTGAGTTCAATTCTCATATTTTCTCTATTAGTAGATGATATATAAATTTCATTAAATTTTTTTGTTGAGATTGGTAATGTGTTTTTTACCTCGCAAATGAGTGTCTTTCCCTAATTTGAATTTTTATGTACCAAAAAAATTTCGTGATAGTAAAGTAATATAGGAAAGTAACACAAGGTTTTCATTAACTCTATAAGTCTAATATCAAAACCAAACTTTTGATAAGAATTGTACTTGCTTGTTACACATGACAAATGATATATATTTTATAATTTTGTGAGTTTTATGTAGAACTGATTAAATTGTCTTTTTTTTTTCCTTATCTACTGAGTCTTATAATGAATAAGATTCACATATATTGGAGTGTTAACTTTTAACATTCCTCTCGTCTATTTATCTTCAGTTATTATTTGCATTAAATTTGTTAAGTAATTTAAATTTAAATATTTTCTGCAACAATTTTTATTTTCTTTTCATAAAAACACATGCAAGTAATTAAAAAAGAAAAAAAGAAACGAATCCTCTACAATCTTAATATAAATAGTGGAAATAGGTGGGTTGTGGATCAATTCACGTAACCCAGACCAATTGAATTTTGCTCGACTTAATTATTGATCTACATAGGTTAATTTGCAAAAAATGTCGAGTTATATGTGTTTGATTTACGGATTTTATAAACCAAATTATTTACTTATTTTTTGCTTTATCTGCAAAAAAAATCATCTTTTTTTTTTTATAAAAAAAAGTCATTTTGAACTAGTGCGTAGATCATTTAAGTCTACTAATAAATTAGATGTTTTTGAAACAAAAAAAAGTAAGCATATGGGCCAACATCCACTTGGACCGGTGCACAGTGAATCAATCTACACAGTCAATGGTCCAATAGTCATTTACATAATAGGAGTCATTTACAATTACATAGTGTTCAATTTGATGGGAAATGATGAAAGGAAAAGGGGGGAATTTTTCTATAAAAAAAAACTTGTTTTGTTCAAATATTTGGAGAGAAGAAAAGGGGAATTAATGGGATCAAAATTGTTTTCCTCTCATTTTTACTCCCGGTGCAATTCTAGGGAGGCCTAACGTCCCAAAACTTCTGCCTTGTGATAGATAGCAGTAGCACCAATCCAACCCACACATGACACAACCTGTAAGGAACCAACATTTGCAAATAATTCCAAATACTCCCTAGAGGCTTTGTTCCAATAAGTTAGTTTTCTGAACCTCAAGACAACTTCCTATAAACACTTTGCAACAATATGTACAACCGATGTTTGCTAAGATTAGCTGTGCTCCAAATTTACACCCGAATCACAGCTAGAGGATAAGGCTCTTAGCAGAGAAAGAAGATTGTTATGGCACAATCATATGACCAATTCCCTTCCCCATCAACCAAATTCAGTTTGAGATGATGTATAAAATAACTGCAAGTTTACTAGACTACATAATATGCTTTGGTGCAGACAGCATAACATGTTCGTTGGTTAGATTGATGTCACTGACAGTAAAGAATGTGATTGTAAGCGTCAAGTTTTTTCAATTTTTGAAGCTAATAGTCCAACACTCAAAGTGCCACCTGCTAGAGCAAGAAACTTACTTTAACCCAACTAGAGCCACATACTTTTAAGCTGTTCATTCTCTTCAAATCAGTTAGTCAACCTGAAAATGGGCCAAAAACACTTTTGAAAGCTAATGGTGGTTCCAAGCTTATTTCTGTCCAGAGTTTCCTCCTAAGATTGGTTAACCTTCACCTGGAAACTAAAAAGCTCAGCGGAGTTTCTCATTCAACAATCTGCCCAACTGCAACCAGGAATCTTCTGAAAATGTTTATCTCTCATCAGTTCTCTTACTAGTGCTGATCCTTCCCAGTCCCCAGAAGATGCAAGTATGTTAGATAATTGTATATAAGCACCTGTATTTTCAGGTTCAAGCTGAATGATTTGCTCTGCAGCCATCTTGCCAATAGTCTTATTTCCATGAGCTATGCAGCCTCTCAATACTGACAACCACATGTTTGCATCAGCCTGAAAAGGCATCTCTTCAATAAGATCCATTGCTTCCTCAAAGTATCCAGCTCGGGCAAAAAGGTCAACCATGCAAGAGAAATGTTCAATCCCTGGATTTATATTATATGAATGTTTCATTGTATGGAACAAATTTCTTCCTTCTTCAACCAAACCACTATGATCACAGGCTGAGAGAACTCCAGTAAAAGTAATGGCAGAAGGCCAGACACCACCATACGTCATTTCACAAAAGAGTGTCAGTGCTTCAATTCCATATCCATTTGTGGCATACCCCATCAACATTGTGTTCCAAGAGACTTCATCAGTTTTTACCATTCCATCAAAAACTTTTCGCCCTATCTCAACAAAACCACATTTACAATAAAAATCAACAAGGGAGGTAGAAATTATCTGGTCAGATTCAAGCCCGATGGTAATAGCTTTACCAAATACTTGCTCACCAAGTTCAAGGGATGATCTGCAGGCACAAGCACTAATAACACTAGCAAAGCTAAACCTGTCCATTTTCAAGTCCAGCTTATTCATCTGACTAAAAATATTCAATGCTTCGCTCGGACATGCATTCTGAGTTAGGCCAACAAGGATCGAATTCCATGAAATTAAGGTTTTACTAGGCATCGTGTTAAAAATCAATTTTGCATCTTCAATCCTTCCACAATTAGAATACACAGTGATCATAGTATTAAGCAAAATGGTATCATACTCTTTGAGCTCACTAAACAACTTGCAAGCTTCACAAGGGCTTTGACATTTGGAGTAGGCATCAAGAAGAGAACTAGCAACCACTATATCATGAGTCACACCAGCTTTACAAGCATACACATGCATTTGCTTAACAAGTTCAACAACGAGCAAACCACTGGCTGCACTCAAAATATTAGCAACAGCAGACGCATCTCCCTGAACACCATTCCTAAGCATTGCACTGAAAAGATTCACCGCTTCCACCTCCTCACCATTGGACACATAACCTGAAATAATCGAATTCCACAGCACAGCACACGGATCAACCTTACTATCAAAAACACTTCTTGCCTCCCTCATTCTGCCAGCATTGGCATAACCAGATATCAAAGCTGACAAAGAGAACTCATCCACATCCCTCACAAAACTCACAATGCGAGCAGCACTATCCAAATCACCACACTTCCCATACAGGTTAATCAGAGAGCTGCACAAGACCCTGTCAAGCTCCAACCCCATGCCATCGACAAAAACACGCGCATGGACTTGTTTCCCACAGTTGAGAGCCAGCGAGTCAGCACAAGCGCCAAGAGCAGTGGCCAGCACAAAGGCATCACGGTACACTATTTGTGAAGGGTCCAAGTTCATGCTCTTGAAGAGGAACAGCGCTTTCCCGGGATGCCCGTGTCGGGAATAACTATGAATTATGGAATTCCAGACGAGGTGGTTCTTGGAGGGCATGGCATTGAAGAGAGAGTGGGCTAGTTGGAGGTGTCCGGACTTGGCAAATGCGGAAACGACCATGTTCCATGAGAAGTGGGTCTTGTGAGGCATGGCATTGAACAAGTGGAGGGCACTGTGGGTGTGACCTGAGTTGAGGTGCGCTTGGACCAGGGTGTTCCAAGAGAAAGAATTTGTTTGGGGCATTTCGTCGAACAAGTGGGACGCATCCTGGAGATTGCGGCAGCGAGAATATAGTTGGAGAAGCCGGTTTGCTACGGCGACGGAGGAGTTTAGGATGCCGGTTTTAAGGAATGCCACGTGGAGTTGCCTCCCTTCACGAAGCGTGGACCAAGACTGAAGCGTGCGTACCAGGCCATGCAATTCCATGTCAATGATACCATATACTCATTCTGTGACCATTCTCACTTCCTTATTCTCTATTTTTACATATTGGTTACCCGTAACTCATCGGGTTCGGTGTGTTGTGCAATTTGTAAATATCTCAAAAGTTAGTATGTATAATACTCACTAATCGCACATTGATTAAACAAGGAATATTAAAAATAGTTTTATCTTAACATTAAAATTTTATTTTACCTAAACAGTTCTTATGGGATAAGCTTTAAGTTAGTCTATCCTTTAAGATTTTCTGATATTTTAACTTAGTCTATTTAAGACTTTATTTGGGCAAATTTTATCCAATATTAATATATATAGACTTCCATTTTTTTAAACAATATATGTCCCTCTCTCTTGCTCTTACCATGATTCATGAAACATATTAGCTCTCTGGCTCTCTTCTGTTCTGTTATCATCTTCTCTCTTTTCTCTGCGATATTAGTTAACAAATTATTTTCTGTCAATTCTTGTCACCTGAGTTTATCCCAAAAGAACATATTGTATCTTAGGAGATTTTTGCATCATTAAAAACACATTGTGTGAGGCTAATACATGTAAATAAAACCAAGTTTTCAGAATTTCACATATATTCCTTTTAGCAAATCGTTAATATAATGAATTCAAAAGTAGAAATATTACAATTTACAAGTGGATGAGGAAAACAAAAATTAAATGGTTCCCAAGGGAGTGGGTGGCTCCTTGGCCGCTTGGAAAGGAAGAGCGGAGAAGCGAATTTGTTGAGCACAATATTTATTTTTCAAGGCATATATATTAACCATTGAACGTACTACTAAATTGACCAAATGAAAACACCCCCAAATTAAGCAAAAGTATCCTATGAAACCATTAGTTCTCAGCTTTCCACATAAATATTTTGCTGAGAATCCAACTGTATAATGAGATGTAGCTCTCCCCTAATTGAGTAGTTTTGGTTGACGTAACAATCATGTTTCGGCGTGCCCACTGTCAAGACACACTATCATTTGCATTTCCTACCACATTATTTCATCACCGTCTATCCTTGCAATTTCCAAACCAGCTATAGTTTCATCAGAGTTCAAATCCCAAATTGCAAAAAAAGCTTCCTTCTGCAATTTATTCTCCAAACAAGGATCAGGTAGTTCCAAATTACGACACTTCCCCTCAATGCTTCAATATCGTATGATTTCCTCAAATGTATGTTAAAGTATGCTTATAAACTTGAAAAATAGACTCCATGTAAACCTTAAGGCCCACTACGGCACTAGTTCCTTGAAAAATAGACACCATGATTATTTTTCTTTCAGCAAAATCAAAGAATGTCTTGCTCACTGCAACTGCAGAAAGTAGTAGTCCTGTAGTAGCAAATCCAGGGATTGATCCGATTATCATCATTACAGACAGGACCTTGATCATAGTCATATTCCATTGCATATATTTGCCATCTGATGTATGGCCTTTATAATGAAAGTCATGAAACAAATATCAGCTCCCATCGCTGCTTGTTGAAATTACTTAGTATTTGAATTCATTAATTTTTTCTGCAATCCATTCTCCCAATCTTGGGCACTCATTTTTCTGACAGACATCAAGAACTCTTTTCAACATGGGAAGTGTGGGCTCCATTGTCATTGTCCTCATAAAATTCTCGAGCTCGTCCATGTATCTATGCCGACTGTAGAGTTCAATCATGCAGTCATAATGCTCCATCCGGGGCAGGACATGGAATTCACTGCTCATAGACTTAAAGCATCCAGTGCCAAACTCAACAAGGCCTTCTTCAATGCAAGCAAGCAGTATACCCTTAAAGGTCACATGGTCTGGCTTGATGCCTTCAGCTTCCATTATCACAAAGAGTTCAAGCGCTTCTTTACCCTTATGGTTGTGAACACATCCCATAATTATGGTATTCCAAATGATCACATCCCTGGAAACTGCCCTCTTCAGAACCTCAATAGCATACTCAAGACAACGACATTTACAGTACATGTAAACCAAAGCAGTTCTGGTTACAGTATCTATGTGAAATCCATGTCTAATCATGAATCCATGAATTTGTTTGCCAAGACAAAGCGTAAAGGTATTTGCACATGCTAACAAAAGGGTTACAAATGTATACTGGGTTGGTTTTGTCTCCCACTGCATCTTTGAAAACATTGTTAGTGCCTGTTCACTTAATTGATGCTGACCATAGCTAGCCAACAAAGCATTCCAAGAAACCCTGTCACGCCTATCACTCATCTGGTTAAACCAAACCCTGGTGCTGTTCAAGTTCCCACATTTGCCATACATGTCAAGAAGGGCATTGCTGAGCCTAAGGTCTGAGTGGAAGCCATGTCTATAGATATATCCATGAACCTGTTTCCCCATTTCATGATCTGAAATGCCCGCCGAAACATTTAACAACAAACCAAGAGTCACATGATCCACATCTTTAATCACATCAAGCATGAGATACACAAAGTCTAACGCCTTGGACCATTCAGAGCACTGAGTATATCCCGCCAACATTGCATTCCACGAGATCACATTCCGTTCAGGCATCTCATCAAAGAACTCTCTTGCCTCCAAAGTTTTCCCACTCATCGCATACCCCGACACAATGGAAGTCCAACACACCAAATCTCTAAACCCAAGCTGATCAAAAACCTGAAAACCATCCTCCAGCCTACCACACTTGACATACATGTTCACAAGCGAGCTTGAAACAACATTATCCTCACGGAGACCCAACTTCACAACCACCCCATGAATCTGCACCCCCTCCCGGAGTGCAGACACGCTGGAACAAGCAACAAGAGCATTAGAGAAAGTAAAATTCATCGGCCTAACCGCCGAGGTGGAAAACATCCGCGAGAACATGAAAACCGCCTCCTTTGCATCACCGGCATCGAGATACCGCCTCACTATCACATTCCAAGTGACAGCATTAGGCTGCGGAATCTCATGAAACATCCTGCGAGCATCAGCCATTACCCCGCACTTTCCATAAACATCAACAAGGGAACTCCCGAGAATCACGTTGCCACAAAAGCCAAACTTTGTCACCAACCCATGAACCTGCTTGGAAAGAAGAAGCTCAGAAGAAGCAGCACAAGAGGCGAGAACGCTAGCAAAAGTAACCTCAGTAGGGAAAAAACCAGACCTAGTCATGCACAGGAACAAGGAAAATGTCTCGTTGGGGAAACCCAATTGGGAATAAGCGGTAATGAGGGCGTTCCAGGAGCCGCCATCTGGTTGGGGCATTTCGTCGAACAGTTCGCGGGCGTCGCGGAGGCAGTGGCATTTGGCGTAGGCTTCGATGGCGCGGTTGAGGAGGAAGGTGGGGGGGTTGGGGGAGAAGGTGAGCAGGTGGGACTCGACCTTGCGGGCCTCCACGACGGCGCGGTGGGAGGAGCAGAGGCGGAAGAAGAGGGCGTAGAGAGAGAAAGGGAAGGGCTTGGGGAAGGCGAAGAGAATGGAAGTGGCTTTTCGGATGCGACCCGCTTTGAGGTACGTGAGGATCGTGTTGATCACTGCATTGGTGGCGGGTTGGGTTTGAGAGTGTGGATGTGGTTTCAGGTTTTGCTTGCGGAGGAGCTGGTTCAGTATAGAAGCTGCACTTACACCCATGCAATGCAACACGATTGATTATCACTCATTCACATTCTGCTTCATTGTCTATAGAAGATCAACTTTTCTCCCCTAATATTTACCACAGATGTTAAATTAAAACAACCCTTTGTCATTAGGACCACACTTAGTGGTTTAACGGGTCGTCCTATTAAAAATTAATAAAAACTTTGGACTAGAATAACCATCTTCTCTCCATTAATTGTTATGTTCCCTTCCTTTGGTCAATTGGTGCTCAAGCTCTCCCTTTTGAATCCAACGTTAAGCAAAATTTATATAAATGAAAAGCATAAACAAATATTTGAGAATCAATACTTGAAAAAGCGCGGTAAGTACATTAGTTAAGAAAACTGTTTACTTCTACAAAAGAAATTGCTTAGTGGCGTAATACAACAAACCCTCTTATTATGAAATAATCTACATTGATGAATTTCTTCACCTCTTCCTCTGCTATGTTTTTTTTTTTTTTTTATGAAATTAGGAAGGAAGGAAGAGCAGTGAGAGCAAAAGTGAGGCTCATTATCTCTTCCATTGTTTAGTTTTGCATTATATCTTCCTCTTTTAGTTTTTCATAAATAAATAAATAAAAAATCTTGTTTAAGGATACGCGTGTGGGTGGGTCTGCGTCTAGAGATAGAGACCGCATAAACAATGGGCTTCATTGGGATAGCTTTGAACCAGGCAAATGATTGAGCCCAAATCTACACCATGACAAATCAAGCTGAGAGTTACTTTGATGAATTTTGGACAAAACACATCATGACGAGTTTATTAATATAATCTACCTTTGGAAAGAAGAAATAGAGAAAATACGAAATTAATGGTTACTTTTTTAATTTTAAATTAAAATAACTAAAAAAATTATCATATTTTTATTTTATTCATATCATTTAATTTTAAAAAAAACTAATTACTTAAAATAATTAAACAATTTCCTCTACTTCTTTTCGCTCTGAACCGCGCATCCAATCCTAAATAGTAAATATTTAAATAGAGCAAGGGTACAAATGAACCAAAACCATGAATAATAATAATAATAAATAAAAGATCATACGCGTGGAACACTTAACACAGTTAGAAGGAAAAGCATACGAGATATACAGAGTCGTGATTGTGAAGTAAGAAATCCAAATAACCACAAAAAATAACTCCACGGAATTTGGCCGCTAGCAGTCTTCACGCCACTCGTGGGGAATGCAATTTGTCACTTTGTGCTTCAACTTATAAAAAATATTAATAAGGAACAAATAGCCTTCTAGATGAGTTGCATCATTTTTCTCTAGAGGTTTTATTTGTTTAGTATTAGATTTCTTGGTGATTGTTTGGTTCTGTTTGTTGGCTGTAGCTCAAAAAACATACAATTTGATGAATGAAAGAGACGCATGCACAACACTATTCTCCATCCCAAGTAATTAATTGACCCGGTGGTATGGTAGTCTATCTCACGTTCGCTTTTATTGTTCTATATATGTATCTTGAGACACACGTAAGATATATAACTATCCACATTCATAAATTAAGTCCACGAAGAAGATTTTATTTTCTTTTCAATTTTCTTTTTCCAACAGAATGTGTGAAGTGAGGAACCAGTTGTCACTTCTAGAAAGCGGGAAAATATTGGAAGAATATTCACAATGTTAATAACCAGTCTATATATATAAATTATATATATAGCTAGGAGAAGAAACACAAAATATGTTTTACTCAGCACTCACCAGTCATACATGTGCATGCCATTCAAAGTAAAAGTGCATATCCTTAATGAAACAAAATAAAAGGTAAATATCATCTGCATGCGTCTTCTCAAGAAAAAAATAAATAAAAAGGAGAAAAGGTAAATATATGTCATCAGTGCTAAATATAAAAATATCATTGAAAAATAACAAGAAGGAAAGAATATGAGCAAAGTCAAATATTAGCCGGCAGGTTTAGAAAGCATAGATAAATCCTTGGCTGCTACTGCTGCAATAATATATGCATACATCATAAAAAAATGTCTGATTGGATTTGTATATATAATATATTGATTTGAAGCAATTTAAACAAGACAAAACTGTGTAAATAAAGTTCTTTATAAATAAATATTTAAAAACAAAAATATATATTACCTCCATCTTTTTTATTCTGAACCGTACTCAAATTTAAAATCTTTGGTTAAAAGTGAAATAATGCAATTATCTTTGGTATATTATCTTCATTTTTATATATAAGAAATGAACATCTAATTTATTAATACCAATAAAAATAGTTAAACTAGCTCTTTTTTATTAATATTTTCATAAATTTAAATTTTATTTAAAAATAGTCATAAAATTAATTAATATAATTGATAGTGAGATTCTATTCATGATCATATGGATAATTTTTTCAATCAATGAGCATAAGTTCAGACTCTGCACGTCACCTCAAGGGACGGTTGGTGGAGTAGACCTCCTTGCGTGATCGATAAGGGACTCGGCCATAGTAAATATGGAAAGTGGAAAAGTTTATCACTACTGAAGAAAAGATAGAGTAATATAAGATCAAACTTAAGTTTATCATTAATTATTTAGTTTTTAAAACTTTAAATATGATATCTAAATATAATAAATATTTTATAAATCATTGAGATTGCTATAATGACCTTTTTTTTGTTTTGCAATGACAATAATTAAGATCAAACTTAATTTCTCCTGTATTTAGGCATATTCAACTCCTCTCGACTAAGCCAACCTAATGGGTTTACTATAATGAATATCTTATATTTTTTGTTTCATTTATATAATTTTAATTTTTTTGATATGTGATAAATTATTATAACTTTTTGTTGGTTAAATTTAATATATTAATTACAAATATAATTTAATTTAATTTTTATATTTGATTCCTTCAAAGAAAATGAGTGAGCTTCATCACTATTGTATATCATTCACAAAATATCATCATCATTTCATATTTATAAAGTTAATATATATATATATATATATATATATATATATTTTATTTTGATTTGATTAAAATTATAGTATTTTCACATCCAACTTGATCAATGTCGATTTGGTTTTCTCCTCTCTTTTTCCCCCAAACCACGTCAACGAAAAGTATAATAAAAAGAGAGAATTACCACAAAAAAACACTACCTTGGTCTCATCATAGAAACTCAATTTTTGCACCAAAAGGATGCCAAATAAAAGTTTATAATTGTCGAAAGAAACTCAAGATATAAACAAAAAATACATTTGATGAATTGGGCTTGTTGTTCAAGTCACACAAATTAGTATGATTTCACGTTAATTAGCAGCAACCAGAAGGTACTCGCAGCAACCATCACCATCATCATAATCACAACTACGGCTTGGAGTTGGTGCGTGGTGGTTCTTTAACCTCTTTTCCAATAAAATGAGTTTTGCTTGTAAACCCAATAGCAGCATGGTGATTGCAAATTGCAAGGGAGGGCCAAATGCTGCTGCTGCAAATAATAATAGTTATAAGTACTCATTTTTCTTCAAGTACTTGTTATAAATAGTACGTAGTACGTGTCTTCTTGGATAAATGCTCAACAAATGTTTATAAAGAAATAAAATAAAAAACAAATGAATTAATTTTTTTGTATAATTAATTTTTATTATTCTATTTTTTAAAAAAATCTCTCGTTTAATTTTTCCATGGATAACTTGATTTTGATTTATGAAAAAAAAATTATTATTATTATTTTAGAAGTTATGCAACCGTGTTTTACATTGAAAACTTTTTTTTTTATATAAAAACTTTTTTTAAAAATATTTAAGCAGTTATTTAAGGTTTGTTTTTCTTTAAAATAATGAGAAAAGGAAGAAAAAGAAAGGAAAGTTTAAGTGATCATTGAGGACTTGTTCGATATTATATTGTAGTGGAGCAGTAGGGTCCAAAGATTTTGTGATAATGATCATAGGATCAATATTTAGGATTCTTTCGTTGGAGCAATGAGAGGTAAATGAAATAATGAATATGATTATTTTCAACAAAATCTCAACGCCATTAAAGCAAAGGAGTTAAATATGATATATATCTTTCGCTTTCAGGTAGAGTAATGAAAACTGATACGCAGAAACAGACAAGGGCTACTGGCCACAATTTATTTAGCAACGTTAAAATGAAGCAGTGGTGCACAACGAAGATAAAAAAAGAAAACTCCTAAAGTCCCAATAATTGATGAATGAGATGACCTTCTATCTGCTTCAATTCTTCAGTCTTCTCTATCTGTCACACAGCAGCATGTGCGTCTACATATAATCGGTTTCCAGCATAGAAAACTAACTAATACGTACGTAATGTTAATTTGTTGTATGGTACACTCCATATTTAATGTGACATGTTTTTAAGGACGAGGCTTCTCTCTGATTTTATTTATTTATAATATTTTAATATTATGTTAATTATTTTTATTTGGGGATTTAGTTGCAAATATAATATTATTATTTAAGCATTGCCCATCTTTTTTTTCTAGTTTTTAATATTTTATTTTATTTTTTTACATAGTTATTTTGAAAATAATTGTATTTATTTCTTCTTTTAGACAATATATTATTTCATTTTTATAGTCTTCATGTGAAGGTAATTATATTATATATTTTCTCATTTTTTAGACAATTTTTTCAAGTATTGTTTTTCCCTTTTTAATGGTCTTTTCCTGTTACAATATATTGTTATTATTTTAAAGTTTATAAACGATTATATTTACAATCAGATATCCTTATTATTTATTAATCTTTGATGTTTCATTATTTGATAGTTATGATCTATTTTGGAATAGAAATTGTATGGATTTGACTTTTATGGAAAATAACAGTATAACTGTTTTTTCATTGATAAAACTTATCCAATTACCTCTTCGTGGGGGCTGTGGCTTAGTGGGTGACGTTTTAAGAACCATTATTCTAATAAAAACTGGAAGTCTTAATTAAAACCTAAAACTTGACTAAGACCAAATAAGCCTCATCCAACCAACATTTGTGGTTTACAAGATTCACAAAATACACTTGTCAGATGATTACGTGATACTTTGAGATATATATCATTCCTTCACTTCAGCCTTCACATAAGCTATTATCTTTGAAGCTCACATTAACTTCGTTCATCCTGATCTGGGATAAACTCCAAATTTTAATAAGTACACAATATATGAATATATGATGTGTTAAAAGCTATAAGAACCTTAAATTGTGGGTACATATTTCCTTTGTCAAAGCAATGATACGTGTTGGGGAGTTTGATTAACACTCACTCTATAAGAGCTGATTTTTACATATACCAACTACCCATCTCTCTGTAGCTACACGTCCATGATTGTATGTGCTACTACCACGTTGCTTGGGAAACATTCAATATTAATTTGTTAACAATTAAAATGATAAGCAGATAATGATCCTTGAACAGAGATTCGTAACGCGGAAGGTAACTACGATTAACTGTCGATGCATTGAAAAGAAAGATAAATTAAGATGACTATGATGATTCATGATAGCTAACTAATTCACTCCACATTTTAATTAGTGCTGCACCTTATGTGGGTCTCTGAAGCCGTTTTAGATATTCTGTGTCATTGAATACTTATAATGAAGAAATAAATAATTCCAAGTTCCGGGTCCTTATATAAAACAAAATGGACATTAAGAAGCTTGTGATAAAAAAAGAGGGGCAGACATGAAAAGGTCACAGTCACACCCATAGGAGGCGGAGGGGTATTGAAATGAAGTCCATACATAATGAGGGCAGTGCCTTTGAATCTAATAGGTTTTTTAATCGTTTCCTTTTTAAATGATTGATTTGATTCAATTTATGTGTAATATATCTTTCATTGTCAATGGTTCAAGACTTTAAGTTGGGAAATTCTTAATTAGTTGTTTGACTTTTATACTCTTAGACCTCACCTAGGTAAAAAAACTGAACTTCATTTCGTGTACTCTATCTTTTTTTTAAAAAAAAAAAAAAGAAAATAGACGTGGTTACTATTGATAAATGAATAACTTTCCAATCTAGTAGTAGTAAATGTGGTTTATAGAAAACGAGGTGATAAATAAGTCATATGTGGTGAGACAATTGTCAGGTTCATTTCAAATGAGGGATGTGTTATGGAATATCTGCTAGTTCCACTTCCTAAATGGTAAATCTTCTTGTAGAATTCTGGTATGAAGTTAGGTAAGCTCACCTGATGGGATAACATTAGATTTATTAGGGAGACGTTTATTTAAGTTTTTGAAAAGGTATTTTTTTTACATGAAAAGCTAATTTTAAGAATATATAAAAAAGAACATATAAAAATGTAATTAAAATTAAGAAGTGTATTTGAAGAGAATAATTTTTTTTAAAAAAAATTAATGTTCAATTTGAATAAGACTGGCTTAGTGAGAGTTATAATAACTACTAAAAACTTTCTCATTTAAGAAAGCATCCTAAAAATGCTTTTGTCGAAGATGCCTCGTAAAGACTTAAAAAAAAAACGACTCATAAAAACCCTCTTATTCAATAAGAAGATTCAGATTTATAATAGAGTATATCTATAATAAATAAATATTTTAAATATATAAATTATATTATAATTAAAATTTATAACATCTAAATATTTTTATATGTAAATTATATTTTATAATTACAATAAATAATTTAAATTATGATATAAAATTTTAAATTATTGATGATTTTTAAAAAACATTAGTAAAATTTAATTTTAATATAGAGATAAAAGATAATAAATAGAAAGGTAGACACTTAAAAAATATCAAATATACTAATAAATATACGTTAAGAAAGTACTTTGTGGTTGACAATTTTTTTTAGCTAGTTGTGAAACTCTTACTCTCCAATTTACAATTTATTGGGTAGAAGTATATTAAAGTTGATTTTTTGTTTGGTTAAAAATGTAAAAAAAAATTCATTTGAAAGTAAGTTATAATTTTAGTCTCTTTTAAAATTTATTCAAAAATAAATTTAGTATAACAGAATTTTTTTAAAATTTTCATTTTATAAATTTGAACAAACATATTTAAATTTTTCAAAAACAATTTTTTTATGAAAACAAATGGATTCAACAACTGCTGTGGTGTATCGTAAAATCTTTAAAAGAAAATCATCTTTTTTTTATCTCCTAAAAAACATTGTTCAAAGTTTAATAACCACACCCTAAAAACATGATATGAGAATATTTTTCTTAAAATTGTATCTGCAACAGAAACATGATCTGAGAGGATGCAGTGCACGTTAGATTTAAGATAGAAAATTGTTAGCAACCGGAAGTTGAAAAGAAAAGGATTAGGATGGGAACATGCCAAAATTTTGGTTCCACGAAAATAAAGAGAGAAAAAAAAAACAGGAAGTTCTATACTTTAATCCTACATATAGCAAAAACTTTGTTGAGAAAACAAAAAAACCCACATCCATGATATCTATATCTCGAAAGTTAATCTATGGCTTTCAATTTCTAGGATATTTTGCTTCTAAAAAAAAATATAGAAAAGAGAGAAATGTGAAAGGAACTGCGTACAAATCTACAATATATCTTCCCCCATCTAGAATCCCTTGACTTTTGGAACGCTCTTAATTCTCTCTTTCATTTAAAATCTTCCTCACCAAGAAATTGATCGTTTGAGCCAAACTCTTACGTCCTTCAACACATCACATAACCCTGCACCTTCCTCTGTTCTCAAACATATTTATTCATCTTTTTCTCCAAAAAAACAAAACAGAGAACATAGCACCCTCCTCTGTTTTGAAACAGAGAACAAAGAACCATCGCCATGCTTGATCCGAGAACACACCACCCCACCAATTCTTTCGAATTGTACGACGCAACACGACACAAACCCCACACATGGGATGTTACGAACTCCGGTTTGTGGCCTTCGAAACCGGCTTTGGAGGAGGCAGAGGTAGATGATTCCGGGATTTGTTCACCTCCCATGAGGACCACGAGCCCCCCACGCCGAAAAAACAACCACCGAAGCCTCTCGCCAACGTCGAGGACGCAAGCCATAGTGAGAGGGCAGAGGGAGCTCATGGAAATGGTGAAGAACATGCCCGAGTCCAACTACGAGCTCTCCTTGAAGGACCTCGTTGAGCACCACATGGTTGTTGATGCTACTAGACATGAAAAAAACGCGGTGGAAGAGAGAAACTTGAGCAGCGTGTACAACAAGAGAGAAAAAAATGGTGGTAGTAGAAAGGTTGATAATAATAATAATAACAAAAATATGGCACAGGTGAAGAGGAACGGGAACATTGATCGTGGAGGGTTCTACCTCAAAATGGGGCTTCCTTTTCCTTTTGGATCTAAGGACAAGAAGAAGAAGATAAAGAAGAAAAATGAGCCCTTGGGGAATAGTTGTAGTTCGAGAGTTACCCCTAAACCTTCTGATGGATCAGCAAAGGGTGGTGTTGTTGATAAGGAGTGGTGGAAGAAGAGTCCTTTAGCGTGTAAAGAGAGTGATAGTGGTGAATCGAGTATCAATAGTGACAGTGGGAAGAGTTCTGGTAGCAGTAGTAGCAATAGCAGCAGTAGCAGGAGTAACAGCAGGTATGTTCTGACTTCATTCAAACCAGTTTAAATCAGAAATGCAATGTTTTTTTTTTTGCTTTCTTTTTTCTTTTCTTTATATGTGTTGAAATGAAATGGTGGACAGAAATCCAGTAATTAACTGGGTGCTCTTCCTAAATTTGCTGAATTTATTTGGGTGAACTGGTTTGAGTGATGATCAGATAGCTATTAATTGCAAAGTAGATGAACTAAAATCTAAGGAAAAAATTTATACAAAGTTCTTTAGAGGTGCTTTTGATGCAATTCTCTAATCAGAACTCGAGTTTTACATAATCTATCTTGACGTTTAATGGAAACTGCAGAATAGTGATAACAGCATACAAGAAACTGCATCTTTTTGTCCACATTGAAAATTTTAATTTGTGGAAGATTGAAGAAAATAAAAGCTATTCACAGCTATAGATTTTTGCTGCAATTGCAAATTGAACTTTGTCTGTGGATTTTTCCATTGGTTGTTTTGTTCTTGTAACAACTCAGACCAGAAAATTTAGTTGTTTATCCTTCAAATTTAACTATTTCTTAGGAAATATGTGTTTGAGCCTTGAAAAAATATCATGGTGTCTGTTTTTTTCTTAACTTCAATATCATGGTGTCTTGATTGTTGCATTTTGCTCAATACGTTGATAACTGAAGAAGTCAAAGAAGGAAGTTCAACAAATAGACAACGGACACAAGTTGTCGGGTTGATTGAACTTGCTTTAACATCGTATCCTCGTAGTGCCACTGTCAACCCGTGACACAGTCTTAGAGTTGTAAGACAACGAAAGTAAAAGGAGCAACAACTAGGCCTTGTTTATTAGCCAATTGCAATTATTTTTCCCCAATACTAATCTGATTAAGCAAGGAATTATGGTGAAGCAACCAACTGTATATACTTTCAATAATGGAAATTGCATAACAAATTGAGTAATACTAGTAACTACATTGTTTGTGAACAGTAACATAGATAGAAAAACTTGACCTACCAAGTACCAATCACACTTAACATTCAGTGGATGTGTAATATATACTAATATGGTGTTTGTCATCTATCAGTTACTAATTAATTTTTGGATGTGATGCAGGCGTGAGAACAGTGGTAGGCGTTGCTGGCCTTTCATTCGCAGACCCAAAAATCGAACACAAAAAAGTAAGATATCCTTCTGATGAAACAACACAGTGCTCTGAGAACTACACATGTTCATGATCCTTAGAAGCTTTATCTTCATAAACTCCTCACAAGTTTTACCGCGAGTCATTTGATTACAACCCAGTAGTACCATGTAACTTTTTATGAATGATGAAGGCACATTCAACTAGGAATCTCGAAGAAATGTATTGTGAGGATGAAATCTGTATAAATGTCACTGTGCTTCATGTAATTAAGTTTTTCTAATTTTCATACATGATAAGGCATATACAAGCATGCCAAAAGAAGGTTTACCAAGTTTCAATTTTTTATCTATACCCTCAGATAGTCAGATGAATATTTGGAAACTTTTTATGATGGCTTGGATCCCACAGTTGAAGCAGTTGTTACTTCAAGTTATAGATTTCCGAGTGATCTATGAGCATGAATTAACATGTTATCTGATGGTACTTGAACAAAAAATTTAAGTACTAAATGAGCATTTACAGTTAATTATTCATGAACGAGAAAAAGTATAACTATCAACTCAAATTATTTTCTTGAATGAAAATAATTACACAAAAATTTTATTTTAATGTGGATAATGTGGAATATTTATGATCAACTAGCGCCGATTTCACATTATTCACAGAATGATGTATTGATGTTGGAAGATGGATCTTCTAGATTTCTATTAACATAGGCTACTTGGCTCCATAATTTTTCAGGAAACAAATGTACAAGTCAAGAACCAAGTGGATCTTCTTATGTAAAATAAATCAAGTGAATCTTATTTTTAATTATAAAGTATCACATTAATTGTATTTTATTTTTAAAAAATTGCACAGATTTTATTTACCGCAATGCTACAATTTACTTGAAAATACATAATATATTGAAAATAAATTGGTTACATTTTTCATATGCTTCTTTGCAAAAATAACATAAGAAAAATAATTGGTATTCATTATATAAGATTTATTTAAATACTACAAAAAAATTATTATATTTCATAAGTAGGAATCCAATTTGTTGAGCCGCATTTTCATATTACCACTTACGCTATTTAGAAATTTCGTAAAAGTTGCACTATATAAGCAAAATGCATAAAAATAAAATAAAATAGATAATAAAAAGCTTACATGTTATGCTACCATTCACTGTATAAATATTTAAAAGAAATAAAAAAAATGTTATTTTTGTAATTATTAGTGAGATAAAAATAAGAATAATTTAAAACTGAACAAGCCTTAAGATAATGCTTAATTTTTTTCAAACGATAATTTTTAAATGTTTATAAATATATCGTCATGTCTTTATTATGTATTTAATATTTGGTAACAGAAATAAAAAAAGGGACTCCTTTGCAAGTTTTTAGAATATAACGTTTTTAAATATTATAAAAAAAAATCAAGTATAGAAACTAAAGGTATGGGTCATTTTGGGCCATCTATTTGCGTTTACTAACGCCTAAATTAGGCATTTATATCCATCTCCCATTTCGCTTTCTGCACTTCCCAAAAAATTATGGCGGATAAAAATATTCCTTTATTAGGCACCTCTATTCCACACAGTTATTTTATAATATAGTTTTTGATATTTCGGAATAGGTATTTTAGAAGTAGGTTTTTAAAATAATTATCCTATTCTTGAATAATTATTTTAGAGTATGATTTCCATATTTCAAAATAACTATTCTTGAATAAGATAAATATTCTAAAAAATAGTTATTTCAGAATACCATAATACTCTAGAAACCTATTCTAAAATAGGTGTTTTGGAATACCAAAAATTATATTGGAGAAGAATATCATATTCTAAAATAACATTTAGCAACTTCAACCGCGTGAACCTTCCTCCCTCTCTCCCATTGCATAGTTCAGCAACCTCAAAATTGGGCTATTCGAACCCCTTCTCCTCCTTACTTCCCCGTCCCTTTTCACCTTCAACAACCCACAACTCTCTTGGTGTAGTGGTAGAGGAAGAAGATAGAAGAAAGAGGGTGGGATGTTTTAATTTGTTCATTCAAAATGGGAGATGCATGATTCAAATTTCATTGACCTGGGTTATCTAAATCTGTCCATGTAAAATGTGCATAGTGTAAACAACATAGTGGCCACCTTGGGCCTTCAAATGTCCTTGTCTGCCAAAATTCGTTTATTTTTTAATTTGGTCTCATTTTCATGTGTTTGTTGGAGATTATCTCCATAAGTGATTGACCTTTGATGTTGATTCCGCTCCATTATCACCCCAAATTGAGGTTGGTCCTGTAACACAATCTGAATGACTATCTTCAACCTATAAAAATTTCAAAGTGGTTTTACTTATGCATCACCTCATAAATAAATTAAAACGTAGTTAATTATTTATCAACAATGCTGTTTTGCTAGAATGTTTTTTCTAGAACGGTATGCACGTGTCCCACTTTTCTCCATTCATGTAATATATCTAGTACATATACGTGGAACAAACAAACTGTTTTGTTTATTTTATAATAAAATTTCAAACTCATATTCAAAGAGAAATGAATTAGCCAGTGGGAAAATGAGAAATATGTCCTCACTCCTCATGTATGATCGTAAATGTTTACACTGTTAATGCTGGTGAGTGTAAGAATTAAGAAAACCATCTCTTAGATTATTCAGCCGCATAGGTGACTAATTGATACTAGTATCTAACAAGCCAAAATACGAGCACGTACATGCACTCCTTACAGCTACGCACGTGCCAACAGTTTCATGCAACCGTTAATCTGTTGAGACGTTGTTGGTGTGGTTGGATTGGGTGGTATTCTTCCCTGTTAGCTTAGCTTGAGGGTGTAGATGTCAATCATCCTCGAGAACAAGAGAACAAGTTGTCAATAATTACACCATCAAATATCAAATATGTTTAAGGTTTCTTATATAAATAATTTAATTTTCTTTATGGATTTTAAATAATTTTTTTGTTATTGTGAGGCTTTAATATATTAAATTTTTTATTTTGATTATCTGTTATTAGTTAAGTGATGATGTATTATCTTATAAACTAATTTTTCCAACATTATTAATAATTACCACAATATTACATTTTCACTTAATAATGAAGACTTGGAGCAAAAGCTTTAATATATAAGAGACATCTCAAAACAAATATTTTTTTTTATTAAAAACTCAAAACAAAATTCTGTAATTTATAAAAAAATTAAACATATTTGCATCATAATTTTATCAATCACTAGTTGTAACTTGACCAAATCCATTTAGGTCAATATTGATATTCATTCTTTCACACCAATATCCTCCTTTTCAAGATTATATATGTAATTACTGTTTATAATTAAATTAGTTATGTTTTAAACATATTTTCTTATATAATTACATTTTTTGTGTCAGATGCCGTGGCTTTCAACTTATGTGATGAATTCTTGCTTGTAACTTATGTGGTCATGATTATAATAAATAAATTTTAATAAGAAAAAGTAACGTCCATTATTTATTTTTCATAAATTCTTTGTCCCATCCTTTCTCTTCATTTTTCTTATGACCTTTCTATTTGATAATATATATATATATATATATATATATATATATATATATATATATATATATATATATATATATATATATCATATTTTTCAATCCCTTAAATTTAGATTTATCTTTTTTTAATCTTCAAAAATTTAAAAATGCTATTTTTTAGTTCATCCCCCATGAGTGTGTCTTTTAATTTCTTAATTCAAAACAATGACCTATCCAGATTTTTAAAACTATGAAATAACCTACAAAATTACCTCAGGTTCCAATTTTTCTCAAACAAAACATATCCTACATAAATTACAGTACTTAACGAATAAGGAAAAAAAAGGATAAATTTCTTTAAAAAAACAAAAACAAACAGTACATTCGATTTGACCAAACTCACCAGAGTGTGAATGAATTCGTGGAATAGCATTCGAGAAGAAAAGTCTACTATTTTATTGAATAATTATTAGTTATTATTTTTATTAACTATATTAATAACGTACAAGCTTCATAAATGTACAGTGTATTATAAAAATATTTGTTACAAAATTTTAAAACGAAAGAATATCAATAAAAATATAATTATTTTTGTTTAATAAAATTATAGTTTTTAATCCAATAATATGAAATATCCATTAATATTTGTTTATTGTTTTTCACCTGGAAGTTCTTAGGTGCGTTAAAAAGAAACATTTGACCAGAAGGTTGATTAGTGATCCCCACAAGTATAATTCTCATTTAGCTTCCAAATTCCAATGGCACCCCGTGATTTTCAAGCCAATCCAATCGAACAGAGACAAAGAAAAGAAAGAAAAACGCGCTTATGACTTCCATCTTCCATCAAAGTCAAACTAGGAAACCTCACCAAATACTATAAACAATTAGCTTCACTTCATATTTTTATTTAATGAATGAATAAGGATAAAGCAGAAACAATTTTATTTTGCCTACCCTTGTAAGCGTTCTACTTTTCTTAATTTTATCGTAAAATTGTTTGGTTAGACGTCACTCCAATGAAAATATTATCA
Source organism: Glycine max (assembly GCF_000004515.6). NCBI lineage: Eukaryota > Viridiplantae > Streptophyta > Magnoliopsida > Fabales > Fabaceae > Glycine > Glycine max. Next base: position 49,971,808 of record NC_016091.4, read on the forward strand.
ATTCAATTATGGCACATATAATTGATATTTTGAGGACACAAGTTAAAAAATAATAATCACATATGAAATACCAATGTTAATTTTTTTTATAATTGGATATACTAATAAACATCTTTTAATATTTTTATACCTTTAGTGTGTTTAATAACGCTTAAATTAAGAGAAATTGTTACTTTTTAAAAAAGTTTTAAGAAATTAAAAACAAATAATTGTTATTTTAGAGCAAGTTAAATCAAACACATACTTATTTTTTAATTGGGATACTGAAATGTTAATAAGTAATTTATAGATTTGATTAAAAAAATAATTGTACTATATTATGGATGTCTTCCCCTCAAATAAAATCCCTTTCAACAAAAATTATTTATATTAAAAATAAAAAAGTGTTAATTAAATGATTAAAAATAATTTTTTTATGCTAAATAGGATATAAGATGTGTCAGCATAAATCAATTTATTTGTATAAGAGAAAAGTTTGAAGGAAGAAATGATGTCTCGGTGTCCAAGATTTGTTTTAAAGAAAAAAGTGAGAGTTCGAACTTATTTTTGAGAAAAATATTATACATTTTCATAATTTTTAATAAAAATTTATTTAATAAAGGTTAAATTAATTTATTATTTAAGTTTAATTTATTCCTATAATTATTTTAAATTAATCCTCTAATTTTTTAAAATAATTGAATTTAGTTCTTCGTCTAAAGGATAAGAAATGATAATATAATTTATTAATTAAAAATCATCACAAAATAAATATCAAATTAAATCTAAATAATAAATTAAGAGTAAAAATACTAATTTAACCTTTAATAAATAATTGTCCTGTTGATAATCAGGACATATATAAAGCTGTCGACATTGAAAATAACAAAAGAAATAATAAATTGATAGACGAAAAGAGGAGCGGGCGGTGGAATAAGTATTGTTTTTGTGTTGGAATCCCAAATTCATTTCTTCACTTTCTCCTTCTCAACTCTTCTTCTATTCTGATTCTGATTTGTCACACACACACACGCAGGTAACGTTTCTTCAACCTCTCTATACGTAATCTATGACTGGGTTTTTTCTCTTTGTCAACACTTCACTATGTGTGTGGGGTTTTAGGTTCATTCGATCTCTGCAACATAAATCCTTAATCTATTTCTTTCGATTTCTCTTCTCCTGCCTCATGTTTCCAACTTAGTTCTTTGATTTGGCGTGATTATGATTTGCTTTTTTCCTCCTTATGCACGATTCAGTGTTTTACTTCCCCATAGGGTTTATTTGACATTTCTGGATTTCGATCAGCTAGTCAATTGAGCCTCTCTTCTGTCAATTATTCAGTTTTGATGCTCATTATGTTGCATTCTTTCTTTCTGAGTCTGTTTTTGTTTTTATTAACCACCTATTGAATTGACGGAATGAACGTGGATTTTTTGAATCCTAGATTACTGATCGGATAAGTGCTGTTGATATTTGGTACGATGCACTCTACAATTTTGACAGGTATTTTATTGATGTTGTTACATTGTATTTGGGTTTGCAGAAAGGTTGAAAGTAGAGGGACTTGATTCAGTGGAGGTGGAGAGAGATGGCTAACAACGCAGCTGCTTGTGCTGAGAGAGCAACTAGTGACATGCTCATTGGTCCTGACTGGGCAATCAACATAGAGTTGTGTGATATCATTAATATGGACCCTGGGTATTGTCCTCGTCTCTTTCTTTGTTTCTCTTTATCACCGATCACTGCTGAAATCTCTACCTGTGCTTTGCTTGGAGAGTCAGTGGTCTGCTGTATGATTAGTAAATTTATTTTTCCAATCAAACTGAACTAAACTGGAATCTTAGTTTGCTGGTTTTATACCAAAAATGCTTGTATTGTGGTTCAGTTTATTCATTGGTAATCTTGCACCCCGAAGATGTTAATTAATTTGATGTTTTTTGTTTTAGAAAATAAAGACTGATTTGGTACTTCTTTTACTCTCTTATATGTTGGTAAAAGGCGGGAGGGTAAGTTTTATCTTGCACTCTTTCTGTGCTAGAAAGGGTTCTGTGTTGTCTATATAGTGTGAACAAGAAAACTGCCTGGCCTATTGTATTTGACAGAGTCAACATTTATTGTGCATCTTGACATCAGTATATCATTATTGTTTTCTGAAGTTTTGACTTGCTGTTTTTATGTTATGGACTGAACTATTTGTGAATAAAATGGCTATCTTAACTGCTGCTAGCCCATTTCTTTCTCATAAAGCAACTTCCAATTGTTCGGTTTCATTGAAATTCTTGAAAAGGGGGAAAGTGGGACCACTAATAATGTATCACAAATATAACTGAACCAAGAAAAGTATAGGTTTTAATTTTTGAAGGATTGTTAAGTTGGAAACTATTAAGTTCTTATCATATAGAAGACAATTGCAGGCCGTCTCAGAATTGTTAAGTTGGAAACTATAAGTTCTTATCACATAGAAGACAATTGCAGGATGTCTTAATTCTGAGAATCAGTTAATTTAGTTGTATTTAATGGCTTAATGACACTTTTGGTACCTAACAGTAATTTCTCCAGTGTTGATTTTGGCCTGTTTATTTTATATTGGAATAAACAATATTGCCCCCCTAGTATTCAAATTGATGCAATTTAGTTACCTTTTATCATTTTGCTATTGATGTGATACTATTTTGCTGACATAATATCATGCTACATATGTCACAGTGAAAAAGTGCACTTGAATATAGATAAATCCATGTCAACAATAGATGAGGAATTCAATTGTATCAATTTGAATATTGTGGACATTATGTTGTTTCATTCAAAACTAGGGAGGGGGGGGGGGGGGGGTGCGCTAAAACCAAAATTTGATGAAAACAGGAGGACCAGAAGTGAAATTAAGCTGCTTTTGCATTTGATCTTGTATTTTAGTTTTGGATCTCAAGTATGTAATTGATTCAATTCATCCTTATGTTGATTTCTCATGGGTATTCCTTAATTATATTGTTCCTGATATTCTGTGTTATAACTAATTCAATTTGCAGGCAAGCAAAGGATGCTTTGAAGATACTCAAGAAGCGTTTGGCCAGTAAAAATCCAAAAATACAGCTTCTGGCTCTTTTTGTCAGTATTTTTTTTCTTTTACTTTTCAATAATTGTTGAGTATTTAACGTACTTTGATATAGTGTATTAAATATGTGTTATCAGTTATTACTTATTACTATATTTTTACATTTTTAAAGGTATGTTATGCAAAAGTCCTCATGGTCATAACTCATAAGTTTTTATTTTTCCATGATAAAAAGAGATTAGGTGTACAATACTTTAAAAAAGAAAATTATCCATAGATTTGTGCAGGTGGTTACAAAAAGCAATGATTACCTGACATGGGTTCTTTGTATTTGATCTAGGTATTGGAGACTCTTAGTAAGAATTGTGGTGAAAGTGTATTTCAGCAGATCATTGAGCGGGATATCTTACATGAAATGGTTAAGATAGTGAAGAAGAAGGTATTTATTTGTTTTGACACTCTATATTTCATTTTTAATCTTCCTTCTGTAACTGTATTTTGGAAATGGAAGACTTTCTTATCCATTGCTGCTTTCTTTTAATGTAATTGTACAGCCGGATTTAAATGTGAGGGAAAAGATACTGATTTTAATTGATACATGGCAAGAAGCTTTTGGGGGGCCAACTGGAGTTTATCCTCAATACTATGCAGCATATAATGAATTGAAGGTGAGCTTGTGCATCTAGATATTACTTTCTGAGATTAATTTATGCTTTGCAAGCAATAATTTTACTGTTAAACGTTATGCATGAACATTTCTGTTGCTGTACATTTGTACTGTGAGAAATGTGAAATGCTTTCCTACTAGAGTCTGATTGAGGTCATCATTGTTTTTTCTGGTATTTTTATTAACTTGGTTAATGTGTTATATTGTTACATGAGCTGCACCCAACTGTGTGCTTGCATTGTTGACTCTTCAGTATCCAATCTTGGAAATCCCACTCTCTCGAACACCTGTATGCTGATAATTAATAGGCTTAATTGCACTTTCTTTCCACTCATCTTTCATGTTTCTGCAAAATTTGCCCCAAACTATGAAATTTGCACATTTTGTCACCCAACTTTTTTTTTGCACATTCTACCACCGAACTTTCTAAATTTCGCGCATTTTGTCACCCAATTTCAAAACAAAATGCCTAATTATAATATAGGGGACATACATGTGCAAAATTTTGAAAATTGGGTGGCATAATGTGCGGATTTGCAAGTTGGGTGTCAAAATGTGCAAAAAAAGAGTCAAGTGGCAAAATGTGCAAAATTTCAAAAGTTGGTTGGCAAAATTCATGAAAATGTGAAAGATGGTTGACAAAAAGTGCAATTAAGCCTGATTAATAATATATAAAAAATTAATGTTCAAATCTAACATATCATTAGGCACACCGATAACATATCAACTCATTGTTCTAAACTAATATTTCATTAAGTTGTTGCTTTTTGACTTAGAGCTAATGTAATGTTTTGATAATTAACAGTCTGCTGGAGTTGAATTTCCACCACGAGATGAGAATAGTGTACCATTCTTCACTCCCGCTCAAACTCAGCCAATTATTCATTCTGCTGCAGAATATGATGATGCTACTATTCAGGCTTCTCTTCAGTCAGATGCATCTGACCTTAGGTGCTCTTTGAACTTTTATCACATTCTTAATATTCTGATCCTTGTTTTTATTGTGTGGCATGGGGTTAGTTAATGATGTTGTTATATATTTTAAATTTTGTAAGGAAATTAGCAGGGTATTTATCATAATAATGAATAATGTAAATTTTTGGTTTCTTAATTTTGAATTTATGCATTTTTGGATAAGTTCCCTGCTTTCTATAACTTGGATGTATATTGCAAGGTAGGTCGCCATTGGTAGAAATCTGGTCAATTTCAATTGCAATGAAACTTCATGCTTGGAAAAGATGATAAAAAATAACAAGTTGATAGGTTATTTGAAAATTTGTTCATAGCTACCCTATGCCACACACTCACATGTTAATGATGCTGTGTGGCCAGCAGTTATGCTGTCAATGACTTCTATACCATGGTGAAAGTTATAAATTTTATTTACCTTGTTATCCCTTTCTGAAATTGTTCCATCGGAACATTGGACCATCTCTGCCTCTTATACATTTGCTTGTAATTTTGTCGTGTATAATTCTATTTTAATGATTATGATGTGTTTATTATAAATTGTAACAGATGACTTAGAGGTTACTTGTTAACATACCTATCTGCCATAAATACAAAGAAGTTAATCATGTCTATTGGATTTTATCGAGCATCGTTTACAATTATATGCCTATTCTTGAATTTCTTATTTCTGTTTTTAAGTTTCTCTGCCCATTTAAATATGGAGCATACTTGTGGTTTAAAGTCTGAAAAGATGGAATTGCTCATAATTTTGTACAAGCATACTTTTGTAGTATATTTGATTGACTATAGTGCCAATGTGTCATTTCCTCCATAATTATGAGATTCTCCCTTTGAACACGTACGTCTAATCGTAGAATGATATTTTGGAACAAAGCTTTATACAATCAATGCAAAATAGGATCTAACCACAAAAAGGTTTACCATCTTAATTCTTAAGGCATGTGATTTTTTTGGTTCATGGGTTGAACTATAATGGTATATATGTTCCTCTTTGGGCAACCTTAGGGATGCATCCCTCACATTGGCCTGATGCATTTAGGACTTGGGAGTAGTGATTCCCTTATAGGTTAAGATATGCTGGTGGTGTTAATTTATTTAGCGAACCCTTTCTTAGATAGTTACTAGGAGAATTTTGAAGCTCTTCTGAACTGTTGCTCTCTTTGCTCTATTTTTGGTTGTTCTAGGAGTCCTCCCCCCCCCCTCCTCTCTTCTTTATCTTAACAAGTCATTTTTCATGGGAAAAAAATGTTAGGGTTTGTTTTATCTGTCTCTAACTTGATTTGCTTATAAGCAGTTTGCTAGAGATTCAAAATGCTCAAGGACTAGCTGATGTATTGATGGAAATGCTTAGCGCCTTGAGTCCTAAAGACCGTGAGGTGATATTAGTATTATTATTATTATTTCTCGTTCCTTTTCTGCTAGCTTCATTCTGGAACCTCTGTTTTTCTTGTTTATGAAGTATTGGTTTGAGCTTTGAAATTGCTGTATTTCTGTATCCATCTTTTCATATTCTGCTAGTTGTTGTGTGGTACTATGGAATTCTTGATCTGGAATCCATCCAATTTAGCAAATTGAAGTAAGCAGGTTGTGAGAATTAGTAATTTTCTGATTAAGACCTAAAGAAGTATGCATTCCCCCGCTACCCTGGCACTGCTGAAATGTGTCATTTTTAGGTTAGACTCCTAAATGTTTTTGTGAGACTCCAAGGTTTTCTAGTTATTTTTCCTTCATGCTAATCTTTGGCCACAGGATATCAAATTTCCAGTTCCAATATCAAGATCATTCAAGAGTTACAAAACTTAGTGGGCCCAAGATCAAGTTACTTATTATCTAGCCATTGTACAAAATTCAAGCATAATTTATCATCTAGAAGAATGAAAAATCAGTCAGGGTACATTCATAGCTTTGAATGAATCACTGATTGTTAATCCATTCCCCTTTTCTAATCTTAAGTCATAATTTGTTAACTCTTGCTTAGGTTGAAGTTCTGAATACACATTGTATTTAGCTGAGGTTCAAGAGTAGCTAACCATGAATTTTTTGAGGCATTAGAATCTTGAACATGATTGGGTCCTGTCCATGAAAACATTCCTTGCAAGTGCAGAACAAAGATATAGTTCAAACTTAATGCTTTTGATTGTCTTATATTAACTTTTTAGCTCAGTGCAAAACTGTCATGGCAAGTTGTCATTTTTCATTTGTTTCTTAATATTCTGGGCAAAATATGTCAGGGTGTGAAGGAGGAAGTGATTGTTGATCTTGTTGACCAGTGCCGTTCATACCAAAAGCGTGTCATGCTTCTTGTGAACAATACTACGTAAGTTTTTGTTTCTCTTCTTTTAGTTACCAAGTCTCTTTGTGCAATTACAAAGAGTGACTGTAATGGTTACTTCACTTTCAGGGATGAGCAACTTTTAGGTCAGGGATTGGCACTGAATGACAGCCTTCAGCGAGTACTCTGTCGACATGATGACATTGTGAAAGGAACTGCTGATTCTGGTGCCAGAGAAGCAGAAACTTCAGTTCTACCACTTGTAAATGTAAACCACGAAGATGATGAATCAGAGGATGATTTTGCTCAACTAGCCCATAGGTGAACCCCCAAAAGTTCTTGCGAACATTAAATCCTGGTTAAAGTTACTTCATCTTTTTTAGTTGGGGGGGATCAAAGGCTTGACATATTTTCATTTGATAATTGATATGATACCCTATATAGTTGATATATATGCATTATTCCCCGTGAAAAGAGGTCCTCCATTCCCCTTGTCTTTTTCTCTTTATCTTCAGTTTCATAAACATTTAAATTTGAATACCATGATTTCAGGTCATCACGTGATACTCAGGCACAGAATCAAAAACCAGCCTATGACAAGGCAGAACCAGGGAGGATAAACCCACTCATTCCACCACCACCAGCATCAAAGAAGCCGGTCTACTCTGGCACCGGCATGGTTGACTATCTCAGTGGTGATACATACAAGACAGAAGGATCTCCTGAAAACTCAGAACCCACTTCATTTACAGCTCCCCTTCATTCTAGCCCTAATCCAACCTCGTCAACTATTCCATCTCTGTCTTCCTCTCATCCTCATGCTGTGAGTACTACCTCATCACCAATTTTTAGCAGCGAGCCTGTGTATGATGAACAACCATCTTCTGAGGACAAATCTTCGGAGTGTCTGCCTGCAGCTCCCTGGGATGCTCAATCTCCTGGCATCATTCCGCCCCCACCTTCAAAGTATAATCAAAGACAACAGTTTTTTGAGCAACAAGGTGTATCTCATTCAAGTAGTGGATCCAGTTCCTCTTATGACAGCTTGGTGGGACAAACTCAAAATCTCTCCCTGAATTCATCCACCCCAACCAAACAACAGAAGCCAGAAGATGCCCTTTTCAAGGATCTTGTTGATTTTGCCAAATCCAAAACCTCATCATCTTCCAAACCCAATAGGTCATATTGATATGTTGTGTTTGTTTGATTGCTTATGCTGGTACAGTTTATAAATGTTGTTTATCACGTTTTACTTCAGACCGCTGAGACGACCGTTTTGTGGTTGGTTAGGACCCTTCGGATATGAACTGACCATGCGTGTACTTACATATATTTCTTATATTCATGTATATTGTTCATATTGAATTTGTTGCCTTATGTTTTCAATAATATCAGATTCTTTAAGGATCAGAGTCTCTTCAAATTTGCTGGTCGCAAAAAGGGAATAGGTGATTATAGCATGGGCAATTTTAAGCTCTTGTAGCTCCGGGCTCCAACTGCCCAGACCCTAGTTGATGACCGACAAATTAGAAAAAATGTTCAAGCCCAAAAGATAGTAAGACACAACATGGAAATTATATAGTAAACAATTTTTATCAGTGTCTGCTTCCTCACCCAGAGTCTTGAGAAAAGTTGCATGGCAATTAGAGTTATCCTTAGTCAGTAGTCATCACTGAAAGCCACTAGATCCTGCAATCCTTTTCATAAGGAGTTGGACATAGGGTGAAACCTCTGGACTAGATAACATTAATTTGCTTCATAGATGAACTAATTCATTATTGAGGAGGACAACATTTAAAAGAAGTTATTGAAGGAAAAATATTTTTTGCTAAATTTTGTTGTGTAATTGCGTGTTTTGCCTAGCATTGAGCAGCACGTACGTTTGCAATTTTTAACATGAAGGCAAAAAGTTACAAATAGTTGCTTCTGCTTTAAACATGGACACTAAATAAAGTTAAATATTCGTGTCTTATACCTTTCCATGGCCCATCGTCAATTTTATAACAATTACTTTTCAACATAATACTATATTGCCGTTGGGACTGGAGGAACCTTCGTATCGCATTAGCATGCACAATGTAGTGCAACTAATTTGTCCGTTTTAGTGCATATACGTGTGCATAGATCCAGTCCCACAGATAACGTAAAAGCTTTTTTTTTTTTTTAAGGAAAGGCAACGTTAAAGCTAATGTCCTATTTCCATTCCTTTTTCATCAATTTACCAAATAAACGCTAGTTTATGATAGATGGAAAATGATCCTTGTTTAATAGTACTTCAATCAGTATATAGTAAATCTATTTAAATGAAAATCTATATACTTTTGTTACAGGCTTTAAGATGATATGTTACATGCCTGAGTGGTGATAATTAAAGCTCATATATTTACTTTAATTCGGTAACACTATTTCCAGCTAAAAAAATAGAAATAATATAAAAAAGGCATTGAATGGTACGTCTATTTAATGATTCGAAATGCATGAAAATAAGAAATAACTTCATTTATTTAGTAAAGAAATATTACATGTTCCATGAGAACCTGTTACGATCAGACACACAGTAGGTAGTTAATTAAATGTGTACTTTTACGTATGTAGATATATATGAAGCACATGTATAGCATAGTTTTTTTTTAAACAAAGAGAATAATGGCTTGCTAAGTTGAGCTGACCATGTAAGCAAGGATGCGTTGCCTTATCTTTCCACATATGAAGATGAATATTTTCCTCTTGATGCTTCCTCTACTTGGAGGGAATGAGTCTTTTCTGTTGCTATTATATGATGATGCTGGCCTAGTTCGATGCACTGATCCCATTCCCACGTGCACTTTCTTTTCCATGAGAATGAGATATATAACCTGATATATCTGATAAGATATATATAGTGGGTTTGCAAGAGAGGTAGTAAGTGATATATGCATATATATATGAATACAATATGTGCTGTATAAACTATAAAGTTAGAATAGGAACCTTCGTGGTTCATTACAATTTGCTAGTTAATGCTTATAAAATGCCGATAATAGCAAGGTTCAAGCAAGAGCAACTATTTTCGTACTAACTTAATTTATATCCAAGCACAAAATGTGTATAGTCTAATGCGCAACGCATTTGATTCTTGGGCATTGTTTACATCGTCTACTTCAAAAAAGTTAAGACTGAATTGAGGTAATGTACGGTCACCACCACTATAGAGGGGGAGGGACAACATCCGTATTTAAAATTACAGTCGTCGGATAAGATCTGTGATCCAGCATGCTATTAGTTCGGAAAAACTTATTTACATTTGAATTTATCTTATGACATATTTGAAGAATTCATGAAAATAACTTATGATTTTTATATATATAAACTCTTTTCAACTTATTTTAATAAACCTTTTAGGGTAAACTTATGAAAATATTGTAATGTAGTGTATCATTCTTATATTTAAAAAGAATCTGCCTCAAAAAGCTTTGAAATTAACCCTTACCCGTTTCAAAAATTAAATATATAAAAGTTAACTTGTAGATAAATATTGTTTTCTATCCTGTATATAGTCAAATTAAGTTTTTTTTTTTTTTAGAGTAACATTCACACTCTCTGTATTTTTTCTCAAATTACATCTGATATCCCTTATTGTTTTTATATTACTTTTACTCCCCTTCTGTTAATAATGTTGTTAACTAATGTCAATTGAAATATGTGATCCTAATATTTTTGTATTCGCATCGCTTGTGTTTTTCTCAAATTACACTCGATATCCCTTCTTTTTTATATTACTTTTATCCCCCTTTTATTACATCATTAACTAGTGTCAATTGAAATATATGAGCAGAAGAAATAGTCTTAAAATTATTATTAAATGCTCAATAAAAAATTAACAAGTGATCTTGGGAATGAAACTTTTTTAAGGCAATATCAATTTTTTCTTTAATAGTTGACTCTTACTTAATTGTTGTTAATACTTGAAGAAGATGTAGCTCTTGATTGAGATATTATATCAAGCACCTAGTCATCAAAAATAAATTTCAAAGAAAAGAGTTAAAAATACAAATGCAACAACAAAACACTAAAATTTGAAGCAAATGATCATATTTACTCAATAAGTATTGTTGGAAACATGTCCAACAATAATGCAGTAACCAAACGACTCAACACGTACCAAAAAAATTGTACTAAAAAAAAAAAAAAGAAGGAAGGATGCTAACACATGCGTACCAACAAGGTAGGTTAACGTCCAACAAAAAGCTGGATTCACATCCAATCAGAGAAAAAAAAAAGAAGGAATAATATTAAAATATTTTTAGGTTGAAAATAACATCATGTCTTTTATAGAGTTAAGAGAAAGAAGACTAGAGTATTTTAGACATAAATTTTCATTAAAAGTCATGTGATCATCATATGTCTACTTTCCGTTGTTTAAGAGGGGAGAGAGGGGGTATGGGTGTAATGTGAGCTAAACAATTAAGGAAAAATTTTAGGATGCAAGAAAGGAAAAATGTCAGATGCAATTTGAAAAAAAATATAAGAGATGCAAGTGTAATTTTTTTTGTTAACTCTTCAGTTTATCAGAAAAAAAAACTTTGAGTAATTCGAAATCCAGCCAAAAAATAAGTAAAATCTCTCTGAGAATTACTTTTTAATTCTATAGTCAAAAACTAAATATATAAAAGTTATATTGTAGATAAATATAAGAAAAGCCTTGAAATTAAGTTTTTTTATCTTTTAGTCAAATTCACAAATCATAATAATAATAGATAAATATTATTTTTATTTCAACAAAAATGTTCTAAACATTTAATTTCTATGTAGTGTTAGTGTTACCATCTACCAATTAAAAATTAATTAAAAATTATTGTGAATATACTTTTTAAGATAACTATTGTAAAATTCATCAAATTTACAATACACACAACAATTTGAGACCGGATGAGAGTATGGAACATACCATTTACTCGTATTTGAATGGAAATTATGTAATGTTAAAAATTATCCACGTATCATTATTTAATTTTAAAATTTTACAATAGCAGTCACAGAAATCATAAAAGCAAATTGCCTTGGTGGCACAAGAAATCTGCTTTTGTGCAACTTTACATTTTTCTTTTGGTTTTGGGTCTTCCCAAAGATACATAGTTTCTTTTTGGGATTAGTTCATTCTTGCAAGCTGAATTTTGCTTTGTCTAACCCACCTGAATTGCTGAGCTGTGGGAGGAATTGGGATACAAACAAATAATCCAAGTTATTGATATATTTCAAAGAAGAAAAGCAAAAAGAGCTTGGAAGATGGACTTTGGGCTCCGCAACTTTTCAGGACTATCTCTTCTTATTGACCCTTGGAACTGATCTGCTTGTTTTCCCTGAAGACAGAAGAGACAAAATTAGAAAAGCAAAATCAGTTATTGCTTATATCAGTCATTTTATTTATATTTTAAATCCTCAAACATGAACGGTTATGAGATATTGGTAACAAATAACATTGATTAGAAAAATAGTAAAGTACGATCAGAAATTTCCTTTTTCTTTTCATAAGTAGAGTTTATTTTGTTTAGAATTTATTGAAATCTTGATGGTAGCAAATTTGTGTTCTAAGCAAACAAGTAAAATTCCAAATCCAAATTCCCAATCATTGTTCATTTCCACATGTCTTAATTTTACCTCCATTGCATCCTTGAGAGGTCCCCAACATTCCATCCTGTTGTATTTTTCTGAGCAAGAATGAAAATATACTCTAACTATAGAATCCAGCAATTCAGGATGCTCACGGAAAAGTGCAGAGTCTCCACAATGAATTGCTTTGAGTACCTGGCATACCCAAGTCAAGAATCCAACCATGTGTCATATATTAGCATTTTTATAAAAAAATTCTTTAAAAAATCAGAGACTCATCCTTGCAATTAATAATACGAGAACATAGCAACCTCCTCAAGAATTCACTAATTATTTCCAATTGAAGCTAGAATTTGTGCAAATACAAGATAGAACACATTTTGCACAACATACAAGATTGAAGAGGAAGTTTAGGAGACGACATATTATTCCATTGTAAACATCCTTTATAAGCTTTCTTATTCATTTTGAGCAATGGAAAGATTTGATAAGGAACAGTTCACCAATACCCCCTCCCACAAAATACTCATGAAAGCTTTTGAGGAGGTTGTCATGCATAGCATAATACTTAGATCAGTCCTATAATTCAGATTTTTTTGTTTTGATGGGATCTACAAGTTTAATGCAAACATACCAAAGGCATCTCCTTGGAGAATATGTGATATCTCAATTCAGCAGCCAGATCCAGGAAGGAATTGGGACCACTGACAAAGCAATGAACATGTAGGCACATATCATTTTGCACTTTCTTCCATTCAGCTACAACATCATCCTTCTCATACCACCCTCTCAACTGTCAGTCACAGAAGGAATTGTATACATAAAATACGCATAAATTAAGAGAACTAATGTTCTTGCTCAACATATGAATTAGGCCCTAGTTTCCAAGCTAAGCAGTAAGCATGCAAGAGTAAAGATACAAACCTGCTCTAGGTTTATCACATTGGACACCGCTAAAGTCAGATTAGCTGTAAAGTCACAATGGGATAGAATGTAGGTTCTTGGAATAATACTAGCGTGTTTGTTTATCTGATCTTCCAATAGAACAACCTTCAGTTTTGAAGCTTCAAATCTTGCTGAAGGAACCAAAAGCCTAACAGCCTAAATAAAATAAAAACAAAACCCTCTTATACAAGGAATATCAGTGATACTAATTATAACACATCAAATAAAAAAAAAATTGTATTGCTATAACGAAACGAAACAAAGATATCCAATGTTGTAAGATTAAACTGAAGTCAAGAAAGAGAAGGAAGGTATTTGGTGTTCATGGACTACTGTGAGAAATTATTTGGATGGATCTCAAATTGCAAATAATTATCTCTCGAAGCATATTGGTTTTGTGCATGAATCAAGAAACGGAATCTTAATTTTGTAAATTGGAACTGGAAGCCAGAAGCCAGATTACCCATTGAAGCTGTTTATCCATAATTCAGTGATAACTGTAATGCAGCCAATAGTCAAAGAATGCAATTGCAATAGGCCAACAAAAGTAAAAATCTTTTACAGGTATAATCTTAATATCTCTATAGATAAGGAAGTGAAATACAGGAAGCATAATTCCATCTACAAATTTCACATATGAGTAATAAGGAATTCAAAATAAATAAATAATTTCAGGAAATGAGGACTTTCTGTTGCATCTGGTCTAAATTTAAATTTCCTGCTTTATCGTTAAGATTGGCAAAACACAATGCTGGGTCTTGGGAGTTGAGTTCAGGTTTGCATACTCCATTCATTTCAAAATAATTGTCACTTTTGAAGTATTAGTTTATTTCAAATTATTTGCCATTTTAGAAAGGACAAAACTTAAATGCAGTTTCTTAAATACTTTTGGTGTTGTTCTTCAATTGGAATTAGAGTTTCACTTCGGTAATTTGCATAGTAAAGGATTGTGTTAAATATCAACAATGGCAGATGGATAGGACATTCAACATGCAAATTCATGACCCAAAAAGCCTAACAAACTAGTCACATTAAACATGTAAATATCCACAACAAAAAAACCAACAATTTCAATTCCCTTATGCTAGCCACTAAAACCAAAATGCAGGCAGGCAACACTGAATGCATGACAATGGCAGGACATATCAAAGGGTATATAGGGGAGAGAAGGGCACCTCAGAAACAAGGGTGTTGTAGGATGGTGTGGCATTGGTGATGGACAAGAGAAAGGGTCTGCATCTAGTAGTAGTGGATGATGTTTTTGACATGATGTGGTTGGTGGTGGTGGTGGTGATGAACTCTCTGGTTGGTGAAAATGTAAAGGCATTGTAAGAAGCACAATGACATGCCATTGAACATGCATAACACAGTGCTCCTCTTCATGTTTCACAAGCCACCATTGTCTTCTTCTCAAGCCTTAACAGTGGCGGAGAAGGAAAGAGAAAGTAAAGTGGTGTTCTTGGTTTTGTTCCTTCGTGTGGACTGTGATTCAGACCCCACATTCGAAAATCTCCGTTGTCACTCTATTTCTTCCACACGTTTATTTATTTATTTATAATAATGGAAACTTATAATATATTGTACGTAGTTTTAACACGATGCATGATTTGAGAATGGAGTTGAACGTTGTGCCACGCCATCAAAGAGCTCAAATTTTGGATAACATGTTGTGGATGATGTAGTGACGTGGCTTTACTTGGGTCAACAGTTCGGTGTGACACCAATCCTGATCTGCTTCAGGCCTTCAACTTACTTGGACTTTGCTATTCCCACTTCCTTTCTTTTCTAAGTTCATCTCATTCTTCCTAATTTTTCATTTTTTTCTTTTATAAAATTGACATACACAATCGAAATTATTCTATACCACGATAGACCTTGTCCAGACACACAGTAGAAATAATTTTCATAGTATGTCTCCACAAAGATTTTTCAAAATACACAACGAATACATGTTAAAAACATATTTCCAACTTGATTTATTTTATTATATTTTTCTCTTATAAGTACTATCTATATCAGGTCATTTTTTTATTATTAAGAAGACATTTCAAAAGAAGACAAATCCTAGTGATACTGTTTTTAAGCCTCTCTTTCTTACACTCTTTACTTGATTAGTTAAAATTTATTTAAAATCATCAATTTTTATGAATTTCACATTTTATTAAATGATTCTCTCTTATGATTTAGATGTGAGACCAATCAAAATTAGTGATTTACAATAAATTTTAATTAATCATAGAAAAAAAAATCTAAACAAGACACTAGCATTCCTTATAGGGATATATAACTTTAATTTAGGTTGAAGAAACAATCTCTTGTTCACCGTTGTATTTTAATTAAAGGCAAAATTATAAATTTAGTCTCTCTATAATTTAATTCATGAATTTAGTCTCCAATTTTTTAACAATTTTGTTATTGGACGTTGACGGTTGTTTGTTATTATTGATCGTCACGTGTCGCACTTTTATTGAACGTTGACGATCATGTGTCGTGCATGTATTGAATGTTAATTTTGTGCACTTAATTAACGTCAACCTCCAATACAATCGTGAAACATAGTGGTTAATGTCCAATAAAAATGCGACACTTGACGGTAAACATTAGCAAGCAACAATCAACATCCAACTTTGAAATTGAAGACTAAAATAACGGAATTGCAAAAAGATTAAATTCATAAATTAAATTATAAGAGGATCAAAATTGAATTTTAAGACAGATAAAAAGACCAAATTTATAATTTTATATTAATTAAATATCACCATATTGTATTATATGTCTAAAGAAATCTTAAAAGTCAAAAGTTAAATATCATAAAATTTATTTATATTATTTTAAAGTCTTAATTAAATAAAAAGATATTTTTAAATTCTTTAAAATTTTAATCCAATATCCCTTAAAAATCTTACTTTAACTTTGATCGACACCTATGATTTAAATTGTCAGTACTTTAGTTTGAACTAACCCACCCATACTCATTGGACCTCTAGTCCAATCCAAAACCGAAAATATTATTGTACTTGAGCAGAACAGAACAACTCACAAAACCACGAGTGATGAATGATGTACAGGACAGTGAAGACACATGTCAACTTCTTCTCATAGTCAAATACTCAGCGACAAATACCTCTATGAGCTTGATATTTTTAGTTAGCACACAGTAAAAGATAGTGTTCTCTCTCTCTTTTTCAGTTTTTCCTCAATCAGGGGTCATTTCCTTATTATATTATAGTGACAGTGTTTGGCCTAAACGAGATTCCCCACATTCTTCTGCAACATCAAACTTGTCCTTCCTAAAAAATCTCACATTCTTTCACCTCTGTTGTGTCTCCAACAATAACATATACCTGTTAACGTGCTCTACTGAGTTGATGACGGAGAAATGTGAGCAACGACTGCTCTAGGAATCTCACCTCCTGGCCCTTAAGGTACAGTTCTATCCCCTTTCCTTGTTTTCACATTTTGCTTCCTTTCCTTCCAGAGTAGGATCTAAGGACCTTGCATCTGTGTATTGATGATCTTGCTATTCCAGAAGAATATTCCAAAAATGTGCTTATATGGGTGTCTGTTTTTTTTTGGGGAAAGTGAGTTTAAAGCTGGATGTTTTTTTCTCTTGAACCGTTATCTTCATTTCCCTTATTTGGGAATCTCGTCTCTGTTTTCACTTTTCATGTTTTGGGCTTTTTGGTATTTTCAGTTTCTTCATGGTTTCCCCCATAAGGTGTGTTCAGGTTTATGCAATTGTTGGTATTTGCACTAAATTTGCTCAGTTTTGGCTCACACATTCGCATCCTTGTGTGAAAATTCCTTTACTGGTTGGACTTTTGGGAGAAAGCTTTGATTTTTCTTGATAAAAGTTTATCCTTTATTCATGAAAATTTGATTTTTTTTTCCTCTTTGAAAGACAAATAGAGAAACCCGAATATAGAACATTACGCATCTATAAACTTTGATCGTGTTTGGTTGCTAGTAACAGGTAGGTACTTGTCAATCTCTCGCTTTCTGTCTTATTTTATGTTCATATCGTCATTGCTAAAACTGTTGATCTATGTTTGTTCTCCCTTCTTTCAACCTTCAAATTTGGAAATTTAGAAAGAACATTTGTTACCCTCTAGGGTTAGGCTTTTGGGTTTTATGCATTTGATATGCTGGTTTATTTGAATAACATGGTAAGGCAAAAACAAGATTTTCCTTCCAATTTATGTAAAGGAGATATCCTGACAAGTTACTCTCCAAGAGTTTTTTAAAAAGAAGAAAGCATCAACATTTAGCTGAGCTACATGATTTTTTTATAGATTTGATAATACTTTGCTCCCCTTTCTTGCTGTATTTATCTTAAAATAGCAGTAATTAGCCAACATGGCGCTGGGAAAGAATTCCCGAGGTGAGGGGAGGAAGTTGTCGAACTACTGTTCAACGGTCTCTGTCGCTGTGTTCGTTGCATTTTGTTTAGTTGGTGTATGGATTGTAATGTCATCCATTGTTCCAATTCAGAATTCAGTCATTCAGGTATCTGAGACTGATACCATTAATGATGTTAAAAATGTAGCAAGTGATTCCAAGCAATTTGAAGACAGATCTGGTGATATATCAGAAGAATCAACACAGGGAGATAGCCAGACTAAAAAATCTCAGAGTGGTGATAGCCATCCAGAAAACCTGGATGACCAAAAGGGAATTGAAAAAGTGTCTGATAATACCGAGGAAGAAAACCAGGAGGCTGTTGGGGACAACTCAGATGAAAAGAATGATTTGGAGGAGGGTCTGGGGAATACTATTGAGGAGAATGATCAAATGAGGAATGTCAAGCCGAGCACTGACGAGAAGGAGAAAGAATCAGATGGAAGCTTAAATTCAGAATCCAAAGAAACATCAAATGATCAAATTCATGATGATGAACTTAAAGGATCAATGGAAACTTTAGATGAAAAAGAATCTGACAAGAGCGCAAATGATAACAAATTAGGGACAGAAAAGAGTAAGGGTGAAGTCACACAACAAGATGAGATGGTTGGTGAGACTGAGGAGGAGAAAATAAAGAAAAATCTGCATTCAGAGACAACACAAAGTACTGGAGGGAGTAACACAGAAAGCCATGAAAACAATCCAGCTTTAAAAGAAGTTTCTATTACTGGTACCCCATCAGAAACTTTGATTGAAACTAGCACTGAAAATGGAACATGGTCAACTCAAGCTGCAGAGTCACAGCATGAGAAGGAATCACAGAAGTCTTCGGTTTCTATTGACAGCAGAACATATGACTGGAAACTTTGTAATACAACTACTGGATCAGAGTACATTCCTTGCCTTGACAATTGGCAAGCAATTAGAAAGCTTCAGAGCATAAGGCACTATGAACATCGTGAGAGGCACTGTCCTGATGAAGCTACCACTTGTCTTGTTTCTCTGCCTGAGGGTTATAGAAGCCCAATTAGGTGGCCCAAAAGCAGGGAAATGGTATGCAATACATAAAGTGGATGAAAGCCACATGCTGTTACTTAATATTAAATAATGAAATTCCATATTTTGGTGCCTATTGCAGATATGGTACAACAATGCTCCACACACAAAACTTGTCGTAGATAAGGGTCATCAAAACTGGGTCAAAGTTACTGGTAAATACCTTACTTTTCCAGGTGGTGGAACTCAGTTTAAACATGGTGCTCTTCATTACATTGAATTCATTCAGAAAGTAAGCCTTTCTCAGGTTTCTGTGTTGCAATGCTATCATTATCTCGTTAATATGTTGTTTTGCATAGCCAACTGCTCTTTGATTGGAATTCTGGCCCAATGGTTCCTGAACAGCCCACTAAGGCCCTTAAGTTAAAGTTACAATTATAGGCTCCATATAGGTAGATTCCAATCACTCTTAGAATCTGATTCTTAGTGATGGGAAAACAGAAACTTCTTAAGTAACATTCTAGCATGCAAAACACATAATATGTTGACATTTTTTTGAGGAAGTTACATCATTTATATTTTTAAGACACAGTAATAGTTGTCCATTGTCCTTAATATGAACTGACCTTCTCATTTTCATGTTAGCACTTACCTTATTTAGCTTTCCTTTTTCTGCTTTGTCATTGCAATATCACATCACACTGTAAGCTTGTTTGGTTCAAAAACATTTTCAAGTGTAAGCTTGTTTGATTTAATAAGTCAGCTTAGCCAATCCTTCATTTTGATAAATACATTTCCTTGACCTTTAATTCTTTTATGCAATGAGTTCAACAAACTTGTGAATACATTGTCTTGGAAATCAACCAGTGCCTTAGCTATCCTGCTCTCATTTGATTGATATATCTGTTATTTGACTTATTACCCCTCTAAATGGATACTTGTCTAATGATGCAGTCTCTTCCCAAAATTGCATGGGGGAAGAGAAGTCGTGTGATATTGGATGTTGGGTGTGGGGTAGCCAGCTTTGGAGGCTATCTGTTTGAAAAAGACGTTCTGACCATGTCATTTGCTCCAAAAGATGTGCATGAGGCACAAGTGCAATTTGCACTGGAACGGGGAATTCCTGCCACATTAGGTGTCATGGGCACTGTAAGATTACCCTACCCCGGTTCTGTCTTTGATCTTGTCCACTGTGCTCGTTGTAGAGTCCCTTGGCACATAGAAGGTGTGATAAAAGTTTTGATAAAGTTTTGTTTCTCTCAATACTTTTAATTCTCACCTATGCTTGACTCTTCTTGTAATACTCTATTGGTATGTACAATGCAGGTGGCAAGTTGCTCTTAGAGCTTAATCGTGTCTTACGACCTGGAGGTCACTTTGTATGGTCTGCTACTCCAGTGTATCAAAAGGATCCAGAGGATGTTGAGATTTGGAAAGGTAGAACCATTGAACCCAAATTCATGTTACTCTAGGAAATGAACTTATGGGTTGATTTTATACAAAACCATTTTGTTGCAGCAATGGGTGAAATTACAAAGTCAATGTGCTGGGATCTGGTGGTAATTGCAAAGGACAAATTGAATGGAGTGGCAGCAGCAATATATAGAAAACCAACTGACAATGAGTGCTATAACAACAGAATAAAACATGAGCCACCAATGTGCAGCGAATCTGATGATCCAAATACAGCCTGGTACTTCAATTTTTGACTATTTTTTGGCAATAGGCATGAATAGGATTCTCAAATAAGGAGGAATGGAGATAATGCTTTGAAAATTTCCTAATATGAATGCAATTTTTTTATATAAAATAATAGCAATACTAATCCAGACAATCCATAGTCTTTCTACCAAGAAGTATGAATTTATAATTGTTGATATACAAGTGAAAACAGTTTTTCCCTTGTCAATTTTTTGCAAGCTTTCTTTTGTTTGGAGATGCATAAATTTTTCTTAAAAGTTTTTCTACAGTAATTTGTTGGTATCTGGAGAGTACTGTTATGCAATGTCAGTCACCTAGCAATTTGTGTGTGTGAAGCTTAAGAAAAAGAATGAGATTCCTAATAGTTGACACTAAAATCAATTTAAGTATTCTTTTATTCAAATCCTTGACGTTCTTTTCTTCTGGGCTTGAATCACTAGAGCTAATTAAGAGAAAAGAATGGAGTTAAACATCTCAAAATAAATCACTCAGGTTCAAATTGCCTTCTATGCTAACATTCAAGAGTGTTGACTGTTGATAGTGCATAACTTAGTTGTAGATTATTCCTTTTTGAACAAGTTACTCTACTAACTTTAATGATATGTTCCAACTTCCATGTCTTCAGGAATGTATCACTACAGGCTTGTATGCACAAAGTGCCCGTAGATGCATCAGAGCGTGGATCAATCTGGCCTGAGCAATGGCCACTGAGGTTGGAGAAACCACCTTACTGGATAGACTCTCAGGCTGGTGTTTATGGAAGAGCTGCATCAGTGGAATTCACTGCTGATTACAAGCATTGGAAAAATGTTATTTCCCACTCGTATTTGAATGGAATGGGTATCAATTGGTCTTCAGTAAGAAATGTCATGGACATGAAAGCTGTCTATGGAGGGTAAGATATTATTTGTACTCGTGCATATTCCTGGTTCCTCTTTGAATGGAAATGAATTACTTTTTGCTTTTGTTCTGCTGGAAAATTATTATCTTTTGATACTGCTTCTCTTTCTTTCTCGGCTAAAAAAGTTTCCACTAGCAGGAGTAGGAGGAAAATGAGTACATATTCTACTCTAGTACCCAATAATTTCATGTGGTGTCTGCCAAAAGAATAAAACATCATTTTGGTCCTTGAAAGATTTGAGATTGGTCACATAAGTCCCTAAAAGATGAAAATCACAATCTTCATCTCTAAAAGATGAAAAGTCAGATCAATCTAATCCTTTTTTTACATCAATATAATCCTTAAAAAGGACAAAATCGATTGGCATTTTCATCTTTTAGGGATGAAAATGGTGATTTCCATTTTTTTGCTAACTAATGTGATCCTAAATTTTTTAGGGGCCAAAATGGCATTTCATTTGTGCAGAATGATCATCAGCCTTTTCAAGTACACTTCAGCGTTTCACACTTTTTCTTCTGTTAGTTTTTTGTCCTTTTAATTAACCCTTTTGAAAATGTTTACTGTTTTGAATATTTTCTTCTATAACTATTCTTTTAGAAATATACTAACTTGTGAATAATTGCTTGTCCTAAGCTGTAAGACTTTTTATTTGGGTGAATGCTTATAGACTTCATTATTTTTTGCTTTCTCTTGTGTCTTCAGCTTTGCTGCAGCACTCAGAGCCCTGAAAGTGAATGTTTGGGTAATGAATGTGGTTCCAATTGATTCTCCAGACACACTGCCAATAATATATGAGCGTGGATTATTCGGTATTTATCATGATTGGTGTGAATCATTGAATACTTACCCTAGATCATATGATCTTCTGCATGCCGACTCTATATTCTCAACACTTAAGGAAAAGTATGTTCAGTAATTTTAAAAATTATCAACAAAGAAATCTCCTTAGTCCTTATATTATATATCTCTGATTTAGCTGACACATTTTTGGATTCAGGTGCAACATACTGGCAGTGATTGCAGAAGTTGATAGGATCCTGAGACCAGAAGGATATTTGGTCATAAGAGACAATGTTGAAACTATTGGCGAGATAGAGAGCATGGCTAAATCTCTACACTGGGATATTCAGTTGACATATTCCAAAAATGGGGAGGGATTCCTTTGCATTCAGAAGACATTCTGGCGTCCAACAAAGGTTGAAACAGTTGCATCAGCCATTGCATGATTAGGAGACTTCAGCTTCACCATCTCAACAAGGCTGGCACACTCCTTTGTTTTGGCAGAATACGTCTTCTTTTACTTCTATGGTTGTATTACTAGTATTAAAGAGTGACACATTTACTTCTCTATGTAATATCTATTTATTATTTATTATTATTTAATGTAAATTCGTGCTTTATTATTCATCTAACACCCCTCTTACTTTATGTTATTTTGTTGATTCAATATTTTTATGTCCTGTCACATGAGCTCAGTTCTACTGATGAGGGTGGGTTGCAGTTGGAATCGAAATTATACACACATGAATCCCAGTAGAGTGGTAATTTGTTAGGAATATTGAATATGAATTTGCGTGGTACATGGTCACTATCTAAAATTCAGAAATTTTAATAGCTTTCATATACGTTTGATGTGGATAATTCTGATAAAGGTAAAAGCTACCATTTCTTACAACAGATGTTTTCTAAGTTCTAACTTCTAATTATTGTAGTTGTAGTCAATCCAAACAAGGACACCATTCGTATGTACCAACTTTTTCCTTAGTTAAACTAATTTAATTTTTAAGTTATACGTAATTAATAAAAAATGAAAACTCTAATCCTCTCAGGGGCATTAATCTTCCAAATTTTCTTCCAATTTCCAGACTCATTCAAAGTATGAAATTGATTGATTCTTTGAATAGGTTTTGTTTTATTTAAGCTAGTATAAGAACTTCGCCGAAAAAATTGGGGTAAAATAATTGACTCAGAAATGAAGAGAATCACGATGCATTTTCCACACTGAGAAAGGAAGCACACGCTTATTTCATCTTATTATTTACATAAACCAAAAAATAAATATATGAAGCGCATTGAGAAATAAACCAAGCAATCAGTTAATTACTTTAATTTTTTCATTTATAAGAGAAATATTTTTCTTGTTTGCAACCTATTCAAAGAAATACAAATAGTGTTTGCAAAAAAAAAAATACAAATAAAAAAAAACTATTCATATAAATTATGGGCTTATCATGGATATTATTTAGGAAAATGCTTGACGGTACGAAAAAAATTCGTACTTTTCACACGAAAGAGGTTGCTTAGCTGTTATCCGCAATTAATAAGTAGGAAAATAGAAATTCACCCCAGTCAGAGATTTAAAAGTAGCAACTTTAGATACAAAGTCCAATTATATAAGGAAAATATATAATCTAAAATTGTAAGAATTATATTCCTCTCTGCATCATTGAAAATAATCTTAAAATCTTAAGTGGTAGCAGAATGCAAGTATGCCAGGGCCCTGGCAGTTTCTGTTGCTATTTGCAATCTTGTTTTCCATGTAAGTCTTAAAGATTGACCTTGATTGTGAAGATGCTCGTAAACAGTACCATTGGGAACAAATTCATAAACAAGCAAGGGAACTTCTGTCTCTAAACAACATCCCAATAGTTTCACCACATTTCTATGGTTGATTTGAGAAAGCAATATCATCTCATTGATGAAATGCTCAACTTGGTTTGGGTTACCAATTCTGGACATTTTTATTGCTACAATTCTATTGTCAGATAATATTCCTTTGTAAACTGTTCCCTGGCCACCTTGGCCTAAGACCATGCTTTCATCGAAATTGTTGGTGGCCTGACTTAGTTCCTCCACTGTGAAGATTTTAGTCATTTCAGTTGACCCACTATATCTGACAACCTGTTGTTGTAATAACAGGCCACCGTTTTGTTGAAAATATTGCTCTCTAAGCCTGATGAGATTTCTCTTCTTCGATGTCCAATACATATAAAAGGTTCCCCCAAGAAGTGTTAAGATACTTACACTCACAGCTGAACATAGACAAGTGGAAACAAAATTATTTCCTGTCTGCTCTTGATGACACGTGTGATAAAAAATTATTTTGTAACTTGAATTGTATGAAAATCGCCTCAAAATATGAATTTAGATTCACAAAACAGTATGTAATTTATATTATATATTCTTTATACAAATTAAATGCCTTTTAACGATATTTATTGTAATAGTAAATCTGTGGTTAATCTTGTATGAATGAATCTAGAATAGAATGTTTTGTAATTCTAACAGACAATAATATACTCACTCAAAGCAATTATGATTATGCGGCTACTGCTGACTTTGGGACGACATCCTGTTCCATTATTTTTTCCATCTCCTTCATATCCTTTTGGACAAGAACAACTGTAGATCCCTGGACTGTTGCTGCATATTGATCCCTCTGTACAGTTGTGGGTTTTCTCATTGCATTC
This sequence comes from Glycine max, assembly GCF_000004515.6. NCBI lineage: Eukaryota > Viridiplantae > Streptophyta > Magnoliopsida > Fabales > Fabaceae > Glycine > Glycine max. Next base: position 49,996,753 of record NC_016091.4, read on the forward strand.
ATCAACGTCTAAAAGATAATTAGTTAGTTATAGTTTATGTTTTCACAATGAATGGGAAGTTTTGTTATCGAAAAAAATGAATAGGAAGTTTCAAAGAAAAAATGTTGAGCGTTGTTTATAATCTGTCATTAATGTTTTACACTTGATAATAATTACACAAATGAAGCAAAAAGTACTGGCCGATCTCAAAATAAGAAATAGTTTTAACACTCCCAATCTCAAAATAAATGACGTTTTAACATAATTAAATTTTAACCAACAGTTTAGATTTTTTTAATAAAAAAATAAATTTTTTATTTCAAATTTATCCCCGAATAAATAATTAATGAATAGTTTTTTCGATAGATTTTTTCTGATCGACCAAATTACCGAAGAATTTTTGTTCTTCAAAAATTCATTAAAAAATAATCTCTTTTATTTTTTTATTTTTATGCTTACCAATGGATTTGAACGGTTAGAAATCATAAATTTTTTATGCAGTGAGTAACTAATAAAGATAAATTAAAAAAATTATATACTCATTAAGTTATGTATTAATATTCTTAATTTTATAAAAGAAAGTTTAATTATCTCTTACTTTCAAATGAGTAGAATGGAGTACGTACGTACCTTGGCAACCATTAGAGACGTAAGGGTTGCCCCGATAACCACTGTAGCATTTACAATGGTAACCAGGTCCCACCTCTGCGTCGCGACATTCACTATAGTTTGACTTACACAGATAACTTGAAGCATTCTTCATAGCATCTTGGCACGTGTGAGTCCCCACTGCCCAATCCGCAACAACAGGAAATTTGTTGTTAGTGCTAAGGTTGAAGATGTCTGTGATGTGGAACTTGTAGGCTCCGTCCTTAACCAGAAATGTATAACCACATGGATAGGACTCAAGTCTCTTGGTGTTATTTCTGCGGAAGATATTTGTAGAAGATTCATAGAAGAATTCTGATAGCCTTTGTTGTATTGGAGTCTCGCAACATAAGGTGCCAGAGCATGACTTGTCAGGTGCTGAGGCTGCAGGAGCGTACACAGACATGCATGCAATAGTAGGGTACAGTATTCCTGATGCATTTTCCAGATTATATACCATTCCAGCCGCGTCAGCACCAAACACAATTAACTTGTTTTGGTTGGATGATAGGTGAAAAGGTCCGAGATTCATTGCAATAAATGATTCCCCAGTTAGATTATTGATGAGGCAATTTCTGGCCACTGGCAATGAAATGCTCAATTGGCCGTACTCGAGTGAGATGTCTAGCACGCTAATTTGATGATAATCATTTTGCAAGAATGGGGTGGGTGGTGAAAGGTTTCGGTGGCAAGTGATGAGAAATGAGGTGTTGAGGGAACAAGCTTCCGTCATGCCGAAGGGAAAGGGAATGATAACGTTGCCACACTTTTGTTGGCAGTTTGGCTTTGACAAAGGTGGTTCAGTTTTAGTTGCTGCAATAAAGAACGCAACAAGTAGCAGCTGCAACAGCAGCTTTGAATATTGGACACCCATTTGCAGCTGCTTTTCTTTCAATTGTGTGCTCTTGTAACCTATAATTTACTTCGCAGAAGGACCGAAACAGAATATTAATGGTTGCTTCAGGAAGACTTTGGGGTCAATGCATGATAAGGTTCAATTGCGCCTTCCATTGATTTTCCTAAACTTCACTTTCTACACGTTGATTGAGTTAGCTAGAGGTCAAGTAATGATAAAACAATTTTTAAAAAAAAATTAATGGATTTAAAATTATTGGATATCAAAATTATAATTTAAGTTGTATATTGAAAACAGTACGTTAAGAAATTAATATATAAAACAGTATTATTAAAAATACAATAATTAAGAATTGTTAAGAACATTAAATATTATTTTTAAATTATTTTTTCACTTTTAATTCATTAAAAATTATCCTTAAAATAATAGTTACTAAAACTGTTTAATCAATAGTGATAAAGTAGAAATAAAGGAAAAGAAAATAAAAAAAATCATTTTAATTTTTTTATACCCATTTTTTCTTTTCTTTTATGTGTTCTTTATTTCTCTCTTTCTTTGCATGACATACATTCTATCTTTCTTTTTGGTAAAAATTAGTGTTATACTTAATAAACTTAAAATTTAATTTTTCCCTCTCTTCTCTCCGTCTTCTCTTTTTTATTTTTTATTTCTTCTTATATTGTTATTCTTCACTCTTTTTTAATTCATAATAAATGTATATGTAAATTAATTAAAAATTAAGAGACATATAAGAATATAATTAATAAAAAAACAATTAATACGATCTTAAATTTTGCAAAATGATAAATAAGTAGAAATAAATTTTTTCCAAAAATCAAACAACAAAAAAGAAACTGTTGAGTATCTATTACATGTATCAAACATGACTTTCTCTATTTCAAAATGACTGATGTTGATATGCAATCCGCGTCTCCGATGACTTGCAAGTCATACACCTCGTTTCCACACTTGACTCTCCCATTGAACCCTCCAAAGCCATTCTTGCACTCTACACCTAATTTTGTTTTTGTCCACTCCTTTTTGTTTATTTTATTCTGCATTGTTATCTGATTTGAGCTTGCATAAGCCCAAAGTTAATTATCCTCTCTTCTTCAAAATCAAATTGGACTATCTTGAGCCCATTTTTTATTATAAAAAAACATCCAAAGTTGGTTCACCACTCTCTAGGCCTAGGGAAACCACCTTGCCTATAAATTTGCTCAACAATGAACAGAAAAGGGGCTACCAGGCTTCTGTGAAAACAGAGAAACAAAAGGCACACAAAGAAGCAAGAAAGTGGATTGCTCCTGAGGAGGAGGAGACCATGAACAAACAATCAGCAGTTGGTTCATCAAGAGCTCATCACCCTCTGTTTGCCGTTTTTTATTCTTGTGTTTTTATTTTTAGTAGCCTTCTTTTATTACTTTGCTTGTTTTGCTATGTTGGACTTTTTTTACCGGTGGGCTCGGCTCAACGTTTCTTCTATGTTCAATCGAATTAAGGGAACTGCGGGGGCACCCAGCATTTTTGCAGGTAAACTCAGCGATTTTCCAAAATACTCAAAATAGCCTTATGGATATTTTTGGTTACAAATAACATATTACTTTTTTCATTTTTGCAGTGTCTTTTTCTTTTTTTGTAAAATCGCACTCCCTTAATGTAAGTTGATTCCGTTAGTGTTACTTTGTGAGTGTTTGTTATCGTCGGTAGTGCACGTGCGTTGTTTACATATATACGGTGAAGTTTGGTGATTTTTCATCGTCGAAGAATAAATATGTATTAAAAAAATTCAAAACATACGGATTATCAATCTATATGTTTTGAATTTTTTTAAAATTATAATCTTTTTATACATTATTTTTTTTACAAAATTTGATAATTAAACAGATTTGATATTTAATTGAATGATGTATTTGGATGTTTATTAGAGTAATTGAAAATTAAACAAATATGATATTTAATTGAATGATGTATTTAAATGTTTATTACAAGTATTGATAATTAAATATATTTGGTATTTTTTTACATATGTAAATTTTTATTAAACCTATGATTTTTATTTACAATTTATATATGTAAACAAATTAATTATTAGATAAAAATTAATTATCACAAAATTTATTATGTAAATTTACATGTGCATTAATTATATATTAAAAATTTTAATATTATATATAACGACATTAATTATTTTGTAATATAATTAGTTTATTAGCTTGATTGATTAGAACATTGTGAAAAAAAAATCATATGAATCTCTTACAGATTAACAATCTATAGGTCCAATAGAGATTACTAATCCGAGATTTATGGATTGTCAATCCGTATTGGACTTACGGATTGTGAATTTGTGTTGACTTACTTATGCCCAGCAAAATTGCCGGTGCCTTAGCAGTTCCCTCGACTTAAATAACGCACCCCAAGAGACTCCAATAGCAGTCCAAGTTCAACTCACAGTGCCCTCTTCGCCTTTCAATTCAATCATGCATTATGTGTGCTCTTTTTTCATAGTCAATTATTTTTTCCCGTTCAACTTTTTATTTCCCATAAATACAGTTGACTCCTTTTCCCTAAGCTTTATTAAGAACGGAATTCAGTTTTCTTTTTCTTTTCTTAACTTGAAGAGAGTCCTATGTTAAGTTAAAGCAGATAATTGTGCAGCGGGTGACATTTTTAAGTTTTTTTTCCATAAATAGTACCATTGGAAATGAATTCATAAACAAGTAAGGGAGCTTTTGTCTCTAAACAACATCCCAATAACTTTCATCACATTATGATTTATTTGAGAAAACACAATTATATATCCTATTAGTGAATTGCTCAATATGATTTGTTTGACTGATCAAGGAATTTTTAATTGTCACAATTCGATTATCTCGCAATAGTCATTTGTACACTTTTCCTTAGAATTAGTTAAGGTTAATAGAATAGAAACGATTAAAAAAACCCTTAGGCAATCAAGTAAGTTAAATCGAGTTATACTTCCTCAAATAAACCATAAGAATGTGGTGAAGTTATTGCGATGTTGTTTAGAGACAAAAAACTTCCTTACTATTAATTTATTCCTAACGACACTATTTATGAAGGTTTTCAACATCAAGGTGAATTATTAAGAGTTTCGTGGAAAACAACATTGTAAATAGCCACAGGAACTGTTAGAGCCCTCAAAATAATAGCGGAAATTATTAAGAGAATGATAGATATTAATACATTGATCATGACAACCATGAAGTAGGTAAGGGTTTCCCTCGAAACCACTTTAGCAGTTACACCAATGAATGGTAGCATTTACTAGTACTGTTTTGTGCCCTACACGGATAACTTGAAACCTTCTTCATAGCTTCTTGGCACGTTTGGTTCTTCACTACCCAATCCATCCCAACGGGGAACGTTGTCTTGTCGAAGTTGACGAGGTCCGTGAGGAACGCGTGCCCGCACAAGTTGAAGTCGACCACGCTCCCTGAACCGTAGGAGAAACCCGACAAACCGCGCGGGATCGAAGTCTCGTAACAACCGGTGCCGGAACAAGACCCGTTCGTTTCGATGTCTTGGAGCCTGTTGCACAGGGACACGCATCCCGTGGTGTAGTTCCTTCCCTTTGAATCGATTCCCACCACTACTCCCAGCGTGTCGCACCCGATTACAGTAAACTTGTTTCGGTTCGAAGAGACTTGAAAAGTTGTTAGGTTTATGTCTTGGAATGTTTGGCTCACGAGTTTGCCTCTTTCAGCGTAGCAGTCGCTGGCTACTGGCCATGAAATCTGCAGCTCGCCGTTGAGTGAAATGTTTAGCACGCTTAGGTTGGTTTGTGGCAGAAAAGGGTGTGTGATGAAGAAGATCGAGGTTCGGTTGCAGGAGACGAGAAATGAAGCGTCCAAGGAACAATCCTCAGTCATGCCGAATGGGAAGGGAATGGTGACCTAGCCACAGTTTGGCTTTGACATGGGTTGTGCTTTAGTTTCTGCAATAAGAAGCACAACAAGTAGCAGCTGCAGCTGCTTCGAGTGCACAGCCATGACTTTGTTTCTTAGGTTCTTGTGGTCCTGCCATTATTAGATGAATACAAATCTCAAGAGTCAAGATGATCTCTTATGGTACTACTGTAATGGTAGTTAGAGAGAGAGAGAGAGAGGTCAAAAGGATTGACTCTTCTACTGCATAGGAGGATCAATACAAACAAGGTCGCCCTACAAAGAATCTCAATATTTATGCTACTGAATTAATTAAGTGTTGTTGGTTTGGTTTTGATGGGTTTGTCATGTCTCTAACCTCCTGAGACTATTAATATGGTATTCCAATAAGTAAACCATTAGTCCATGTTGAAGACAGTTCCCAAGACTTATTTACGCCAATAGATTTAGCCTAAATTAATTTACTAACTAGCATTTTAACTAAGGAGGCGTTTGTTTGATGGGATCTTCTTTAATTTTTTTTATTTAATTTGCAACACTTTGAATCGTATCAATTTCTTTTAAATTCAATAAATGGTATCTTTATAAATAGCACTGGAAAAACTAGTAGGATGATGTTTTGGGAGAGAACAGCGTTGCTTAGTTGATAATGATATATCCATTCCTTCATTAGTGCATTGCCAAAAGGAAAAATCATTTTCAATAGTTATAATCTGAACAATGGTGGCAGAGCATTCAATGGTAGATCATTGTATTTGTCAATCCACTTCCTCAACACACATATAACCATTCTGAAAATAAGACAAAGCAACTTTACCACATGACTTCTAATGCAGAACTGAATAACAATGAACTAAAAGAACTTTATCGTAGCCACCACAATATATATATTGAATCTTCGAATTGATGAAGTGCCACCAAGGCACCAAGTAGCACTCTTCATCTACCATCCCATAACGGTGACATCACATCGTTGCAAATGGTGTCATCCTCATGCCCAGCACATGTAGTATAATGACAATTAGCATAGTCTGTTGTTTCTGTTCGACCTGATCTTTCACCAATCACATATTCTGTTGAATTTGATGCGGCATTAATCCATGTAGTTGTTGTTGTCATCATTCTAAGACTATCCAATTCCATTGCCACTTCCTTCATGGTAGGTCTTTCCTCACCTCTAAGCCTCAAGCACCATTGAGCAATGTTAGCAACTTCCTTCACCTGCTCACTATTTCCCTCACTCACACAATCCTCTACAATTTGGAACAAGCAATCATCCTTCACAGCTGAAAGGAAATACAAGGCTAAGTTTCTCTCTTCCTCTGGCATGTCAAAAGAAAGTGCCCTTCTTCCAGTTAGCAACTCCGCAAGCACGACACCGAAGCTATACACATCGCTTTTCTCAGTTAGTTGGCTGGTCTGAAAGTACTCAGGGTCAAGGTAGCCAAGAGTTCCCTGAACCAATGTTGTTAATTGACACTTGTCACGTGGAACCAATCTCGAGGTTCCAAAGTCAGAAACCTTAGCTGTGTATTTGTCATCCAACAGTATGTTAGTTGACTTAAAGTCCCTATGGATGACTGGTATGGAGGCAGCAGAATGCAAGTATGCAAGCACACCAGCCGTTTCTGCTGCTATTCTTAGACGTGTTACCCAGGGAAGTGTGGTGTTTTTGTTGTGAATGTGGTCAAAGAGGGTGCCATTGTTCACAAATTCATAAACCAGTAGTGGCATTTCTGTCTCTAGACAGCAACCTAGGAGTTTGACAACATTTCTGTGGTTGATTTGGGACAGTACAACCACTTCATTGATGAATTGTTCAATTTGGCTGTGGTCTACTAGTTTTGATTTCTTGATAGCAACAACTTTGTCATTTGGAAGTATTCCCCTATAAACCGTACCGTATCCTCCTCTGCCAATGATTCTGCTCTCATGAAAGTTTTCGGAGGCTTTCTTTAGCTCAGTTGCAGTGAAAATTTTGGCTCTCTCAGATGATCCTTCCATGTTCGCAATTTGCTGCTGCAACATTAAGCCACCATTTCTCTTAAAATATCTTGCTGTGAGTCTCACCATTTTTCTTTTACGGAACACATGGAATAGCCAGCCACTACCAATTAACAACAGCATAAGGCCTATGCCAGTGCCTACATTGACAAAGTTGCTTGTTGAATCAGTCATTAATTTTTCTCTGGTTTAAATATGTCATTCACAGATATCTTTCTATTGCTGATCCAAAAATACAGATATCTTTCTATGACTTTATTTTATAGGTGAGTTATCCCTTGAACTTCATTTTCTGTAGTAGATACTAATCATATTACACTTCATACTATTACTTGCAAACAAATGTCACCTCTATTACTAAGATGGGAGCTGTGAATCTATATTTTTTCTATAGAATAGATACTGACCTAGTTGCAAAAAAGTCAAAAGTTGTAGCTTAAAGAAAGCAAAAAGATAACACAATAGACTACACGTGAGGAGAAAAATCAACAATATTAGAGATCAAAAAAATGTTCGAACAGATCAAAGATCTTAAAAATAATGGAGCAAAACTCAGCATTTTTTTTCATGTCATCCTTTTGTTTTGGTATTTGTCTTGTTCATTTATTTGCACTTGGTGCTATTATGTAAACCAGAGAAATAACACGTACCTATCACAATCTGATTAACCACATGTGGTAGATTCGAGACACAGCCACTACCTCCTTTTCTGCCATCTCCCTCATAACTCTTGCTCTTGGGACAAGAGCAATTATAGCTCCCAGGTAGGTTAAGGCAAATATCTGAACAGTCATTTAGACTCGGATTGGCGCACTCATCAATATCTAGTAAAGAAACAAGCTAAAAACAGTTATTCATTTATCAACAAAAAAAAATTACAATTTAGTCTAATTACAACTTTGTGGAAACATAATCTGTACCTTGGCATCCACCATGAAGGTATGCATTTCCCACATAACCTTCTAAGCATCTGCAAAGGTACCCTGGTCCATTGTCAGAATCAATACATACACTATTTGCTTGGCAGGCATAACTAGTTAAATTCTTCTTAGCTTCTTGACATGTCTGATTTCCAACAGCCCAATCAAGCACTGTGGTAGCTGTTTTTGTCTTCTGAAGTTTGATGAAGTCATCCGTGGAGAACTTGAAAGAGTCCTCTTCAACCAAAAGAGAGTAGGCACAAGGAATATTCATATCACTATGCATCAAATTTGATCTCAGGACACGAGCTTGATATGCCAAAATGTTTTTTGGGATAGAGGTTTGGCAGAAACCAATGCCAAACCAGGATCCATTGGCTGAACTTTCTACACTACTACAAAGTGAAAAACACCCTCCAGCTGAGTAGTTTTTCCCAATTGTTGCATTGATGGTTGAAAGGGTGTCACATCCAATTCCAATGAACTTGTTCTGAGAGTATGAGAAGTGGAATGCTTGCAAAGTCATGAATGAATTTCCGGAATCCACTAGCACACCCTTTTCATCATAGCAAACATAAGCTACAGGGGATTTTATCCTCAAATGGCCATTCAACGACACCTCTAAAATCTCAATATTTTTTGTCACATTCCACAGAAATGGTTTGGGAGGGTTGTGACTTGTGTTACAAGCAACATAAAAGTTTCTGTTCAAGCAGCAGTTCTCAGTTGTACCAAAAGGATATGGAATGTTCACACTTCCACATTTATTTTGGCAGCTAGGACGAATTGTTTGCGACATTGCTGAGATCATTAATAGAAACCATGCAACTAGCACAACTTTTGTATCATCCCGTGATAAAATCATTGCTGCTTGCAATTCATCATCAAGAATTTTGAGATTAAGCAACTGCTGACATCGCCATGAATTTTGAATCTCTCAAAGTTGAGGCTGTAGAAGTCAAGCTTCAATTGTTACTTTTTTTTAATAATTATTATTATAGTATATTGGATTTTTCTTTTGGTTCATGAGAATAAATATGGCTTTCACACCTTCTTAATTAGTGTAGCTAGGCTTCTATTGGACCTTAAAAAAAAAAAGAATAATTTGCTTTAGAGAACAACTACTATGTACTGTATGCATAATGTAGAATAATCGTTGTTGTGGAGTCAAGCTCATTTATAGCGGGTATACCGGTTAATTAACGCAGTAAAGATAACTTGTGTATTAGTGATTTGAGAAAGTTTGTGCCAAGGTTTTACAGTATATTTGTAAAAGACTAAAGTGGTGGGCAAGGGGCGAAATCTTTATCTAAGGATGTACTTTCGGGGTCAGTAAAGGTCATTAGAGAACTTAAAAAACTTTTGGTGATATGGTAAAGGCAATGTTGAAGCTTCTATATTGACCGTAGAGGCGTAGACCGTAGTCCTATGAAATTTACAAGGCCGTTTCGATGAGCGGCCATTGAACTAGAAAGAAAGAAAAAAAATAATAGTAATTCTAGGATTCCAAATTGTTTATGTAATTGGACGTCAGTTCTTTCTTTTCTTTTTATCACGGGTAATCGGGCAATTCAGTTGCTTTTCATAGACCTCGGTCCAATGCAAGAGAGAAGAATGTTTGGACTGGGCATAAAATAATAGACATGTGGGCATTTTTTTCTCTTTTGACAGCTACAAACCATTCCTGTAGAATCCTAAACACAAAAAATAGACTTGTGGGCATAAAAAATAGACATCTGGAATCCTACATACACAAAAAAATATGTTTTGCTTAAGAAAAGAAATGGTTGAGAATACCTTAATAACATGTCAATTTCTAAATGTTAGAGACTTGAAATATGCAATGTGTTTATAAGTTTCAACCCATAATACATAGTTAAGTTTAATATTTATACAATGCAAATTCTAATTAAAAATAACCCCTACAAACTTTTTCTTATAACTTCCAAAACTTTTTTCCAATAACTTGTATCTTTATTTTTAATATCCACTATTGATAGCGTTTGTCTTGGATATCCACTTTTGTTGCTTTTTCTAGTCTTTAATTACACTCTCTACATCTTCATTTTCTAGCCATTTTTCGACTGAGTCAAAACAATGTAGGTGTTAACTACAAGCCCTTCACGTTGAAGCGCGGTTTTTCGATCGTCTATTGGATCCTCTAGAAGCAAAATTAGCTTTCGGTGTAATCGCTCGCATAATAGTATGCAAAAGCTGATTGAGTTTTACCCTATATGTACTATATGTGTTTTGATCCGTGTACATTTTCTACACTTTCTTCCTCGGTCTGATTGCCTACCAAACCAAAATCGAATCAGTAAACTATCAACCTACACATATATTAACCTACTAAATAATATCAAAATCCGTTTTCCCCAACATTCATGTTTTTCTTTGTCATAACTTCGTAAATGGAGTAGCACTACCCATCATTGACAACTTTGTAATGCTTCTTCAACATTTGTTTTGGAAAGGGTTGCAGAAGGCATGAAAGGTTTTCAAAGGAAAGGGTTGCAGAGGCCATTTGATTTGTCTTTTGCCTCAATTTCATGAATCTTTAGCACCATTCTATCCATGTAAAATATGTGGTTGATTTGCTCAAACAAAATCATAACCGAACATAATCTTACCCCCATATAAACCATTTTGATTCCTCCTACTTATCATAAAGAACAAAAAATCACGGCTCCTCACCATTGCATCTGACCCACCTTGCCTGCGAACGTATCTGCTCCTTGCCAAGCCATTCACCAAAACTCACCAAAACTATACTATCTACATTAATTCTTCTAACTCAGTGGCGGAATGTTATGATTTTTGTCGCATTTATTAAAGGTGTGGGTTTTGCTGGTTCTGAAGAGCAGCTTGGAAAATTCGTTAATTACTTCAAGTCTACAACAAATGAACATAAATTTCACTTTAATTAATTAGGTGGTTCAACTCACAAAACACAGCCACGATCGCATGACCAGAGAAAAAACCATTTATATGTTCTGCAAAATGAGCTTAAATACTAGTTATAAAAAGTTAGTTTATTAAATTATAAATATTTGGTATAATTAATTGTTGAGATTAAAATAGTTGAAAAATATAAAATATAAAAAAATAATAAAATTATGATTTATTTAAGACTTAAATATATTTTTGATTCCTAATATATATCAACTTTTTACATTTGATCCCTAATAAATTTTTCCTTTAAATTGAGTCCTGAATATTTGTAAAAATTTTCCGAAGTCCCTGTCGTTAGTCCAAAATCGTTATCTGTCAATGTGTCTACTAACCGGTCACGTGTCGTGTCACATGTACCCGTTACCTAAGTGGAATTACACGTAGAATTATATAAAAAAAAAAAACGAAGTCATTTGGATCTAGGTTAAAAAATACTTGGGACTTCCCAAAATAACTCAATTCAGTTTCCACGCCATGGTCCTCCGGTGGAGTCCAATTCGGAGTAGCGCAATGCGTCATTGCTAACGTTGAGCAACAGTTTTCAGAATTGACACCCACCAACAATCATCTCCTCCCTTAATGTTTATTGTGTCGTCATCTCTCTTCCAACCCCATCACCACGATGACGCGGGCCGCCACGTGACCTCCCTACATCATACCACACCATCATCACTAGAGAAGAAATTTGGGCCTAACTCAACCCTAAAAGCTAGCTCATAGAGTGAGGGTTGCCCTCATTTTATATGTTCTATCTTGACATTATCTCTAGTCAATGTGAGACTTGGGTTTTTTTTTTTCTAATTCACCCCCTCACGCCCAACACTCTTTGGGCTTTGTGTGTGGTCCTTTTGAATGGATGTAAGATAGGCTCTGATATCAAGAAGAAATCTGGGTCTAACTCAACCCTAAAAGCTAGCTCATAGAGAGAGGGTTGCCCTCATCTTATATGCTCTATCTTGATACTATCTCTGATCAATGTGGGACTTGGGTTTTTTTTTTTTCTAATTCACCCCCTCACGCCCAGCACTCTTTGGTGGACTTGGTGCGTGGTCCTTTTGAATGGATCTGGGATAGGCTCTGATACCAAGAAGAAATTTGGGCCTAACTCAATCCTAAAAGTTAGCTTATAGAGCGAGAGTTGCCCTCACCTTATATGCTCTATCTTGACACTATCTCTAGTCAATGTGGAACTTGGATTTTTTTTTTAATTACCAGATCTACCAAATCCACGCCCAAAACCATCACTCATCACCAAATCCAAACAAAACATCATCAAAACCACTACCCCGCATCGCAACCACCTTCACGACTCCACCCATACCCAAAATCCTACGAGCTACCCTCCTTGACTCATCAGTGTGGGCCTTCCTTGAATCCTCAAATCCTTAACCACAATGCTCAAAAGCCCACCCACGTAGGGGAGGAGGGGAGAATGGGGGTGGGGGAGGAATGCAGAGTTGGGGGTAGTGGTTGTGCTGGGGAGAAGGTGGAGAGAGGGCATTGGGAAAGGGAGAGAGAGAGAAGAAGAAGAAGAAGAAGCACAGTGGAATCGCATGTGGCATAGAAAAAAGATGAATCGCGTCAGTTAATTAGTTTTTTTTTCTTTTAACCTAAATTCAAATGACTTCGCATTACTTTTTTAAAAATTAAAAAAAAAAAACTTTTTCCATGTAAGCACATGACATCACACGTCGCATCTTAACGTGTCCAGTTAATAATCACATAAATAGTTAATGAATTCCGACAAAATTTTTAAAATATTAAGGATCTGATTCAAAGGAAAAATTTATTAGGGACCAAACAAAAAAACAGATATATATTAGGGACCAAAAATATATTTAAACCTTTATTTTAAAAAAGTAACTATGAAATTAGATCAATATATTGAGGATAAAAATGAAAAAAAAATATAAAAAATTAGAAGTTAACATTTAAAAAAAAAATATTTCAAGTAGCATTTTAAAAAATGTTAAAAACTACTAAAAAAAAACTTATTTATTAAATAGTCAAATAAGTTTTTCAATTAATAAAAAAAATTAAAATTAATTGAAATATTTTAACGAACCAGAACCATTATGTTTCATAGTCATGTTGCATATCATTTTCTTGAAAAAGGTAGACATGATGGAGGCATATGTAAAACTGTAACAATGATCTTTGACGCTTGTACAACCTATGGGCCATATAGAGAAAAGGCAGTATGTTGAATCTTGTACAACCTATGTATGGGCCATATAGAAAAAAGGCAGTATGTTCCCAATTGGTGATATCACTTTTATCTTTTCTTTACAATTATTGTACATAATAACTACTGTATATGGAATGTGGTCCAGGGAAAGTATGATTGTTTTCCATGCATTTTCATGTTAAAAAGGAAGGGGGGGGCTTCAGAGGAGGGGGTCCCCTACGTACAGCCCCTTCCAAATTAATCCAAACCATAGTGGTGTTTGGCCTTATTAGTCGTGTTCTCATCCTCCTCTAGCACGGTCGTTCAATGGGTATGCATATATATGACCCCTCATGGATCATGTCATTGGTGTTTATATTTGCATATTTTGGCTTTTTGATTCCTCAATTTCCATTTACTGATAAATAAATAAAAACAGGTGAAAATTGCAGAGAAAAACAAAGATAATTATTTTAAGGTGTATGGAATCCTTGAATTGAGAATGAAATATCATCCTCCAAAGACAAAGACTGAATTCGAGAAAGAATTTTTGTGTACACAGTAATAAGATTAAAACTTAAGCTATCCAAACCTCCGGCCTTGCTTTGAATTCGTAGTCACACATGCATTGTAAACTTTTGCTGAGAGATTTATAGTTTGTCCTTGAAAATATCTAAATGTATACCCTATTTTAGGTGAAGAGAAATTAAAACAAAGATAAAAACAAGAAAAAAAGTAATAGATATAATAAATGATATGAAAAAAAGAGATATTTTTTTAAAAAAATATGGTGAAAATGAAATGAAAGATAAAATAGGTCTATATTTATAATAACCCTTTGTCCTTCTATGTCGAGCTTAAAAATAAAGCAATAAAAATAGAGTGCCAATAAAGGTCCATCCCAAAATAGGGTATACGGAAAAAAGAAAGGGATATGAAGAAAATATATAAAAAAAAAGTAATAAATGTAATAAAAAAATGATAAAGATAGAAAGAAAAAAGTTTTAAAAAATTAAAATATATTTTTGGTTTCTTATCTTCTTACTAGAATTAGTTTTGATTCTCTATCTCAATACTTATTTTGGTTCTTTATTATTTTTCAAAATTGGGTAAATAATGTTGCACTTTCAAAATAGTGGTTTTTTAATATAAAAAAATGATAAATAATTTTGAACCTTATTTTTTTTACTGATTTAAAACAAGAAAATTATCTCATTAAATTTACCAACATGAAAATTATAGGTCACAAGTACTGTTCAAACCGAAAAAGACTACAAATATGATAAAAAAAAAAATTGTGTGTATAAAAGTCAGTTCCACAAGTAACTTGAAAAGAATCTATATTAATTTATTAGTTTTATAATTGTTCATAAGACTTACCTTTCACGTGTTTTTCAACATGTGTTGGGGTCTTTTTTGTTATTAGTTGGGTTTCATAATTTTTTGGTAGAGAATTTCATATAACAAATTTCACATATTTAACTATTCAAAAAAGGTTAAAAATCTTGTCACAAAATAAAAAGATCACCGTTTCAAAATGAAAATAATGATTTGAGAGATAACGAAGTAAAATGAATATTTTAAAAAATAAGGATTAAAATAAATTTTAGTGAAAAGATTAGAGAAAAAGTATAATAAAAGAGAAAATGTGTGAGAATTTGTGTTTGTTGATCAAAATATTACATGATATTAATATTGCATAGTTTACGTTGAGTTTGGTTGGCTAGAAATAAAACGGATAGTGCAAATAGGTGTGATAAAAATAATGTTATAGTTATTTGGTGTCACTGAAATAAAGTGAAAAAATTTGAAAAAAAAATGGGACTCTCTTCTCATTTTTACTTTACTTTTCATCTATTTTTACTCGCATATTTATCTTTTCTCTTATTCTTTTAAAAACGAACATTTTTATTTTTATTATGTACTCCTCACCTATTTTTATTAACATGTTCTATTTCCTTTCATTCTTTGTTCTTCTCTTCTTACTGAACGGACAATTACATGTAACTTAATTATTGTTTGATTTGCTAGCTAGATATAGAAAAAAAAATCTGGAGTGACTTTACGTCAACAATTTCCCTAGCAGAATATGTCATTTTACTATTTTAGTACGTAAATGCATTGATCTTTCAATCAATCAGCCATTCAGCCTTGCTCCTATGTCCTATTCCCGTCCCGTTATTCTTTCGGCCCTTCCTCAATCCATAAAAGGTTAAAGTACGGAAAAGGTGGATAGGGTTTGAGATTGGCAGCAAAGTGTCTGCTTGCAGTGGTTTTTCAGTCTCTCAGAATGCATGAAGACAGACACATTTTGGCGTACTATAATGGAATATAATAATTTTCACGCATTGGTAAATGGTGACCGACTATCGAATATACTCCATGTATGACTCAAATCAAGATTTTTTTCATATATGCACACTCTCTCTTCATATATTTCTTAATATACATTAGTTTTTAATTTTATTTCTTATTTATGCTTGTTTTCTAATGGTAGTTGGAAGTCAAGTTTGATCATCCCGATTTTAGTAAGTAATTATTTTTTTAATTTAAAATTTTATAAAATATAAATATTATATTATATAAAAATTTTGTTTAATTAATGTCAAAATTACTTATTTATTTAATTAAATTTTATAATTTTGTTTTTAATTTTTTTAAAGAAAAATATATAGATAAAGAAAATAAAAAAAATTGAATAAAATTAGAATACAAGTTTTTAGTTACATTGTATGTAATTTTATAGTTAAATTTATGTGTTGTTGATACTTTTTTTGTTATGTTCATGGGATTTAAAAATAAAAAAATTAGTTAGTAGTATTAAAACAAATTAAAAAACACAATGAAAAAATAATTGATACATCTATCTTATACAATAGACATAAAATTTCAAAGTATAATAACTGAGATGATAGTTGAGAATAATGAAACATATTAAAAAAAATACAATTATAACGCAAATATGACAAAACTAATGATGATCTGAAATATGTTGTACAGGATACGTGTCTTCTTCTATTTGGATCACTTGTTTGTTAAAAATAGTCAAAATTTCTGTTGTACAAAATCGTTTCCAATAGTTGGATTGTGTTAACACCTTTAGCGCGTCTTTATCATTTTTCAATTCTGTTATTTCATATTCAATAAATTTTTTGAATACTTAGCATGACCTGATTGTCGAAAAGAACAATCGTCTAACCAATTTTGATTCGTGAATTCCATGAGGAACCCCTATAGGTGCAACTTGCTTAATTAAATGTTTGAGTTTGTCTATGCTACATCCCAAAGGAATATCAAATCTTATTGGATTTGTTTTAGTAAAGGAGTAATCCAAAAATTCACATTGACGTGGTATGTTTCACTTCCCGTTGTAATACATAATTGCATCATGAATAGGAGTGATAGTTGATTGAAGCAGGTTGAGTGTAGCATCTGATGTTCTAATGATGGTACATAATAATTCTATAGGGCCAACAACGAGCATTGCTCATTGCACATTAACATTGTGTAAACATCATCATTTTTTAATGGTAGAGATTGAAAAAAATATTGCTGACCTACACCTATGAATGGTTGTCGATAGTAGAATCCACTAATTGATTGTTGGTTAGTTGAAAGGTGTTGTGCATTCTACGCTTGAGTGTATCAAAAAAACAGTCATTAAGAACTCGCATTGGTGTTGGAGTGGGACTTTAAAAATAAACACCAGTTTGATTGTGTGTGATTGATCCATTTGAAAAAATGACGGTTAATATGGAGTTAGCAATGGTCTGGCTGCTTGTTTATCCCTAAAATAACATAGTAATAAGATTGAATTTGGTTTATGAAGGTATGATGTGTGAAATTATGCATTTGTATTAAGTGAGTTTTGTGTTATTTATAGTTGTATGAATATTTTGTCATGTTGATGTGTATTGGAATCCAATGTTTCTTTGTCTGTAGTAACTGATGTAGTAGATGTTCATTATAATTTCAGAGTAAAAAAAAGAGATTATGAGTTATCAATTTCATGTCAGTTATGTTAGTGAGACATTTAATTTTTTGTAGAGACTGATGCAAATTGTAGAGTGTTGTCAATTTGAACAATGATTTTGTCAAGTAACTAATACAGGAGACGTTCATGATGATTTTCAGGGTGAAAAAAGATATTATGAGTTATTCATCTCATGTCACTTTTGCTTAAGAGACATTTAATTTTCTATAGACCAATGCAAATTGCAGAGTGTTGTCAATTTGGACTGTGATTTTTCTTATGTAATTAATGCAGCAGACGTCCATGATGATTTTCAGAGTGAAAAAGAGATTATAAGTTGTCAATTTCATGTCAGTTTTGTTGGTGAGACATTTAATTTTTAGAGATGTGTGCAAATTGCAGAGTGTTGTCAATTTGGAGCAGTAATTTGTTCCTTGTAATTAAGTCGTTAGACGTCCATGATGATTTTCAGAGTGAAAAAAGAGATTATGAGTTGTCAATTTCATATCAGTTTTGCCGGTGAGACATTTAATTTTCAGACACGGTGTAATGTAAATTGCAAAGTGTTGTGAATTCTGACAGTTATGTTACCATGTCACCTACCGTAGTAAGTGGATAAACTGAAAATTGCTAATTTAAATTTAAAGAAAAAAATTATTTCAATACGTAAAGTGATAACTGAACACGAACATAAGACACTACATGAAAAGCTCAAAGCAGAAATAATTAAAGCATGAATGATCAGTAGCTTACTAATCCCATTTGAATATTGTTTCATGAGATGGAGACATATTACTTCCTTCGAGCCCGAAAGAGGAGTCAGTACCACTATCATGATTTTTTATCCAATAAATCTCGTATTCATCTGATAAATCCTCATGATCAAGATTAGAGGTTGAGCCATGTTAGTTGGTTGGTGGATTATTATTGTGACAGATCTTATTGCAACATGGTCATAACAGAAACAATTGTTCTAATATTACTTTATCTTAAGTTTTTCCTTAGTCAAGTGTGATTCTATAAGTATTTTATTAATAATACAGTATAATGTTCTTCTATAAATACATTGTTAAACAAAAAGTCTTATCATTTTTAATTAAATCTAATAACATAAACAAAATAATTATATTTATAAATATAATTATATTAATAATAACTATATTACAACATTTAGATTTAAAAAAATATTCACCTAAAAATATGTTAAGTTAATTAAATAATAAAAGAAAAATAATTATATTTAATAATATCTTTTTCTTATTAAAAAATTATAAAATTTAATTAAATAAAAAAAGTTATTTTAAAATTAATTAAACAAAATTTTATATAATATAATATTTATATTTTATAAAAAATTTAATTTTAAAAAAATGGCAACTTAAGGAAGTCGGCCGACTTCCAACTACAATTAGAAAACAAGTGTAGACTGGAAATAAAACTAAAACTGGAAATAAAACTAAAAGCAAGTGTATATTGGAAAATACATGAAGAAAGAGTGTGCATATACCCAAAAAAAAACCCTCTAATCAATCTTGAGCGGGCTTGAAATCTGTGGCTTCTAAAACTAGCACATTAATTTTGAGCCCTATCCTTCAAATAAATTAAATTGTGGTATAAGGGGATGCTTTGTGGATGTTGTAGGTAATGAATTTAAGGCAATTTTAGAATAACTAAACTACTTGTAAATACGAATTATAACATTTAAATCATCATTACGTGACCGAGATAAATCAAGAACACGTATCTAAATTCATACTAGATCATTCATAATGATTGTTTAGATAATAGGGAGATTAGAAAAAATTATTCAGAGAGATACTATCCTTAATCCAGAGAGTGAGTGTACGTTAATAACTATATATGTCCAAACTAAACAGAAAAACATATTATTAACTTGATGTAAAATTTGTTTTTTTATTGATAAATGTTAATTATTATTATTATTATTATTATTAAGTTTTATTAGAGAAAGAATTTGAACTTGTGATTTTTTTTCTTTTTTTCTTCTCCTTTCAGCATTAGATTTTATGTAAAGGTAATTAGGACTTCTTATTTCTCGAGAAAAGGAGGAGAGGGGATATGATACATTAACCAATGAATTGATATAACTAATAAATAATAATTTAAATAATATTTTAATTATTGAATAATATTAACCTACGTACGTATATATATATATATATATATATATATATATATATATATATATATATATATATATATATATATATATATATAATGTTAAGTTTATACTACGTGACTAGTTTCAATCCAGCGAATATGTGGGTTAAGAAACATGAAAGATAAAGGCCAATAGATATGCATGTAAAGTGACATAAAAAGTAAAGGTTTTGAAGTAGTAGAACAACATCAAAGAGTTATAATTCAGTTGGTTAAATAATACATATAAAAAAAAAATAGAACAACCAAATTTATTAGTTGGTTTGCATAAAAGCTGGCTAGCTAGTGTGTGTGGTTTTGGAGGATAACAACCACTTGGTGAAGTTTGGTAGTGTAGCTTGGTCTGCTCTATAGTGGTTTTGCGTGAAGTGAAGCAAATGTGACCATGTAAAATCGGGATAGTGTTTGGTGCCATCCATGCTCACAATATCATTTGGGGCTCTCACCAACTTGTCTTCTTTTGGGCATAGAAAGAACGCCAAGGACTTCCTCTCCTTGTACTTGTTCACCACTGCCCTATGGAGGCAACTTTTGTATCTCCCATTCGATAATGCCTACAAGACACAACAATTCCATGATTCCTCTTGTCTAATATTTAACCTCACACACATACATACAAGATCCAAATTATATATATCCACTGTGTTGCATCAACCCATCTCTACTCTCTTAATATATTATCAATACATACATTATAAGCGATCAATACAATCCAACCATTTAAATGGGTTGACCTATGGATTCAATCTATTTTGACATTTGTTCTCTAAGTAAATGAATCATTATAGAGTGATGACATAGCATATGATAAAAAAAAAGGATAAATACAGATATAAAGTGAGCTGATGTTAAAAAAAACGTGTGAAAAAATCATGACTCAAAATAATAATTTTTTTATCGATAAATATTTATAATTAATTTTTATTAGTAAGAGAGATAAAATCCTATCACTATTCTTTTCTTTTTCTTTCTTCGCCGTCTAATCAGTCTTATATCTTCTGTTACTCAAGATAATATAATGAAATGCATATACATATAGGACCTACCGTGAAGGTGTCTCCAATGTTCACTACAAATGCATCCAGACGAGGAGGAACCGTCTGCCATTTGTTGTCTGCAAATACATGAAGGCCTCCAACATGATCTTGGTGAAGTATGGTTAACGACGTTGGATCACAGTGTGGTCCTGTCCCGAGTGTGAGGCTCGGTTGTTGGCAAGATGGGTAATTGTTGCATCTCATGATAGAGCACCCTTCTTCAAACAAGTCCCTATAATGCAACCGATCCACGCCTAAGCTCATTGCCAATAGCTCTATCAGTTTCATTCCCAATTGCTTCATAGCTCCACAGTATTTCTGGAATGTCTCTCTGGGAAATCCACAACATGGGGAATATTCTTGTATATGGTTAGAGATCATCACGATTTGTCTTTCAATGTCATAGAAAGAGCAAGCCAAAATTCAAATAAATAATAAAATATATATATAAAAGATTACTTTTAAAATTGATGCATGATATTATACCCATCCAAGCTAGTTGACAATCGAGGAGAGAAAGATACACGAGAAAGAAAAGACGAAATACGATAAAAAAAAAAAAATGACATGATAAGAGAAAACTAAATGATAAGTATTAATAAGAAAAAGATATATATTATACCGTTTAGAACCGTTGTGGTTCACATCGATATCTATTTAACACATAATTTAGTTTTATTAACTTTTTTTTTGTAAATTTAAAATATCAATTATAAGTCATGTAAAGAGTAATTAAAAACATAAATACATGATATTATGAATCATTTAATAATTTCATGTAACAATTTCTCGTTAATTTTGTATTTACACTTTTGGAGTGTCCAAATATTATTTCTCAAAAAGGATGTTATAAAAATTAAATCAAGGTATTGGTCCATTACTAGTCTTACCCGGTTTGTTCAAAGTCTTCTCCTATGGTGGATTTGAAGTAGTTTGTTACAACAGGCTCTAAGGTGTTGTCATGGTATGGGAAAGAGAGGGTTTCCTTCCATGGCAATTGGGAGGAGAAGCGATGAGCATGTGCACCAGAGTAGCCCCACATGGAACCGGGTGTCTTATGAACACTCAATTTCCTATGAATTGGGAGCTTGAAGAAAGTGTCCATTTGATCATGTGCTTGACGAATGAGGTGTGGATCAACCCCGTGGTTGATCACTTGGAAGAAGCCATGTTTCAAGCAAGCTTCACTTATGAGCTTAGCAGCATGTTTTGTAGCCTCGTTTTCCCCTCTGAGAAAGCCATAAAGGTCCACCACTGGTGCTTGGAGCTCGTGTTGTGCATCCACCAAGTACTCCTTTGGCCAAATGAAATTGGTTGGCACGTGGGGCAGAACCTCTAGTTCACACCGCAAGAGACCACCTGAATCCATCGTCTCACGTTAATTGTGTTGTTTCAGTCAATTAAGGAAGGAATTAAGGAACTCTAGCTAGCTAACTAACACGTACAAAACCTATTGATCAAGTACTGAGCTTAAATATTAGACAAGGAAAAGACAGGGCACGTTATATTGGGCAATGCATATGGCATGTATTTATAGAGTTGGGGAGATAGAAAAATCAGTCGAAAACATTTTTTAAAAATAACTGTTAGAATATATGATATATATATATTCTATATTTGTGTATATCTCCTATTTTGATTACGTAATTAATCTTATGTATATTCTATCCATATTCTTAATTAATTAGTTTTCTACTTTCTAGGTTAATTAATGCTCTTATAAATTGTATATATTCTCACGTTAATGATGAGAAAGCACGATTCAAACTCTTTTATGATATCAGAATAGTTTTGATTTTAAAATCCTTAACAACCACCTCTTTTCCACCCTTTTTTATTCTCTTTATGCTGCAATTTTCCATGGTCGATCAACCCAAATTCCATCCTGCTTTGACTATCACCAATGTCAAGTCTCTCATTCTCGTAACGTTGGGTGCGGAGCATGGCATATATCACTCTTGAGCGGCTTTATTCAAAGTCCTCGTTAGGGTTCATGATTTACATCATCACATTATTTTTCCTACGATTTTCTACTTTCTAGTTAATTGGTTTTCTACTTTCTAGGCTAATTAATATTCTTCTATATTATATATATTTTTACGTTACTATTGAGAAAACACGATTTAAACTCTTTCAATAACCCCAAAAAAAATATAAACATTGAGCAAGATATATTTCGTAAGTGTTGCTGTTAAATTGATTTCACGGTCATGGTAGCGGCATTGACTACTACTTAATATTTTTTTACACAAATTATATTTTATAATGAACAGAATAACATTTTATTTTTATGTTCAAAATATATATATTTTTCCCTGTCCACCACGTTTGGCGTTGGGAGAGTTCGGGAGGTGGGGCGAAAAAGAAAACATGGATGCAGACTTGCAATCTTGCGTGTCATGTTTTTCATTATTTTGTATATATCACCCCAAATTAGGAAAACAAGATACGAATTATATTAAAATCTTTCTTTCACTTATATCTCTCAAACAAAGTAGTGTAATGAGAACATTATTTCATAGACACGATTTATCATTATTTATTAGGTATTAGAATTATTATTTGATACTGGTAAAATAATTTTAAAATTACGATATGTGAGGGTAAATAATTTAATTAAGTGTTTCTTTAATAATTTATTTTTATTCAAAAAATATTTTAAATATTAAAATATATCAAAACGGCTATTTAAAAGTCAAATGGTTTTTTTCTTTCCTTTTTTTGACGCTTCTGTTACTAAATAATATTATTAAGATAACAAGATTTTAGTATTTTATGTAGAATCTAAATAAGCACGCCTCCATCCAATCACCCCATGCCTACTTAATAGCATTACAGTATTACTCTTAGCGTTTCTACCCAAATTAAAGGTATAATGTTTCAACTTTCAAGGATCTGGCAACAAACAAGATATCGATTTTCATCTACAAATCAAATTAAAACGATATTAAAGATGCTTGTAACGATAAAATAATAGCAAGGCTTTTTATGAGCGAAGCATAAAAGTAATCACATAAAAAAATACAATAACAAAAAATAGATAATTATTTGTAATGGAAAGACAAGGAATAAATAAAATTAACAAAATAGTTATTAGAGAAAGTGAATAAATTAGAAAATTAGAGGTTTTTGGGAAGAAAAGGTTTTATTTAAAAAGAATCTGCGTTCATACAACTTAAACAATGTAATACATATTTTATTACGATACGCAGAAGTGCATAACATTTGAAAATTAAATAGTTACGTAAATATTATGAATCGTTGTAAGAACTAAGAAGAAGAAAAAAACCAAGGAGAAAATATTTTTATTTTAATTAAGATAAATTTATTGAAAACCGAAGAAACTAATCTTAGAAAAAGATCATATATATGTTTATTTTATAAAAAAAAAAAAAAAAAAACTCTTAAATTGTCTTTTGGTACGTTCCGACGTGTTAGTACATGACATTTTATTTCTGGCCAGTCACAATTATTTATGGTATCTAAAACTAAAATTTGAAATCGGATTTTGACTACTCCTCAAATTGCCCTTTTAAATCCAATTACGTGTAGTCAAAATCCGATCCGTGTTGGAATTTGGAAAGCATGCGTATACTCGTGTCATGTTGTAATGTTTTTTTATTATTGGAGACGGCAACTTTGGAAGAGACAACATGAAAATGAAAAGCAAGAGAATTTTAATTTTAACACACTCACTTTATTTTCTCATCACTTCTCTCTTTCTATTTCAATTTCTTTTATATATCATGCCATTTATCACATTTATATACTAAATTTCTTTTTTTTTTTTTTGTGTCCTCTCCTTTTATTCCTCAATCTGTTCTTTCCACTCATCTCGCATGAGGAAGCAAAGTTGAAGAGCAAAGCAAAACAACTTTAGGTGAAGATCCAATTACCAAATATAAACTGATTATATGCCACTCAGTGGCCCTATCTAACTCTAATAGTTGGGCCTTGATGCTTAATAACTAGATCAAAAAATACAAACACCGATTCGTATTCTAAGAGCTGGGCTAACATATTAGATCTACAGTGATTAGTTGCATTACTACATGTAGCTAGTTTAACTTGGATTGAATTGTCGAACGAAAAAATAAAAACACTTGGATCGAGTTAAAATATATGTTTTTTTCTACTTCTCTACTGAAAAGTTATGGGATATACAATGAGAATGTTTGAACTCAGCTTCACTACAGTGGAATTAATTAAATATAGGGGTAGTCACCATCTATCATTAAATATATCTATCTCACTTCTCTCTTTAATTAGCTATGCATAAAATTATTTATTAATGATTTTTTGAATTAATAATTCTTCGTTAATTCTTTATATTAGACTCAAAGACATATAAGATGCATGTATATTTGAGTAATATACTGAGCAATTTGAGAAGTAGGCGAGTATTTAGTTGAATAACTTATTAAACGCTATCACAAAAAAAAACTTAATCAAACACCTTTTCAATGTCCATAAATACTTATAGCAGAAAAAAAAATACAAAAATATGAGTTGAGCTTCTCACATAAGTTAAAAGCTAAGATGCATAAGTTAACTAACTTATTAAAAATTTCAATGTATTTTATATACTTATTTTCTTTTCTTATAAGTATTTATAAAAAAAAATATTCAAACAAAACTATGTGAAGTAAATTGATAAAAAAAAAAAAACTTACTTTAATAAGTTATACTATATGTATTAGAATATTCCACAACCCAATTAGACTTAATGACTTATCCTCGTCAGTTATTTAGGGTACAGACAAAAAAGGTTCTAAAAATTCTAAGCTAAGCCTCCCTATGTATGCAATATTCTATTCATTATCTCTTGACTTTGGTTGTTACTAACTTGAGTACCTCAGTATGTCTCTCGCTCGCTGGGGAGTTTGTGCAGAAGACTACTATTTAAAGGTCTTGTTCATCCACCATTGAAGGTTGAACTCGCTGTCTTGAAAATCACAGGGTATGTGATCGATCTTTTCCCTTTAGATTGACTGAACACTAGAAAACTTATCAAGATTAATTTAAAAGAAAAACTTGAGTTATAATTATTTTTTTATATAAATTTGAATGAGCTCCCTGTTTTATTTTAGCTAAAATTTCATTACAAAGCTAAACTTAATATGAGCACAAAATATGCCCAATTAAGCCATATCACATCAAGTTAAACATAAATGGCGATATTTGTGATTTGAATAGAATTTAGTATATATCCATGTGTCCCCTACTACTTTATTTCTTGTAGTGGTGTTTGTTAGTACCAATACTACTTTACATTGAAGCTGTTCGGCTTGTAGTGTGGGAAATCAAGGTCGCCTACTCTTTCGTACTTTTTTAAGGCATTGTCCATGCATTAATATATGAATACAAGGATATATAAGTTGGATTAAATGGTTAAGAAAGAAGAAAAGAAGAAAAAAAAATGAAAGATTTCATCCTCTCTAGTAATAAAATTAAAAATTTAACAAATTAATATTTGTCTATTAAAAAAAAGTTAAGAATTTTTTACTAGTTATAATTTAAACAAGACCATCATCATATTGTTAGACTATAATGAAATTAATGTAAATCAGATCTTAATTACGGTCTCACATTATACAAGACTTCTCTCATTATGCTCAAACATAACAAATTCAAACCAGCCAAAGGAAAACACACAATAGTGTTTTTAATCCTACATCTAAAAGGTTGAAACAATAATTTCATCAACCTTACAAACTTCTAGTGGAGTTAAGAATAAATTGTACTAATATTCAACAAGCATAAAAAAAGTAAAAATAAAACAAACAAAAAGAAGCAGAAAGAAATTGGTTTCGAACTTTCTATGGACACCAAAATATATGAATATGTAGGACACACCGTTCTCTACAAAAAGATAAAACAATCCAAGGATATAAGAGGGTTGTCAATATCCTCCATCAGAGTTAAGTCCTTGTCATGGTCAGACACCACATCCTTAACCACGGTTTCATCAACTTTAGGACCAACCCCTAAAGTGCGAGTCTCATGAGTGTTTCTCAAACCAGAATGAAGTACTCTTCGTGAACAATTATTATTATTGGGACTCACCGCTTTAACACTCTCTTTCCTCGTAGAAGGCAAAACAGAATGATGGTGAGAATTCGAATGAACTCCACTAACACTACTAACCTTGGAACTGTTGATCGTTATACCCAAATTAGCACTTCCACATTTGTCTCCGTTGAATCTTCTGCTGGGAGAGGGTGACCTAATTAGCGTCCTACTCTGCATGTTGGAAGCATAGTTAATAGTAACGGACCTCTCCGTATCCTTTCGGAAACTCTTCTGTCGTGTTAGGTTCGTTGGCGAATTTGATCGCACCCTTTTCTGTGGCATGGAAAACGACCCAACAGTATTTTGTGGTGGAGACTGCTTCAGTGTTGCTAAGTTGGGTTTGGGTGGTGAAGGGTTTATGTTTACAACCTTTCTATTAGGTTTAGTAGGTGGCATGAAGGAGAGAGAGGTGGAATCCCTGAGTGAGTTGATGCGAGTGATGATGTGAGGGTTGTCCTTGTAGCACGACCAGAGGAACTCGTTGGAGAAGGACCTGTCCTTGGAGCTCAAGGAAGAGGAAGCGGTGGAAAGGGAAGAGGCTGAGGAGATGGTGTTGGAAGTGGTGCATGTGAAGGATGAGATTGAGGAAGTAGAAGAGGTTGGAGAAGGTGGGGAGGGTGAGATTTTTGTTGAGGAGTAAAGGGTTGGTGGAAGTGGTGGAGCTTGAGAGATTGGAAGCTTGTCTTGAACATGGTTGAATTTGAAGTGATGTTCTTGTTCTGGGGAGGGTTTGTATTCGGGCCTGCATTTGCTAACGCAGCAACCCATTATTTGGTTGAGAAATTAGAAACGAGAGGATATTGAAGTGGAATGGAAGAAGGGGAGTGAGTGGTTTATGTTTGATAAATGAAATTAGTTGCATTTGAAAAAAGGAAGGGAAAGTCAGGGAATGTCTTTTGCTTTTTGTGGTGTTGCTCTTTTGCTTTTTCAGAGGTGGTGTTATTTGAATTTGGGTACCGGGGACGGGTTCCGTTGGGTAACGGTTATATAATATATACCAACATGGTAGTGGTGGATAGTTCATAGTGGATACTATCATCACTCCTTGCTTTTGACCTTGATTAGGAATACCAAGTAGGAAGTAGGAAGTAATGGTAGGGTCTAAGTCTTCGTGTGCAATGCCACAACGTTTTGGGTCAATCACCAACTACGTACTTTATCTTAGAACTCAAACCAAACAAGGAATGATTATTTTTTCATATGTTTAAATTTAAAGAAATAGTTATTTTTAATTTTCACTAGCAAAAATGTTGCCGACCCAATTGAAATTTGACACCCACTCAAAAAAGAAAGGGAAAGAAAACAAAGGTTCCATTCTATCGTCGGGTAATAATGAAGAAAACAAAGGTTCCATTCTATCCTTCTAAGTTGATCGTTTATAAATTATACAGAAAAAGATTACATCAGATACGATAATGCATAATTGACAACCGTAAAGGATAAGACATCATATCCCGCAATAACAACTAACTGTTGGATATAAGGAATTAATGTGTGTAAAATTAAAGTTAACATTAAATTGTTCAATTTGAATTTGATTAATGACAGAAATAATTAATCTGACTTTATTTATCTCTTTATTAAATTTTAAATTAATCAGAATTTTTTCTCTCTAATGAACCAAAAAATCAAGAAAAATAAATCTTAATCTGATCACTTACATAGCTTTCAATTTGCCTTTTGTTACACAACCAGCTCCGCCAGACAAGCACGAGTCGAGGCAATAATTAACACATCAACTTATATATGTAGTGAAACCGTAAACAAGGATACACATGTGTACACAAACATACCATATAGATACCCACTTGTAACTTGTGATAAATAACTTATTGTGAGGTAGAGTCTGCGGAGGAAGAACTCAAGATGTCATTCACAACCCGCTTTAACACTTTTCCCCTTTTTGTAAGCACAACGGGTTTAAGGCCCCTTCATCCAAGTGGCAGTGCTTACTGCAACAGTAGTAGATTTGGAGTCCCCATTTTGCAGTGATTCTGTTGTGTTGGCATGGCCCTGATTTGGTGATTTTCTTGAATCCGTTTCGGCATCCTTTCTAGCTAGCTTGCTTTACAATTGTATTTGGCACCTTCTATATACACTTCCGTTTTTGCTAAGTGCACCCCTTTCTCCTTTTTACATTTTTACTACCAACTTTATCCATTTAAACTCTTATCTTACACCCTCCACGGTTTGTTGGTCTTTAAAATCTTAATTTTCACCCATATTCATTATATAATATTATATTTTTCATCAATATTATATGTAATATTGTATGTTTCCCTCCACGTAATAATGTGTTTCAAGGTAAGTTTATCACTAACTTCATCTATTGTAGTGTGTAAATCAAACTTGGATTTTTTAAGAGACACTTAGAAAACATACCTTGCAAAGCAAAGCTTTTGATGGTGGCTCCTCACATTGTGTTGTTCATCGACAATATACATTTTTAGCCTCTTAACTTCAGGTCTTTAGTGTATTAATAATTGTGTTGCATACGTATATTTATGATTAAATCATACAAAAATTGTTAGATTTCCCCCTCTTTTATTGCTCCTTTCTGTGTGAATAATTTAGAATTTTAGTATCATCTATGTTTTTGTCTAGTAGGTGTCTAAACTAGTTAATTTATACTATTTTTATGGTGTATTTGTTGCAAAAACATAGAAGAAAGCTTGGAAGAGAAGTTGAAGATCTGAAGACTCTCGCTCAACGCGCAATACTTGCTCAGCATGCAGTACTCGCTCAATGCATAGAAGTCACATGCAGAAGCCAAATACCACATGAAGGTGTGCTTAGCATGAGTCGCGCGCTAAGCGCGAACTCACTCGCTAAGCGCAGTGGTCTCACTTAGCGTGAGGTTGCGTAAATTTTAAGCTGACTTCACCTATAAAAAGAAGAGGAAACAAAGGAAAAATATACACTAAGACACAAAGCTCTATAATGAATACCCACAAAATTAGAGTTTCCCAAACAAGGGAAACCAACCTTTATGGGTCATTCCTTCCCTCCATCTTCATTCTTCTCATTCTTCTTCTCTCCCTATCAATCCCTTGCAATTGTAAACCTTCTCATGACAATAAAAGACTAAATTCTCCAATGTTTGGAGTCAAACAACCAAATGCTCGTGATGTAATTTCTTTTCTACTATCTATTTAATGTTATTTTAATTACTAGTCTCTTTTTTGTGCTTAATTCCATTGATTATGGTCTGATCACCCATATTCATGGTATATTTTAAGGGTTTAGGCAGTGAGAAATGTTATTCTCTTCAAAACTGGGAAATGAAATCTAAATGATTCATATCTAGGGATATAATGATATTATTTACCTATCTCATGCATCTCTGTTTATAATACAATTTAACTAGTTTATTCTCTTAAGGGATTAGGAGAGAAGTCAGATAAATTAGACTCTTTCACTTGAGGGATCATGATTAGAGTAATTGATTAAATGTATGTGATAATTGAAATAATATTAAGTAAAGAAAAATAATTAACATTACATTGAGAGTAATTTGGTAAGTTAAGCCCCAACATATTCGCATTCTGAATCAACTTTTGTATTACAATTCCAAAGTGTTTGTTTTTCTTTGCTCCTGCCTATTTTAGATAATTAGTTTAATTTTATGTCAATTTATCTTTAATATTTCATCTCTTAAATCTTTAATTGATTAATCACTTAAAAATTGAGAATTCATCCATCTAAATACCAACAAAGTCTTTGTAGACTCGAGACTCGAACATTTTACTTTATTGCTTAGGATAATTTGGTGTACTTGTCAATCGTTCAACATGTGTCTTTCAACTCTTGGTCTCAAATAAGTGTGTGCACATGTTAATGATTATTGTGATGACTCATTAAGGTATTATGGCTTTTAAAAATGTCTTTTTGAAACAACATATATCAATACATACCATTTTCAAAATAGCATAATTATCTAATTTTTCATTGTTAGCTAATTAAGAAATTAAATAATATCTAAATTATGTAAAATTTCTCACCAAATTAATTAAGGAAGAATGGATACTCTTAATGGATTTGGTTTATGTATGTCTACAAAGTTAGTTTTGAAAGCTTATAATTTACAAAGAACGACGGATCTAAAATAATATTTTATTTAAGGTTCAATCTTTAAAAAATTTGAGTCATTATCGCGTTTTAAAAATGATAAATAAAATATGTTGCATCATTATGCAGATGCCGGAGGTGCAGCTAGCATGAATGTGCTATGAACTATGACAGCACAAAAGAGTGAAAAGACTTCTTCCGTTCCTCCTTATAAATTCTAGTTTTTTACATGATTGGCTTCGGCATCAAAACATAATAGAATCAAATCAACACTAGCTTCAAAACTTTGATCTTTCTCGTCATATCATCTCTGAGCCACATGAAAATGGAGTTTATGGAATCCAAACCATGTCAGGAATTCCACCACAAAGAGGACTCGATTCCCAGGAAAAAAGAAGGAAGAAATGTAAAAGCATTGTTTTTAATATTTTATTTTATCATGTCATCAACGATCACAAGTTATGCTTCCTTTTTCACCCCCAAAAGAAAATTATGTCCCTTTTTCTTTGGAATGTATATCTACAGGGTTTCCTTTTTTAAGATAGTTCCGTGAAGGCTTGTATGTTGTATCAACCCATCTTTTTTCAAAGATTATTTTTCTACCAGATTTAAACTAGAGACTTTTTCTATGAAAATATTCCTATATATATACATTCTTATCATGCGAACTAACTCTAGACCATCCTTTACTATTTAGGTGCTTCAATAACATTTATATGCAATTCTACCGGCCAGATTATGTGGCCTTGTGGGTTTTGGTTGGTCTCCTTGCGGCACTACAAATTGCATGCATTTTGTGGACAATCCATGAATTAGGAGTCAGTCCCTAGTAATTTTTAATTTAGTGCAGTCAAAGGTTAAGGAAATACCAGTGCATTACACTAGTTTGCTTGTACGTTGGATCTATTTTGGAAAAATATTAATATCATATTTTTAATATATCTTTTATCCATAAGAAGTAATAATAGTTTTCAATAGCTTATGCGTATTATTCAACAAGTTACACCCGTTAGTTCTTTAATACATATTTATTGTTATCGGTTTGAATTTATCAAAATTTACAAAATGATTATAAATTTTAGTTTTTATGATAAGTATTTTACTCATAATTTCATGAATTTAAACAAATTATGAAAATGTAAAATCTGTTAAAAAGTTATTATACTAAAAAGTGTATCATTCACATTTTTATTGAATGTTCAATTAATTATCAACACAGAAGTCATTATTTTCTAACAAATAAAATTATAATGTTCGGACTTTATATATAAAGGAATAAAGAGGTATAGTGACTAATTATTGATAGCTAGTGTAGAGAAAAGTAAAAATAAAATAACTAATAGAGCTAGAAGTAAATGGAGAATATATATATATATATATAAAAGGATTGACATATAGACTGTATGTCATTTATATTTGTAATAATTAAAACCAATATAGATTGGTCGGTATGAAAATTTGAACAATTGTGAGATTTTCATAAAACTCACAACTCACAAGTTTATTTGTGTTTATGGATAAATTATCATTTTGATCCTTAAATATATAAGATAATTTAGTTTTTTAAAGAACAAAAATTCCTATTTAATTATATTTTTAAATATATAAAAAGTATAACAAATACATCATATCATATAATCTAATGATAAATTAATTTGTAAATTTTACAACTTAGTTTTAAGTTACTCCTTAAATGTTAAAATAGCTTTATAAAAACTAAATGGTAGAACATAATTATCTTACTTTTTATATATTGATGGACTAAATTAAAATTTTCATTTTTTTCTTGAATTAAATTATCACCAATTTACACCATCAATCACCATAATAGTCATTTATCCTTCTTTCTTTTAACTTTTAAATAAAAAGAAATATTGTTGTTTGTCAGAAAATTTGTTGTCAAAAAACTATACGATACGAAACATACTTCCTTAACTTTTATTGGAGAATATAATTAAAAAAATAAAACTAGAAAAATTGATGAAAATCAACTCCACAATCTTGGTACCTGATATTTGTCTATTGAAATTAGTACCGAATATAAATTTTTTTCAAGTAACTAAAAAAGTGTACATATATTAATGTTTTTTGGTACTATAAATAGCTGAACTCTAGTAATAAATTACAACACTCTGTTATTCCTTATTCAAGCATCAAGCATCAAGCAGGAATATTACAACAATTTCCCTCCCCACCATCATATCTGTAAAGCAGAAAGAACACTAGGAAGCTGTGCTTATTTCATTTGCCAGTTGCAAAGAGAGTACCCTTTGATTAGTTTCCATAATTGGCTGCAAAACAAATGAAATAAAAATCAATACATTAGTACCACCCAGTAAATGGATTAGAAGCTAGACACAATTAATCATGAACATATACATCTCAATTGGGCAATCGTAAAGTAACAACGTACAAAAAACAAAAATCACTGACATATAACATCAATGAAACATAAAAAGCCAATTAGTTATTACCTGAACCATACACAGCCTTTTTGGTCTTGGTCTTGGTCTTGGAGCACTTATCACAGATGCATTGGAGAAAACAGCTACACACCATTTTCTTGACACACTTTCTCTTTGCAGGAATCACAGTTGCATGATCCCTGGATTTATTTAAGGACTCTGTTCTAACGGGAACAATAATTTTCTCCTTATTATTTGGCTGATCAGGTTCCACGTTTATGTCATACTCAGCAACCCCTTGGCAACACAACCCCACCCCTCTCATCTCTCCCACAATTCTAGTGAACAACCCCTACGCTATTGCCAACTCCCACGGTGTTAATTAAATAAGCAACCACTTTAGTTAAATAATAGTTTGTTTAAAAAGGAAAGAATAATGTGAATGGGGTTAAGGAGAGAAGCTCTGGCCGGGCACTCTAAGTTTGTTAGGACAAAAAGAAGGTGAGAGGAAAGAAAATAGAAAAGAAAAAAAATATAAGGAAGTATTTTTTTTTTCTTTGCTTGGAGAGAAAATGAAGAAAAAAATTGATTTTTAAAAATAAAAATTTATATTTTTCTTTCTTTCATTTTTTTTTCAATTCAAATGTTAAACATGTAATCCAAAAGTTTGAGGTAAATTCTTACATTGAATATAAATAAAAAGTTGATCATCATAGAAGTAGAAATAAAAATTATAAATTTAAGTTTTAAGATTTTAAATTAAAATATAATATCAAATTCACTTATGTAATTTGTTAAATTATTCATTGTTTAAATCTCTTATATATTTGTTCCCTCGATTGCATACTAAAACTTTTTCTTCTATCTAACTAAAGGGAACATAAGTGCTCTAATAACAACCAAAGTTATTTTGGATATACAAATTAAAGAATAAGAATTTCTTTAGTCAAGATAATAATTGCGAAATATGAACTAATTTGATAGTTAATTTTAGCTAATAAATGGGTGTAATTTCTTTACTTTATTATTGTTTTTAAGGAAATAATGAAGAAATTAACATCTTTACTATTTTTAATTAGCAGAATTTATAAGAATAAGATTTTAAGTGCTTTAGAGGAAAAATTGATGTAAAAACTGAAAGAAAAAACCTTGAAGAAAAATTAAAGAAGTGGACAGCTCGCTTAGCGCACCACCTAGGCTTAGCGTGTGTCTGTGCTTAGCACACGGAAAAGTCCACAACAAAGTCCAAAGGCACTCTTAACGCGAAAGCCCGCGCTAAACACCAAGTTAGCGTGAAAAATAAGTTATCCGGTGATATAAGGAGGAAGAAACCGAAGGAAAAGACACAATCTCAGAACAACCCACACATTGGGTCTATCCCTTAAGGGAAACCTTCTTTCTTAGTTATTCCCCTTTTGCTTGTTACTAGTAATGCAATCTCAATTTCTATTATTTTTTCCTGTTTTTCATTTTTATTGTGTGGTTTGGTCATCCATTCATATGTTTTTAGGGGTTATTCATTGGAAAATGATAATGTCTAAAGAACTTGGAAAATGGTATCTCAACATTGCATTTCTAAGGATAGAGTGACTTTGTTGAACCTTTGCATACATTTTTATACTTAATGTTGCTTATTATTTCATCTTTGTAAAGGAAATTAGGAGAGAGAATGCATAAGTTAGACTCTTCAGCGTGAGGTATCCAAGTTAAGCATAAAACCATTAATATTACATCAAGGGTACTTAGGTATGTTAGACCCCAACATTATTAGATCCTGAACTTTTCTTTTGCATTTATGCTATTGTTTAATTTTTTTATTATCTTTTTCTTTTACCCTTTTTATCCTCAAATTTCACATTTACAATTTCTTTTATCTTCTACTCCTTTTATTGCTTATAAATTGAGTATTTACCAACACAAGTACAAATAAAGTCCATGTGAATTCGACACTTAAACTTTCATTTTAATCTTTAATACTTATGATAAAATTGATACATTTGTCGATGATTAACACAAGAGAGTCTCTTAATTATGTATTTTTTAATTAATAAAAAAATATATTTCAATCATTTCAAAAGTATTTTTATTTTATCTTTATGTATACATAATTTTCTCAATTATCAAATGTTTTTAATTGATCTTTTTTTTTTTGTCTCATGCAGTATTTTATATAATCTGCAAGATAGAATACCTTTTTTAATAAACTTATTTATATTTTGAGTCATAAAATGTAGTACTGATTGTCCGCTAGGAAAAACACCACACAGAGAAAAAGAACAGAATAACCACATATGAAAATTATGACGAAGTAAACATGACATGTAGCAGCTTACGTCAATTATTTAACATCGAGAAAGAAAAATGTGATAGGAATATATATATTTTTTAGAATAAAACTCGGTATGTTGCCGGTGTGCTGTAGGAATCAACCACAAGTAAGACGCCATTTTTTCATCCTCAACAAGATCATTTTTTTTATGCTCAATTACTTATAAGAAATTTACTTTTACAATGTATCCCTATTTAATAATAAAAAAATATTAAAATTATAGGAGAAATCTCTAAAATTACTCCCTTCAATATCTCTTTTATCCAATAGTGTGATATTCGGATAAAATTACTTCCTTCCATATCTCATTTTAAAAAAAAATTCTTTTAATTTTTTAACAGAAATTATTTTTACTTGATTATACTAAAAAATGTTAGGATGAGAAAATGGTGTACACACTTCAATCTAAGAAGTAAAATAATAGGCCAAGGCAAAAAAAAAGTCACATATCTCTCTTTTAACGAAACGAGTGAAAATTTGAATATTTATTATATACACAAAATATTATCTTATTCCACTTTATCATTTTTTGGGGATTTTAGATGTGATTCTTTAAGAAGAATAAATTAACTTATCTAATGACTTTTAAGATAATGTAATGACATACCGATAAAATAAATAAATACTTCATGTGTCTCAAAATAAAAATTGTCTTAGATTATTTAATATAAATCAAGAAAAAATAATAAATAAATTAATAATAATTTTATAAAATTAATCTTATATCATCATTAATTTATTTATAAATTTTATTATTTATCATTAATATTATAAATGATATAAATGAAAAAATAATAATTAATATTAAATTAAAAAAATAATAATAAGTATTTTAGGGTAATTTTTTTCTCTTAAAAAATTATAATTAGAGGAGGAAATAATATACTTAGATAATCTAATGTATAAGGACTAATTAACGATAAGAAACTTTAGACATGAACTATTATATGCAACCATGGAGAAACCCATCAAATGCTTCACCGGTGGTCCACTAAATAAAGTGGCTACAATAGTTTATTTTTTAATTGAAAATAAAATTCAAATATGAAATGACTAATATACCCCTCTTGTAAAATGTAAAGTGACCACTGAGCTCCCATTGCCTTCTTCCTTCCAATTCCAAACCACGATGTTCCCTCCTTCTCCAATGCGAAACCCACAGCTTCTATTTTTCTGAACCAATTTTTTATGCAACAAAACGCCATTTTATTTCTATGGCAACAACAAACATATCAACAGGGTTCCACAAGTTGCTATCGACGGGAAGAGAAATTCATAGTGGCCGGAGGAACATCCAACGCAGTTGCAATTTTCCAAAACAAATTATGAACCCTTACGTAGTCCCAAATCGCGATTCCGCTCTACTACTAGACCATTTATACTCCATCAGTGTAAACAGTATTTTCAAGAGATCAATTATTTTAGAAAATTAGATAAATAAAAACTGAATCTGGCACCAACATAAATCAAATCCTGTGAATTCATAAACCTATTTTTTTGGGCAAATTTGTTTCTGATTTGTGCTTTTATCGATTTTTGTTATTATAAAAGTTAGAGGTTTGTCGTTATCATCCGACGCGGCAAAGGATTTTCGGCACGGTGTAGGCCGGTGGGCCGCAGATGCTGAGCCTCGCCGCCATGTTAACAGGCCTCATGTTTTCGCCTTCAAAAATGAGGCACACGTCTAGTTGCTCTTGTGATTCAATGAGTTTGATTTTGATCCTCTAACTACTCTACACTTAGGGACCGAAGCAGAAGATTAATTTTATGGGAGCCAAGCTACATTGTAAATATATAAAAAAAAAAATAATCATAACACACTATCTGGAGCTAAATTATAAATAAATAAACAAACATAATAATATTTTATGTGATACCCTAACTTAATAAGTTTTTATTTTTTATTTTAAAAACAACAAACAATTTTAAAAATAAAAAATAAAATTTCCTTCATTAATTTTCATTTCTCTCCTCTTGGTAGGTGAGGTATCAGGTCACATTTTCAAACCCAAAACCTTTTCTAAACAAAGTTGAAGGACTCAAATTAAACAGAATATGCCAGTAAAATAACGTTTAATACAAATTTAGTCGAAGGATGTGCAACTTTATTCGACGATTTATAAAAATTGTGTGGCTTACTTTACACAAACTCTAAGAACATTCCACAAAAGGAAACTTATTTGTATATTGTTCCTTGGTTGACTTGTGTTGCAAACTTGGGATGAATTGCATTTGCATATAATAACAGATCGACTGCCCAAGTGTCAGAATCCATATATACCACCGAAATAGGACGGGAGAACAAAAAACAGGAACGTAGCTTAATTGCTAAGTTAAGACTAACAAATAAAAATGTGCAAATTCAAATTCCCCAATGCTATTTCGTTCTCTTCTCCTATCTCTGTCGTTCTTTTCCTGTGTATAAGCTTTGTCCCTTAACAGTGAGTTTTTCAACTAAAAAATAATTTGAAAAATTCCTTATAAATATCTTACATAATTGATATAATTTTTTTACCATAATATAATATTTATAAAATTTATTGTCTTTAATATCATTTTTATAAATTTAACAAACATTTAAATAGTATTTATTTCATTTTAAAAATTTTAATTAGTAAATTTCAATTTTATGAATAGAATTTATTTATTAATTTTTAATTTAAAAAATATTATTAAATATATTTTTAGTACCTATTTTTTTAATTCACTTTTAGTCTCTAAACAATAAAATGACCAATCTTAATCTTTATAATTTTCATTTATTAATATTTTTTGTCTCCATTGTCAAATTTCACAGTTAAGTAGTGAATATCATAGTCACATTGAGTTTTCATATCATTAACTAATTTGATATGACGACAATATGTAATCTTTTAGTAAATTATGTTTTTAATTTTTAATTTTTTACAAAATTCACTTTTAATTTCTCAACTTTTTTTTTATCAATCTTTGTCCTTCATTTTTTTTCAAGAAATTCACATTTACGTCAGTTTTTTTTTAAGAATCTTAGTCTCGTAAGTGTTGTTCATTATTGTTTTTAGTCCTTTCTATTAAGAGTTAATTCGTGATATTGCACCATGTGGACTATTATTAGTTTGAGGTAACACTCACATGGTAAGATGTTGATAATTCGAGGCATTTTCTATCCATTCTAAGATGTTATATTTTTTTTTGTTGTGATGTAAAATTTTCAGAAAATGGATTTGAAAATTTGAAGAAAAAAAGTATAGAAAAAAATGTAGTAAGCAAAATGAACAACTCATAATATACAAATCGACAACCGACTTGAAAATTCTTGTAATATTAGAACATGTCATCCTCACCTAACTCTTTTGCTTACTCATGTTCATCCTCTTTGCTAAGTGTTACTCATGGAACAAAATGTTCATGAATTTTGTGAAAAAGATAAGGGTCTAAGGCCAATAAAAAATAATGAAGAACTAAAAGTGAATTTTATGAAAAGCTAAAATATGTTAATGATCTCTAATATATACTTGAATTTTTTTTTCATTCCTAATAAAAAAATTATTCATTTTTGCTTCTTGATATTTTTATTTTTGTTTATATCTCTACTGTTATCAAAGTCTATTATCGATTGATATGCTTGTTAGCTTTGTATGTGTTGTGTCACATTAGATAAAATGTGACACATAAGCGACGATGTGCCTAATGACATGACCACCAATAATTAATAAATTAAGAAATGGATAAATAGTTATTTCTTTCATAAATGTATAGAGTGCTAATAAATTCATTTTCCAAAGATGAAAATTTAAATTTTAGTTTTTGAAAGTGGAAAAAAGGTGCAATAAATTCATTCATCCGTTAACTTTCATTGGTTATCGTTAATGAAAAAGCTTGTGTGACATAATGGGAAGAAAATGTTATAAAGATGAATGTCAACCTGACTGTTGAATTGATTGGACCAAAATGTCAGTAAATTTTCATTTGATTAAAATGTTAATAAGTTTTCATTGGATCAAAATGTCACTAAGTTTTCATTTGACTAATTTGTTAAACCCTAAAATTTGTTTCATTTAAGGATAAAATATAATTTAATCTTCATCTTACACCCTTTTGTGATTGAAAAATTTGTAATAATTGGTATACTATTACAATGTTTATTTTGGTACACTAGTAGAATGTTTATTTTGAAAATTTTATATTGTGACAATATTAGGCAATCACAAAATCAAGTTGTGTCTCGTTTTTTTATAAGAATTAATTGAATGATTGTGCATTGTTGTTTGAGTATCATATTTTGGATGAGGTACTCTCACATTAAAAATTTCAAAGTAACGAATAGAATGTGTGTTTATTAATCAATATTATGCTTATTGTTATGTTTATTCTAATTTATGTTTGCTTTCATATTTTTTTAAGTGTTTAGTGTAATATTATGCTTGTAATGATAAAAAAAGAAAAAAAAATATTAAATTATACTTTGCCCTTAAATGAAACGAAAGTTAGGGTCTGATAAATTAATCCAATAGAAATTTATTAACATTTTAGTCTAATCTATTCAATAGTTATATTGACAATTATTTTTGTAATATTTTTGTTTCTTTATACCACATAAACTCTTTCAATAATCATAAGAGATGAATTGTTACACTTTTTCAGTTTTAAAGACTAAAATTTGAATTTTGAGAACGAATTTATAAATAAGGACGAAAATGATTATTGATCGTTAAAGAATATTATTTTATAATTTTTTTTTCTTCTCTTTTCCGGTTCAGCCTTCGTTCTTTTTTCTTTGTTCTGTTCCGCTTGTCACCTATGCAAATGCTCAAAACAGATATGCAAATTCATGCTCGCAAAGAGAAATTGCCTGATACACCGTTTAGCTTTTGCGGCGACGTCGAAGTGTTTGAAGGTTGTAACGAAGGTCTATAGTTTGGAGGCAAGAACTGAGCCACTCTTTTGAGAGACAGTCCGAGGCAGCAGGAGAGGACATTGATAAAGTCCTCATCGTCGAAAATTTCAATGGAAAATGTGGTTGTGGCTTTGGCTCGAAATGGAGTTGGAACTGAAGGGGGTCTTGTTCTTCTCCATCGGAATCGAAGTCGAGCCTGAGATGGCGTACGGGCATTTTTGCACGACAATGGAAGATCCAGACAGCGCCACCGCAGAACATCAAGATCCAGATCTGGAGGCAGGCGTTTCGATTTTTCTTTTTTGTTGCATTTTGAGAAATCTGTTGTTAATTCAAGGCTTTGATGTTTTTTTTAGATATTGGTTTTTGGTTGAGAAGTTTGGGAGGAGGAAGATGAAGGGGGTTGTATTGTTTTTCAATTTCATATTCTATGGGCATAATTTATTTTCAGATCTGATTCTTTTGTGATTGAACTTCGACATATTGTTGTGCGGGTGATGGAGGTGGTAGAGGGAAGCGCACTGTAGCAACATCCACGTCAATGGAAACAACGGTAGAAGAAGGGATTAGTGGGAGAGAGAAAGAACTTATTTTTATTTATTAATTATCGGATATTGTAACAGTTAATAAATTTTACTAACGATAGAAACATAAACTAAAACAATTCAAATATCAGATAATAGAAAAAAAATCATGAAAGATAAAAAATGAAATTCAGACTAGATATCATGAATCATTAACATATTTTAACTTTCATGAAAAGATAAAAAAAAGAAACATTTTACCAAAAAAAAATAAAACATTAACTCAAAATACTAAATGGAGGTGATATATAATTCTTATGAATTTAACTTCTGGCAAAATTCCAGTCCAATGTTACTTCACATGGTTTGCTTTTCTAATGATCTAATATAAAAAAAGTTCTAAAGTGTAAATCTAAACTGAGTTTGAACTTAAGAGCATTTGTCAAAGCCCAAGGATGGAGTTTTAGTTTGTTGCTATGCAATCAAGGGTATGACCAAAAATCAAACTTACAACAACGAAGACCAGAAACAGGGCTTTATTAAGAGATAAAAAAACATTTCAAAAACATAAATTTGATTACATTAATTAATCAAAATACACTTGAGAGTCCTCTTCAGATAGGTTTCCTTTGCAAGAAAACAGAGCAGCAATGAAACGGACAAGGGTTTCCGCCATCATTCGCTTCACCGATTTCCTCGGAGCAGGGATTACAGTGACACTGACCTTGTTCTTGTGTTGCTCTGTCTGTGCCCACAACACCATGCTCACAGTCTCCACTTTTCTCCAAACCGTGAGTGGTTTTTTCTCGAGTCTCTGTGTGTTTCTTTCCTTTTTAAGATTGTTGATTGATCAGTAGCATTTTAGTGGACCAAAAATATGGTAAACGCATTGTTGCTACGAAGATACTTACGTCTCGTACATATTCTTTTGGAGACAAATACAAAATGTGAATGTAATGAGAATTTCTTAGTCTCAAATTTTCTAACGTACGTAGAAATCTACTTGTTATTGTCATCAAGTTAGATGCGTGCAGAAGTTCAAGTGGTGGTCCATTTCCATGACAACGACCTTGAATCACAGATTCATAGGTGCACACCCAATCAATGCAAATGAACCAACATGCATTATTACATGTTCAGGTTTTGGAGAAATTATTATATGATTTTGAATCATTATTATTGATTCTTATCAACATTTACAGTTAAGTTTTATTAATTTTTTCTCTTACATTAAAAAATTTAACTATGTAGCACATAGAGATTAGTCCGACCATAGACAAATGTTGTCTTCAATTATTAATAATTTTGCTTGTCTATACACCTTTGAGCTTTCTCTCCCTTTTGACCTTCCAATAACACTAGGACAGAACTGCAACAGAAGAGCCTCTTTGTTTCTTTTTTTCATAAACGTAATATTTTTATTTCAATATATTTAGAAAGTTTTTAATGTGTTTATTTAAGAAAAAAATTATTTCTAATAGAGAAGTTGTTTTGACTAATTTCTAAACAGAAACAAAAATTATAATTGATTTTCAAAAAATAAAAAGAGGTTTTCATTATTGTACAAAATAAAATATAATTTTATTCTCTATAAAATCTCTAAAAAGTTAATCCCTTTTTATAAATAGTCAAAATTAGTTTCTCAAATAATAAAAAATGAACAAGCCAACCTAAGTCAACCTATGGAAATGTTATTTAAAAAAAGTCAAGCTATGGAAACACACGTGCTAATGACTTACTTAACTTCATCAGTGCTCCAAGTCAATGCCCATCAATAATTATCTCATGAAAGTGGCCAGAGAAATGAGCGAAGACTTTCGGGGAGAGAGCCGCTATTCTCACCCACATTTTGCTACTGTCATTATCCATGTGGGTTTCTATGGGATATTCTTAGGGGTGTAAAAGTCATATATATAACATAAACACATTTCTATTATAATTACATGCAATCAAACATCTTTCTGCGTATTCTTTTTTTCATCTCAAACATATCTAAAGGA
This sequence comes from Glycine max, assembly GCF_000004515.6. Lineage (NCBI taxonomy): Eukaryota > Viridiplantae > Streptophyta > Magnoliopsida > Fabales > Fabaceae > Glycine > Glycine max. The sequence goes on from NC_016091.4 coordinate 50,039,655, forward strand.
AATACAATTTTATTCTATAATAAGTATATAATAAGATTGTATTTGTGTTAGTTTTGTTTGACAAACAACATACCAAATGGTTTAAAATTAAACTTAATCTGCCTATAATATATATTCATGGCGGAAATGTGTAATAATTAACAAACTTTTTAGTCTAACATTAAAAAACAAGAAACAATAGTAATTGAGTTATAACATCACTAAAATCAATATACATAGCATAAAGAAAGAGGTGATACAAATAGTAATTAACTAAAATGAATCTCTAGTAATGTTTATTAGATATAATTAAGATCCTATACTTGAATGAAATTATATTAAATCTGACTTTTGTATGCATTATAGGTATATCATCTATTTCACTAGTATCTTCTTTAATTTGTCGGTATGACGCTAGCATTTCCACTCTCTCGGCTGACCAAACCTGCAGGCTGTGACACGTAGATTAGCGTTATTCTTACTTTGGGATGGGTTTCTAAACATGCATTAAGTTATTTCAGGTTCACAATTTACTAACATTAATTTGGACGACACGTAGAGTCACTGTCGTTGAAATGGAGTAATGTGCCGGTTAAATCGTGTGCAATCTACATTGACTTTTAACAAGGAAAAAAAAAACTCCTAGATGCCAGTCCAATTGAAATTATGTAATGTTTAATTTTTTTTAGACTAATGTTATGTTTAATTAATCTTACGTACATAATCCATGTATATTTCATTTTTTTCTCACCAATTTGGGTGCAAAGAAACGGAAATGGGTAAAGCAAAAGGTAGAGGCATTGCGTAGTTGAAGAAAAGTATGAGAATAAAAAACAATTCTCCAAATTTGAAATGGGTAAAGCAAAAGGTAACGCCATTATTATTATTATTATTATTATTATTATTATTATTATTATTATTATTATTATTATTATTGCATATGGTTCAGAACTATTATTATTGATTCTTATCAATGTCCATATGACATATAATTAAATTTTCTTAATGATCATAGATATATTGAAAATTTCAACTATATGTCAAGTAGGGATTAATTGAACCATTTACAAATTGTGTCCTCCACTATGTTATAATTTTATTTTTCTATACACCCTTTAGCTTTCACCTTTTGATCGACCTTCTAGTTCCATTAGGGCAAGCTACAACATGTCAAGAGCTTCCTGGTTTCATTATTTTCATGAAAAATATTTTTATCTTAAAATATTACAAAAAAATTTTAGTGTATTGTTGACTCATTGGCAAGTGTACCAAATCGTTACAAGTAGTAAAGTTCTCGGAAGTCCGAGTGTCGAATCCACAGGGACTTTATTTGTACTTAGATTAATGCAAACCCAATTTAAAAGCAAGAGATAAGAAATTTAAAATTTAAAATAAAAGATAAAGATAATAGATAAGATAAGATGAAAGACTTTTAAAATTTAAAATAAAAGAAAAAGATAAAGTCAAGATAAGATAATGTTGGGAACTGACTTGCCTAACCTGCCTAGGATGTATGAGTTTATGATTTTTTTTTTTACCAATTCATGTGATTCTATCCCACCCACATCTATTCATTTATTTGCCCCTGATGCCTCACGATGACAAGCCTATTTTACCTATCTATCTCCCAAATGCCTTTGCAAAGACTCAATAGATAAAATGCATGAAGTTCTAATTCTAGATGTTTGCTTTGACGCATGGGCATAATGCAATCACTCTATGCCTAGCAATGATTTTATTATAATATCTTTTCTCCTCGTTCTATTAAAAGTTATCCTCTCCCGAGTGTCTAATCCCTAAAACTAATGCATGCATATCTTCTTTAAATCTTATTTAGAAGTTACCCTCTTCCGAGCATCTAACCCCTAACAGAATATAAAGATGAGTATGCAAGGTAAAAACAGAAAAGAAAATAGGAAAGAAAAACCTGGTATTGCATTGATAAATAGTGAAGAGTACATCATACATTGCATTGGCTTCTAGGCCTGTCAGACCCTAACTAAGGGTTTAGCCACTCATGGCCATTGAGGATTTTACAACGAGAAGGGGTGAAAGAAAGAAAGGGAGTAAGTGAAACCCCTAGGAGAGGGGGTTCTGTGGTGGTGTGTCGATCCCTTGGACTGACTCTCTATTTATAGCTGCTGAAGTGGGCTTTGGGCCTTCGTATGCGCGCTCAGCGCGACACCCCCTCGCTCAGCGCGTGTAGATCGCGCGCTTAGCGCGCATTTTGCAAGCTTAGCGCGTGCTTCTGTTAGATCGCGGGCTTAGCGCGCGTGTTGCAGGCTTAGCGCGTGCTTCTGTTAGATCGCGGGCTTAGCGCGCGTGTTGCAGGCTTAGCGCGCGCTTCTGTTGGATCATGGGCTTAGCGTGTGACGCGCGCTGAGCGCGCGTATTGGATTGTGCTTGCTTCGGATTTTCTTCTTTTCTTTAATTTTTTCTGCCTTTTTGCTTGTTACACCTCCAGTTTTTATATCTGCAGCCAAAATTCAACAAAACATCAATTCTTTAATATTGAAGCGCAAATAACTGCTAAATAATTATTTTTAAAGACAATTTTTCCTTATTTTCTATTATCAAAATACAATTATTTAGCAGTTATCATGTATTTATTTAAGAAAAAGTTTGTTTCTAATAATTTTGAAAAGTTTTGACAATTGGCACAAAATTATTTCAATTTAATCAGTAATTTGAATTTGAAACTAGGTTAAATATTAAGAGAGTTTTATTTTCTATAGTAATTTTATTCCGTTCAAGCACAATTGTCAACCTGAACAACAATTATGTTCTTTATTTATATAAAAAAAATCCAAAATTATAACTGCTTTTCAAATGAAAAGAGGTTTTCATAATTGAACAAAATAATATATAATGTTTTCTTTATAAAATCTTTAAAAGTAAAACTTATTTTTTAAAGAAGTAAACTCCTTTTATAACTTGTCAAAATTACTTTTTTTTAATAAAAAAAATTGAATAAACCAACCTAAGTCAACCTGTGAAACACACGTGGACGTGGTGACTTCCCTAATTTCATTAATGCTCAATGTCAATGCCCATCAATATTTTTCTCATGAAGTAGTCTAGAAAAGAAACGAAGGATTTGGGGGAATTAAAGCCGAGGGCGAAGGGCCCAAGGCCATTGACAAAAACTTGAATAAAATGATAAACATGATATTTCTCACTTTCATTTTTGCTGAGTTCAATTGGGAGTTGAAATTGTATTTTTTCCATGAAGGTTCCAACTGGGGGATCCTCCATATTAATGTGTAAAATATGAACATTTACAAAATTAGTTAACAAGAAAGCAAATATCATCTTTTTCTCTAGTTTCATCTTCTCTGGTCCACTCTTTGGGTTGACCAAACCTGCAAGCTGTGTCCGTGTCTTTTTCTAGACCTTACTGTCGAACACAAACACTACAATTGCCAGCTGCGTCATCTCACATCAATTAATTATCAATCCAAAGTCAGAATTCAGCTAAGGAAAGAGAAGACGTGAAAAAGTGAGTAATAGCGTGTTTAAATTTCGAATCAGTTTCCAAACATACACTAACTTATTTAAGGTACCCAATTTATCAACATTAGTTAAATGTTTTTTTTTAAAAATATCAACATTAATTAGGATTACACGTAAAGTCACTGTCGTTGAATTGGAGTAATGAGTAAACTCATGTGAAATCAGCATTGACTTTTAACAGAGAAAAAAAATTCTAGACGTCAGTCCAATTGAAATTGATCTTACTTTGGATGATGAAATTGAAAATAAGACAATTAACATATCCCTATCAAATAATTTACCAAACTGCACAATTCTCACATGTCTTTTTCCCATGTTTGTTTTCCACGGATATTATGTAATTTTTAACTAATCTCACACATAATCTATATATCTCATTTTATTTCACAAATTTGGGTGCACGGACAAGAAAAATGGAAGAAGCAAAAGATAACACCATTGTCTAGTTGAGGAAAAATATGAGAGAATCAGATTTTTTTTTTCTTCAAATTTTTTAACAAAAAATAATTTGGTGTACAAGTTGAAAATTGGGGGAATAAATTTAGGGGCCCCCAGAAAAAAATAAACTATTTAGTCAAACCCACGTCTTTTGTTTGTCACTGCGAGAATCTAACGCGCTAAAATATGGTGTGCCATCAGCTATATATTTTTTAAAATTTCCTCTCACTTAGAGTTGTCAATTTGGCCTGCCTCACCCTCTTTACCGGGCAAACGTGGACCAAAATCATTTTAACCAACGTTAAAATGTTGGCCTATCTCATTTCTCTCTTCTTTTTATCAAAATTTGATTGAAGTTGACTAAGGTGCTAATTGTTAGGATTATATATATATATATAGAGAGAGAGAGGTTAGAATATTATAATCAATAGAAAAATTGACCACTGTTCAAGCATGTTCCTGTGCTTGCTAGTTGCTAGTGCTACAACTGCCATGTGTGTTAAAGGAGGGTTCTAAGAGGAAGAAGAGAGTGAGTATGGGATTGGGGATCTTCATGTTTGGGAAAGCAACATTGACTTCAGGTTTGCGTAAATTTTGATAAACGAATACAAATAAATCTCTTAACGGTGAGAGGGGAGGAGGTATCTAAATGTAAAGAGAAGAAGGTGTAACCCTAAAAAACAAAAAAACAAAAAAGAAGAAAGAAAAGTATTTTAAAAAATAAACAGAAAAAAATTTAAAAAAAATGAAAAGGAAAGAATATATATATAGATTGTGTAATCTATTAGGCTCTCAAGGAAAGTTCATTAGGTCAAAAGGACGAAACATAGTGCATAAAAGAGGAAAAGAACATGTGTATTAATGACACAAAAATGTGGTACGAATTTCAAGGATGAAAAACGGATCAATTATGTCGTGTCATTTGACAATGTTGTCAGAAAAGATAGAGGAGTCACTAGGTAATCCTTTATTTCCTCACTCATGTTTCCCTCTCCCCTCTTCCTCTCCTTTTCTTCTTTTTCCCATTCTTTTTTCTTTCTTTCTTTTCATGATCTATTGCTTTGTTCTGTTCTATCTCGCCGATGGACACCTTGGCTACCAACGAGGTTCCTGTGGATTAAATCGCTATTTTCTATTCGTTATTGTATTTTGTTTTGAGTTTTCACACATTCCGTAATCACCTTTGTTTCTTCTATCTTGTTTCGTTTGTGCCCACATGCCTTCTCCATGTCGTCGTCGTTGTGCTGTCGCCGCCCCTGTGGCGGTCTTGCATCGCTGGGCCCTACATGAGTGGCGCTGGGGAGGCACACCACCCTTCGTGGAGGTGCTACTCCTTTCCTGCACTATTTTGGAGGTTAGACACTTAGGATTTTTTCAACCATGTTGCCTAATTGCGGGTTGGACTGAGTCACCCTTAACATGGTTCCAACCCTAGTCCAAAAAAAAAAATAGTACTGTTTACATGTCCTTTTAATATATAGACCTCCTTTTTTTGGGCCTAACACATGCACCTTTTTTTAAATCGCTATGTACACCTCATTTTTTAACACATGCACCTTTTTTTTTATTTTGAGCCTAGCCCATTTTTGCGAAGTCTAGAATAAAACACATACTAATGGTTATTCCCCCTTCCTATATATATGCACCCCTGCCATTTAGATTGGTGATTAGGCTCGTCATGTCAGCACTCCATCAATGTTGACTTAGTTTAAGTCAACCCTTTGACTTTGAAAAAAAACAAAAGAGTAACAACAAAAACAAAAAAAAGGAAAGTGAAAATAATTATAAATATTAGTGGACAACTTGTTATTTTATTTTATTTTTTTATTGTCTCTATCGTTTATTTTATTTGTTAATGTGATTTTCTTTTTATCATTGTCTAGTTAGTTAATGTAATTAATAATGTATTGTAAATATCTTGTTATTCATCTTATTTTCCTTATGTTTCAATCTCGCATCCTTAATTACTAAGTGCACTCCCCACTTCAATTCTATCCATTTTTATTCCCATTCTACTTATTTGATTTCATAGTACTATGTCATTTATTTATTTATTTATTTTTGTAAATCTGCATTAGTATTCTTTAGTACATGATTGCGTTCTCTGCACTCCACACTGGTTCTTCGACTTGTTTGATAGTGTTTCAATAATGTATGGGTAAATTTTTTGAATGTCATGTTGAGTCTCAAACTTGCTTGAGTTCACAAAGTTTATCACAAAACTGAAGTCTTTTTCTAAAAAAGGTAAAATTCTCAAATAAATGATCACTTAGTTCTCCTTTTTCATGTTCTACGCACTCCATCCTGGATCTCCGACTTGCTTGGTGTTGTTTCAATAAAATGTGAGTAAATTTTGTAAATGTCATGCTGAGTTTCCGACTTGCTTCACTTCACAAAGTTTATTACAAAACCAAAATCTTTCAAAAAATAAAATAAAATCAACTCAACACACAAGCTTTTTTTCTACAAAGAACTACGTAAGTATGATTTGCTCATTGCATCCTAGGATACGTAGGAGTTAGGGCAAACACCTTGTCGACCTAAAAAAGTAAAAAAAAAACATAAAATTTCTTCTTTTTTTCTAAATTAACATTGTTTTCTTTTTTCCCCTAAATAAAAAAATATAACAAACATAATTCATGTTCTCAAGGAAAGATAATAATTAAAATTTCACTTTATTTTTAGCACACTCGATTAAAGGTTATCATCTTCTTGATGAACGCGTGGGGTGCTAACACTTTTCCTATGCGTAAACGACTTCGGAACCTTTTTTTTTTCTCAAATCATAGACCATTCCTAATATTTTTGGTTTTTCCAATGTTTTCTTTTAATAAACGTTGGTGACGACTCCCAAAGTTTTTCTTTTTTGGGAAATAATTTATCTAATTTTATTTCATCGTCTCATCGTGACCCACATTGCGATAGAAGGGATGTTATTGTTGGTGGATATGAAGCAGGAGGGGGGGGGGGGCTTGGGCGAAGACAAGATGCCATAAGATTGAAGGGGTATATTTTTAGGGTAAAAATGTCAACATCACGGAATGGGTGTATTTAACAAATAAGGAGGTGCATATAGTAATTTAAAAAAACAATGGGCAATTTTAAGAGTGGCGGTAGTTTAGAGTCTCTTGCTGCAATCTTTAAAAACAATCCAAAAGTTAAGCGTCATTTCCCTTTCCCCCCTCTTCTAATTGATGGATTACACTTTGTTTTGTTGGTTAATTTTATTATTTTTTTTTTGTTATGGCTTGGATCAGTTGGTCCTTATTGCTAGTCCCCACCTTACACTGTTTTTCTCAAAAAGAGCACTACATATAACTGAGGAAATGAAGCTGAGTTCTTTATTTGGGAATGTGTAGTTTACCTTATTCCTTCTATGCATCAACAGTGTTGCTTGTTGTCTGTCAGCTGCTAGTGATACCAATTAAAAAACTAGTGATACCAATTCTCAACGCTATTATATGGTGTGATAAGCATATAATTTATGTGATGCTGTTTGAGATATGAATTCTTTATTAGAGTGATTATACCTGCCCCACATTTGGTCCCTAGTATGGCCGTGCATATATACCACTGACCGGGACTGTGTAGGGTTGAAAGTTCAAAACAAATTAGGCTTTTACGTACACCAGCGAATATTGATGACCCCACGCGTTTTTTCTTATATTATATGTCAGCGACAAGAAAGATTATGTGATGTGATTCATGTCCAACATCCAAAATTTTCCCGCTTGGTGTTTCCCATGAAATTTACCGTAATCAGACCTTATGTGCAGTTAATTCGAATATACTCTGTTTCTCTGCTTCCATAAATGGGGTAGCGTGTTCGTCATATGTTTTAAACGGTCTTAGTGTTGTAATTTTGGCTGCACCTTCAAAACTTTTGGGGTTTATATGATTACATCCACTATATTTGTCTGTAATTTTTTCACAACATTAATAATCACAACAAAAGTACAAAACTATAACTTAAAACCTTTTCTTGCCAAGGGAAGAAAGAAAGGTAAAAAAAAAATAAAAAATTAAGGGTGGAACATGAAAGATTGGAAACATATACAAGCACTAAAACTAAATCAAACAACACAAGTTTAGCAGAAATATTAAGAGCATTCTCCGAGATCTTGGTAGGGTGCCAAGATCATGCTGCAGAAGGGATAAGAAGCACTACATATAAGTCCTAACTGCAAACACATGCGTTAAGTCTTAATTTCTTCCATTGGGTTCATTTTAGAAGCACCGTTTCATGACTACTTGCGTTTCTTCCTTGGATCACACGGAAACAAATTAACAAAAAATTCAACCAAGGACTCAAAAACCATTCTCTTGACGGATTTCCTTGGAGCAGGAATCACCGATGCAAATGCATTCTTCTTGTTCTTCACCTTTGTCTCGTACTTTTTAGTACTCATTCCTGCACCTTGATCCATCCCCATATCCTCTCACTCACCACGTACGCTCTCTCTTTTCTTTCTCTGAGTTTGTATATCTTTGTGCTTCGTAATGAGCGCACTGCTTACCAACGTATATAAATAAAAAGCAGAATTGCATAGGAAAAGATCACGAAGTATCCTCGAAAATAGTCTCAATTATAGTGTGTAATTTTGCCAAGTAGATTCCTAGTTTATTGTAGTAGGGCCGCATGTTCGCACGTTCAATGTGAATGTGGAAAAAAAGGACCAGAATCTATCTTTTTCGATCATTGCCTTGTCTCTTTTGGCATGTCCCCATTCATGATCTGTTTGATCAAATACTATTAGGGTATGGTATATATGCGTTAACATGAGATAATGTTGATCAGATTATACATGGAGAGTTTGAGTATTAGAACGTGATTTATTTTATTTTGATGTTTTGATAAATTTATAGAGAATAAAATATGTTTTTGATTTCGAATAAATATTTATTATGTGTTTGTTTTATAATAATTTTTTTCTTTACATTAAATTCCTAATAAAATAATATTTTTATTTTTAGTCATTGACATTATTTTTAATTTTTGTTGAATTAGTAAATTTTGTATTAATTACTTATGAAAAAAAAATCATTTGTTAAGAGACTAATAGCAAATGAAAAAATTTATCAGTGAATAAATACAAAATTTAATAATTTATAGGAACTAAAAAAAGTATCAAAAATTAAAAATAAAATTTTTATTTTATCATAAAGAAAAAAAATATTATAAAACAAATAAATAAAAAGATTGTTACCTTAAGGTAAAATTAATAAGTGTCAAGATGGGAATCCTTTCTAACAGAATATCCTTGGTTGATTATAGATTTTTTTTGGCCCTGTGGTTGATTGATTGTGGATTTTTTTTTGGGTCCTGAGGTTTGATTATAGATTTAGTGAAACTTTAGAACATTCATTTATAGTACATCTATTAGTTATACAGTTCTTTTATGGTCACGTCAATTTATCATGCATGCTACCCAGAAAATCAGATTTAAAAAATAAAACATAAAAAGTTAAGTTAAATGTTCATCACAGAAGATTTGGCCTAAAATATTGTTGACAAATTTTGTGGTAATAAATATAAGTATGACAGAAGTTTATCTCATGTATGGTATATTAGATTTCTATCATATATAATTTATTTTTGTTGAAGTGAGATAACATGAAAGAATAAACCAAAAGGTGAAAATTAGTATGTCTACGTACTGTAAGAGGGGGGAAAAGCATGACTCTATGTACAGTGCTACACAGAATCGATTCTACTTAAATTAATTTTCTCTGATCCAAGCAGCACGTGCCTATCGAAGAAAATCCTCATACGTTTCATTGATTGGCCCCGCAGGAATCGACCATACGAAAATCCTTAACGAGAAAATAATTCAAATGTGATTCGCTTGGTTGCCTTGAAAATGCTATGTCTATGTGACAGAACCATAACTTAGGATTTTATTGAATAAATAGGAAACGGCCAACCTAAAGTAATGGTCCAACTAAAAGTTTCCAAGTAGGTCCTGACACGCATGACTGTATTATTTTATTCTGCAGGCTTAGATTGTCCAAGCATGATTAACCACGTGTGAACCTTCCATCCATATTTCACCAAATACAAAATTTAATTACAACAAACGGAATCTCTCCTAGCTAGTTCAACGGGAATTCAAGTTTCCATCAAGATAGGGAGTGCATCAGATTCAAATAAAAAAAAAAACAAGGGACGAGAGCATCACTCAACTTTTAGTAACATAAGGTTTCTTTCGGTCTATAGTTTTTTTTTTTTTTTAATTATTATACATCGATCATCAATTCCCCCACTTTCTATTTATGATCAAAAAAGGAAGATGTTCAGTTGTGGTAAAGGTGTAAAGTCATATATAAGTTAACTCCATGTAATGATATATGCCCGGATAGGTCTAAGAATATGATAATCTTTGTTTTTTGATTTTGGAAGAGGCGGCTGCATGCAGGTGAGTGCTATGATGTTACTGCTATAGCGACGGCCACAACACTAAGATAAGCTAACTGAAATTTCTCAATAGTTTACTACTAAATATATATGTTCATTGAATAGGAATTTCTAAATAGAACTGTTTTTGTTCTCATTTTTATCCTATTATATTTTGAGAATTCATTTGTCTATATGTTTTTTTTTTTTTTTTTTATAAAAAAAAACCTAACACTCCTCTCTAACTTCGAACATTTATTAGTGTCTCTTTTATAATTCTTTCAATTATGGTGATATTTTTAATAAAATTAACAAACTAATATTTATTGATAAAAAAACATGACATTTCATATTAACCCATATTTTCATTTTTTTTTACTAACAACTTTGTTGGATTATTATTTTAAAAACACACTATTTATTTTAATTTTTAAACGCTTTACTTTGCTATTTTAGTAAAACATTTTATTTTTCATGATAAAATTTCAAAATTATAAGAAAAATAATTTCTTGAGAAGAAATGTTATTTAAAATTTTATCTATACAAAAAAAATATTTTTAATTTAAAATTAAAAAATGGCTTAATTCATTTTAAAAATATTTTTTAGTGAAGAAGAAAGAAACATTTCATAATATATAAATAAATTCCACAACATCCATTGTTTTTAAAGTAATAGTGTATTATTCTCTTTAAATAAATAATTAAATATTGTTTTATAAAAATATCAAATTAATAATATAAATCATTTATATTATCTTATTTTATTTAATAAATATTTATAAGTGAATATACAAGTTAAAAAGTTCTTAAATTTCAAGGTGATAAATGATTAAAAATAAATTAAATTATGAATATTTAAAAATACAAAATTAGTAAATTTTAATTTCTATGTAATTAAGTAATGGATTATATCGTTTTATATTTATTAACTAATTCAACAATTAGTTTTATAAAATATTTTAATTCAATAGACTATAATTTACAGGTTTCCAATTCATAGTTAATACTTTCAACTTTCTAACTAAATTTTTAATATTTAACTAATTTTTAAAAATTTAACCAATTTTTTTCAAACAAACCCTACATTAAAAGGAGCCATACAAGATTTTACTCAAAACAATGAAATATATATGGGATACGCGCCTGAGTCGTCAGCCTTAGCAATTTTACCATCATATCTCCTCCCTTTTTCCTACACCCCCAGTCCTTCTTCCAACACTTAAAATTGACACTAACAGCCTTAGCAATTTTACCATCATATCTCCTCCCTTTTTCCTACACCCCATCCTTCTCTTTTTCTCTCTCACTCCTCATTTGTCCCTCACTTTTTCAACTCTTATATTTTCTCGTCTCCTTCAAATCACCTAACATGATAATTTTTTTAAGACAATAAAATTATGTTTTTATTGTGTAGAATAACACAACAGAAACATGATTCTTTATATATATATATATATATATATTCCAGAATAATTTTATTGTGTATCAATTTTGACACACAATAAAATGATGATTCCATTGTGATTTAAAATTTGATATACAACACAATCATGATTTTATGTTTTTTTTGTTTTTTTTTAAATTATCTTTTTTCTTGGATAGTTCTTTGCGGTGAATACGTTGATTGAAATACATTTTTTTTCTGATAAAGTTACAATAACTTAAGGTTTTGAAAACATGTATAATGATAGATAAAATAATTTTTAGTATCTCAATTTATAAGATAAAATGTCCTAAATCAATAAGATAAAATGCCTGGACATCCTAACAATGGGATGGACATGGATCCCTAACCTGATTACCCTCACTTTTAAAATCATTCCAATTTTTAGGAAATGTTACAATTAATGTTCTATATTTGAAAAATATTACAATTAATTATCACTGTTTATATTTGTCTGTAGATTAAGGAAATTTTTAGGAGTTTGATTGATCTAGTATATTAATTGTTATCGTCCAACTATATTTAACTATAGATTGATATCTTTAGTAGAACTTTCATGAGTTTGATTGATTACTACGTTACTTTTAATTAAGGATCAATATTAGGCAGACATTCATAATTCTTTGTTTTCACATCAGATCTGTCAAAAATATTATTATAGCAAGATGGACTAAAATGAATTATACTGTACTATTTATTCTCTTGGTTTTGCATTGACTCCTATTTTTGTTGAATCACGATATATTCAAACACCAGCTCCAAAAGGGATAGCTAGAAATGCCACAAATTTAGATAAAGAAGTTGTGAAGCCTTTGTAAAGGTATCCGAAAGCGGGGAGGAAAGAAAAATTGTTGTTAAGTCCGACCAATTTGTAACTTTTCACACGAGAGGAATATATGCCATTCCAGTCATGATAATGGGTGCTATATTGAATATTGATCGGTGGTCAATTTATGGGTCAGAAACTCCTCAACTTGAAGATATGGAAGAGAAAGGTTTTTATCTCAATCAATAAGTACCTCTTCAGCTGAAAAAGCTTAAAGAACTTTCCCATATGGACAAGAAGCTCAAGTTTTCAATGGCTGGATAGTAAGTAATTTTTGTTAATTACAATATTCGCTTTCAGTCACGCTTTTCTGAGAGCTACAAGCGTGATACCTTAGAAAAAATTGGAAAGGATCAAGATGATTCTTGTTCAGAAGAGTCTTCTGTCAGGCTAGGAGAAACTAGATGGGGAACTAGAAGCAAAACTATGATGAAATTGCAGTAGCATACAAAAGTAAGTAATAACTAAGCAAAATATTAGAAACGATAATAAGAAAGGAATGACTGAAAAAAAAGTACTCCAATAACTTTGAATTAATGTACTTTTTTGGGGCCTTAGAATCTGATGTTTTCTTGCATCTATGCTCGGTTTTGTTACAAATAATAAGCTGAAGCTCAATATGCGCACTTATTGTTCTTTGTTGCTATTAATGTATGTGACAGGCTATCGTTTCATCCTTTCACGGACAGGCTTAGTTGTAAAAGGGCGTGAATTTTTTTATGTCAGCAAAATATGATGACGAGCGTTTGTTAAAAATGTCATGTTTGTTACTGAGTTGAATATTTTATAATGTCTTTTCATTTAAAATTATAATAAGAATGATTAATATTGGGAGGTGGAGATGTGATGATCCCAAGTAATTGCTGCTAAATACTAGTATATATTAATAAGAAAAGTGTGTAACATAAGAGACATCAAGATTCAGAAGCTTGTACAAATACAAATGAAAAGCTATAATTATGCACCCATATCATTAGCAAACTTATTAGCAGAACAAACATGCAGTGTTTCTTTTACTCAGAATTGGTGGCACTCTGTGATGGAACTATCTTCTTGGAGCACTTGCAGCACATGGTGACTATGCACTCGCACATCAATTTCTTCACAGACTTTCTATTGGCGGGTATTACACTTCCATTCTTGGGTTTGTGCCATGGCTCTATATTCCCACTCTCATTCTTCTTGCTTGAATTTGAACCCTGCTCTGCTTTTGTGTTTGTTTCACAAATACTCAATTTCCTCATCATTTTCTCACTTTCTCTTTCGCTTTCTGTATGATTGTTGATTTGTGGTTAATCCAACTTGAGGCCTTGAGGGGCTTAAATAATCGCCATCTTTAATTATCGTTATTCTACATTTTCCCACAAAGTTTTGCAATTCTAGTTATGGCACATTATTTATTAATTAGTTGAAGTCTTTTAATAAAATAAAAATCTCTTCAAATCTCTTATAATATTTTGTCCATATTAGGTGATTTGACACAAAGTATCACTAACTTAAATATAGATTAATATGTGTAACTTTTTATAAGAGGTTGAGTAATTAGTTGATTAATTCACTGATTTCTATCTATAAGCAAATAAATAACTTTGGCAAAACAAGAGAGTAAATAAATAGCTAATTAATTGAGTTTGAAATAATTAATGCAATTTGTTAATTCTACTAGAATACCCTTAAAAAAATATTTTTTAGGAAAGTTGAATCTAACGGTGGAAAATTTAGGCAGTGGGTAGGATGTGTTCTGAGTGGGAAAAGTGACGCGGTGTGGAACGTCATTGTGGGGTAGCAACGAGCGTCATGTTCAAAGATTTCTTCTGTCATCAATGACGAGAGGCATCGGCAGAAAGTGTTCCATCTCTTTAAGAAAACAAAATTATACTATTATTGGAACCGCTAAATTTGACATTTTGTAAAAGTATATCATATTAAGATAGTTTTATTTCTATTTTTCATTTTTAATAAGTTTCGCAATTAAAAATAAGGTAACAGTTTTATAACTATTAGTAAAAAAATAATTTTACAAATTAAACACACTTTAAATTTTTTAATTTGATACATTATTAATGTAATTTTTTACATAATTAACTAAATTTTTATATTTTTATCAAATAAATATTAATAAATGTACCAAAAAATATATTTTTTTATCAAGTTCCGTAAAATATTGAATTTATTAAATAATAACGTTTTAATGAGCCACTTATTAAATGATATACTCTCGCATTATTAAATATATATGCAAAAAATGTATGACGAAAATTTATGTCAAACAAAATTAAATTTTTAATTAGAGAGCGTTCTTGTATTGTAAGAGAAATTCTTGAAAGAATAATTTATACTACGAATCAAAGTGAGAATCTTTTATTGGTTGACAAATAAGCTTAAGAACTATAAAAAAAAGGTTAAAAACTAGACACTTATGTTATTACTATTTTTAATATTAATTAAAATAGAAATATATAAAAATTATTTCATTTGTTTTAAATTTAAAATAATATTACAGTTATAATATCATCATTTTAAAGATTATAGGATCTATTATAACTTAAAATAAAATATATTTAATTTGTGTTTAAAGATAATAATATATTCTTAATAATAATTATAATAATTTTATTTAAATTTATAAAAATATGAATTATTATGATTAAATTAGAATAGAATAAAATTTAAGTTTAATTTTAAACTCTTAAAAGAAATAATCTTTTATAATCCCTGTGCGAAAAATATTTTATAATAAGAGAAGAATATGAAAAATAAGTTAATTTAGAGAGTGAAAAAAAATTAAAATTTTACTTTTACAAATGAATTCTCAAATCTATTATATGAAGACAGATTATATGATAAAATGATTTTTTAAAAATTAAAATGTATTCACATACCCACACGTTTTCTTTTTAAGCAGCCCGGATTCTCAGAGAATAGTTCATCATATAAAGTGTCTTCATTCAATTCACCTCATGAAATTGAACCACCTAAACCCACCAAAAAATAAAAATAAATAGGGACAATGATTATATTATATTATACACCAAGTGGATGGCGTGGGCCAACTCCTACCTCATCATCTAGATAGACATTTCTCATAATTAGGAGAAATTGCTGCATATATATAATACTCAATTACTCATAGCCTTTAATGCAACTCTAAAAAGATCTATGATTGATCATGATGATTTAGCTAGCAGACATATCTACATATATACATTTTAACCTCACCATCTTAAGACCAATGTTGATACACCGGAGACAAATGTTTGGCACAAACTGATTTTTCTCTTTTATTTTTAAAATCAAATTTTAAGAATTATTTTGTCAGATAGTACATTTTAAAAACCAAAAGTAGCTTGACTATTTAGAATTTGTTTCTATAAACAGTTTAATTAATTAGTGTTTATCGCATAAATTCTCATATAAGGTTGTTTTCATAGTCAAAGAGAAAATGTAATTTCGGTTACCTACACACATAGTAGCTTGACTATGTGAAATTGGTGACTTTAAATTTAGGATGTGTTTGTATATAAGCAGTTTAATTAAGTTTTTATTATGTAAATATTTATAGTTTGGTGTCTTTGAAAATGGAAGGATGAAAATAGGCATATCCAGGGCTCTGGTGGTCAAAGCTGCACATGTCTCTTTGGAGGTTAATGTTCTTAACTAATTAATTATGATTAATTTCACTCATCTGGAGTGAGACCCACTCCATTTTTTTTCCTCTCATGTTTTCTTTTGTCGAACCAAACCACTATATATATCTTTTTTCGTTCTTTATCCTCTCCTTTATCTTCACTTCCATTATAAACTAAAAATGATTTGTAAATACACTAGAAAAATGTGAACATGAAAATGTGTGATGCTGGGTTTGAAAATTGCTAAAGCTACGATTGGGACTGATAATACTCAAGTTATTTATGAAAAACTGCTTTTAGTCTTCCTTATTATACCATACCATGCATACATGTTTTAATTATTTTTGTTACAGTATAAAGAATGCAACAAATGTGTTTAAAACACTGATTAAAAAACTAAAACACGTTTAATTTTTTTATAAAAAAAATATTATTTAAGGTTACCTCTATTTTAATTTTGTTAAATCTTTATTGTAATTTTTTTAAAAAAAAAATACATGTAAATTTTTTAACCAGAATCACAATAAATTTCCTTATCCGAAAACAGTCAAAGTATAGTCATCATTCGGAAACAGCCTAGTATCGATAATTATTTCATTCGAAGAATTTGAACGGAATAGCGTCATTACTTTCCATCCATCAATTTTGGCCTTTATATCACATTTTTTTAAAAAAAAAAAATTAAGAAATATAACTTTACGTTTACTTTTCATCGATATATTTGGTTGATGATTAACTCGTTTACCATCCATCAATTGCTAAATAAGCAGCCCATATTTAATTGGTTGGTTAAAATAATTCTTTTGTGATAGGGCATGGTCCCATTAAATAGATATGCGTAGTGCAAAATGCATTACTATGTACTATAAGTATGCTCTTACTGGTTGAATTCATTGTGGTGTCTTCTTTCTATTATGTGCTTTACCAAATGACCTATTTGAATTTTCTCCATGGTACGTCAGGAAATGCCTAGAAACAGCGAATTAGATTCTTCCGAACTATTATCCTAATGATTTACTAGAGACATATGAAACAGAGCATTTATTATTGTTATTATTAGTATTAAGGAGAGACTCTTTCCATTGCATGATCCGGGACACAATTTATTTAAACGGAAATGCTAAAATTTTACGAAAGCTATTTCGTAATATCCGCACCAAGGTTGTATTCTATCAAAAGATACTTCATACATTTATTAGTTTTTTAATTACTATTTATTTTCAAAAAAATCATAACCGTCTAGGTATGAATTTGTTTGTTTCGTGCAGGTTGTATTTCGGTAAAATAACAGTAATTGCTCTTATTTAAAATAGGATTGCATATTGTTTGCTAATATAGTGATGAATCCTGTATTTGAAACAAAACAGGGAATTATCATGAATAAAAAGTTGATCAGGTGGAACAATCCTGTTTGATATAACCACTAGTACTTTGCCTTGTTTTTAATGAAGCATAATTAAAAAACAAAAAAGAAAAAAAGAGAGAGTCATGTGCTGATAAGAAAAAGTTACTGGTAGGTGTTAAGATTGCTCCATTAATATAAACTTGTCTTATATAAATTAAATTATCAATATAGACATTATATATATATATATATATATATATATATATATATATATTAACTATATTGTGTGTTAATCATATTCAAAATATAGTGTATGAATAATGTATAATAATATTCTACATTAATAAAATTGTATATGTGCTGTAAATCCACAAAAAAAAAAATACTAGACAAAAATTATATATATGCATAATGGATAACATTGACATTTTTTAGGTAATACTGTAATCATCATGAGTCATGACTTTGAAATTCAACATAAATATGTCTATAGTTGTTTTATTTTTGATTGTTTATTTGCCTTATTGAACATAACTAGATTCCCTTTTTGTCTCTCTTTATAGAGAGAGATTAATATGTGGAGTAAGACGGGCCTTCTATCCCATTTGTCTACGGTAAGTGTGAACGCGCACAAAGAGTTCAAGTCTTCAACATTTCATGTTTTCATTAGAATAATCAATTACGAATGTTGGACTTTTCAGCATATGGTGTCTGCTTCTATGACCGAAACTAGAGAGAGGGAAACTGGTAATAGAGATTCTCTTGGTGTCATTGCAATTTGTATGTTGTATCACTTTCTTTCTTCCCCTTTTCTTTTGCGTTTGGACTATTCCTTTAGTTATGGTGCATCCTAAACCAATAGAATGCCCGTTCCCTTTTTTTGTTTATACCTATGATGATGTTTGCATGATTTGCTTGTCGTGATGGGTTGGATTTTTTTATTTTTATACAGGAAAATTATTATGTAGCATTGGTTATTGCTCAATTATGGTTGCTCTACGCAATACCTTTTTAAATCATGCTTGAGTGAATACTCTTTGTTTATTCATGGTTGAGGTGGAATGAAGTACACCGAACTCGAAATTCTTAAACACAGTTATGCAACTCGAGTTTGGGATTAAGTTCTCCATATATCTTTTAAATATATGGGGAAACATTATTGTATAATAGTCAAATAGATAAGCTTTGATTTTTAAACAAAAAACAGTGGAGAGAACATATCTTACATGATCGCTTTGTTAACGTATGAGTGATGTAATCGTGGTTTTGCTTAATGTGATTGTTTTTATTTTATATAACTTAATATGATAGTTAATAGAAAAAAATGTGGAGAACATATGAATGATCCATGGGTCATTTTTTACATGTTTAGTATTTTTTTTGCATTTTAAAAAACTCCTTATAAGTCTACTGAAAAGACAAATTTCAGAAACTTGACAAAGATATATATTTGACCAGTCGCAGCATATGTCAGGAAAAATTTCCAAACAAATAAATGCTATCCAATATTTCACACCTGTTACAACAAGATATGCGGGTATTACATTATTATTGCTTTAACAAATTCTGTCTTAGCTTTCAAGGGATTAATAGTATTTTTAATGGAAGTTCTTAATCTGAATTCTTGAATTCAAGAATTTATTTACACTAGTTTTATAGATGTCACCAAAGATTTCCCTTATTTTTTAGGAGAAGAACTCTAAAAAAATATTTTTTTTATCGTCAAGAATTCTCTAAACAAGATTCAACAACTCAAAATGAGATCTAACACTGAAATAAAAAAATATATATTATATTTTATATGACACAATAAAATTCAAAAGTGGTTCAAGAATTCAAAAATAATTATATCCTTAACGAGTAATGTGATTAAGAAAATTCTCTCGAATCAATTTAGGTTTGGATGCCTCTACCATAAAGCCGGCAAAAAAAAAAAAAAGATGGTTAGCCTTTGTCCCGCATCTGAGTGACTCATGGTCACAGAACTTTGACTGATTAGTGGTTGCATATCTCTATCTTCCTTACCCTGAATTAGATGGCTACAAAGGGGAAGCAATTGTGGGAATGGGATCTCAGATTTTCTAACTTGGGAAAGAGAAAAAGATAAATCCATTAAATTGTTAATTTGTTGAAGCATACACTTGCCATGCAACTATGCAAGAACCGCTTTATTTACCCGCCGAAAGAGGTATTTTTACCTTGCTTTCTGTCTCCCCACTCTTGGAAAATTACTTTATCCTTAAATGGTTCAGCGTCAAGATGGATGAAACTGGGTTCAAGTTAGTTTGGATCACTTCAAGCCACATCTATGATGTGTCAATTCTCGTACGAAATAACCATCAGTAAACTATTAATTGCAGTACTAAGAAAAGAAAAAGAGCATAGTGTACTAGTACTATATTCACTCGTTTACAGAAAAAGACGAGACTTATAGTTTTATACTTTACTTAAATTTATTTATTTTTTTATTATAATTTATTTTCATTTTTTGTCATTGCACTCTACCGAACAGATCCTTACGTGGATTCCACCGCTGTTACATTTTTCAAAACTCCCAACCCCGATTTGTGTTTGGCAAACACTCCAATTACACTTGAATTCTGGGTTTTTGGTTCAATTTACTCCTGGACAAGCATTTCGTTATTTCCCCAAATGCGCTGTTTTGTTTTGTTTATATTGTGGGCTTTAGTGTATGTTTGGGATGATGATGCAATCACACGAAATCGAGATTAAAATCACGGTGCCTTTGAAGTAACTCCTGACTGCTTCTGAAAAATCATGTATTTTACGTGAATTTATTGGATCCACCATGATATTGATGGTATCCAAACACAGTAACACACTTAATTCTATTCATCCATGGACAAGCAGTTCGTTAGAAGACAATCCCCACGAAAAATGGGTTCTTGTCCTTTTGTTTTCTGCAATGACTGATCAGAAATTCAGAATAGAAGGACATCACATAGATAAACCATGGATACATAAAATGGTGATCACCACCCCCAACCCCAACCCCAAAAAGAAAAGGTACAAAGAAATGAAAAAAGAAAAAAAGAGACTAAAAAATTAACCATAACCATCTCCATGAATGACAAAGAAATGGATCAACTATATATGTAAAAGGCAATACACTATATATATGTATAAATATATATAAGATTAAGAAGCTCTGCTGAGGAGTGTACAGAGTAGTTACTATTTTCTATTCATGGTTGGAGTTTGAGGCCTCAGGAGCTGGCGAAATCGAGCCCTTCTTAGCCGTGGACTCAACAAAATCCACCACAACCTGCTTCACTTTTTTGTACACCATCTGCTTCACAGAAACTCTCTCTTTAGGGAAGACGCTCCCATTCTTGGGTTTGTGCCATGGCTCTGTTTCCTCTGCATCCTTTCCCTTCTTTTCAGCATCCATGCTTTCGTATCAGCTTCTAACCTTCCCAAGCTAGCTCAGTGGCTCTGTGGTTTAAATAAAGGGCGTGTCCTTTGAGTTTTTATTTCTAATTTAAAAATAATAAAACAGAGTTAGAGTATAGGCTAAGGAATATATTGGTCGTGTGACTGTGTAAGGCTATTATTAGTTTGTAGAAATTGTAATATTTTTCTGGCGTGGCAGCTTGTGCTCTTTATTTGCTTTAATTTGTGATGTTGGAACCAACCGCTACTACTTGCCTGCCAGAGTCGCAAAATGGGGAAGCCCTCAAATAAGTCTAGTAAGACATTAACTGGAATGACTTAACAGCGAAAACGGATAAATCATCATTGTGCGGTCTTCTTTTACTTTTTTGAATCCGTACTATTATTCTTCAATGCACAGAGATCAAGCTTATGTGAACTATTATTCAAATACTCGTACTAGCTACTATGACTAACCTTCTGGAAAATCTGTTTAATTGTCATATGGAGGGCTTCACATAAGATTGTACTAGATTTGGGTCTTAAATTCTTAATGGCAGTCAAATTTCCCAATATTCTTCAAATCTTATTGATCGTCAAATCGATTAAGATACTAATTTAAAAGTCAATGATTTAATTAGAGTTTTATTGACTTTAATAAATTATTTTTTAAATATTTTAATATAATATTCTAATGATATTAAACAAAAAATAACATAATATATATAAATTGGTAATAATAAAAAATAAATTTCACTTCAAAATATCATAATATATAATATTTTTTTAAAACAAAAATGACTTATTTTAAAAGTTTTTTTTTAAAAAAATAGTTTTAATCAAGATTGGTTAACCTATTGAGTTTTATAGATTTTCGACAATTTATCAGTTTAAGAATATACCAATTTTAGGAAACTTTAGATTGGACATACCCGTTCTTGATGGAACAAATCAGTTCGATTCGGACTTCAAAAGCATGAAATTTCTGGTACATTAATAAAGTAACCAAATTGGTCACTGGAAATTGGCGTTTAGCTTCATTCAAGTTTGAATTTTGACCATATTCAATCATTCTCGTTCACACCTTTCCCCCAATCAAAGAAAGGATAATGTTGAGTTAGACTATTAGATTGATGTGATTTATGTTATTCAAAATATTTTAATTAGTTTTTAATTTTTTACTAATTTAAAATTTTGTATAACTATTTGAAAAATAATTTTTTTCAAATTGCAGAGGAGACACAAAAGCTAACAAATGTTGAATATGCTCCTCCTGATACCATTGCAAGGAATCAGAGGGGTAAGGATCGATGGGTCTATTTACCAGATTCGGGTATCTAAATTCTCAACCCACAAGATGCAGCTGGAGGTAGCAAACGTCTAGTGTTGGTGGCGATGCAATCGCTGCAAGATGAGGGCCAAATGCGCGAAGAGGGTGATCGGAATGTATTCTCACCGGTAAACAGAGTTCGAATTGAAGACAGATGGGGAGCATAACAGGGAGTAACTTAATGAGATTCAATGATGTCAAGGCAGAGGCGCGAAGGGTGTTAAATATTGGCAAAAGACTGGGTGTAACTTTGTGTGGATATGATGCTGAAGTTATTGCCAAGATTAGAATTGATGGAACAAAATGGAAGCTGAGGTTGCGGAAATAGCCATTCCAGGAGGAACTTGCAGAGCTTTTCCAGTGAATGTTCTGTCATATAATGTGAGGGGGATTGAAATGGAAGTTTATCAAAAAAGTAACAGTAGATGAGGGGGTGCAAATGGTGTGTATTCAAGAAACCAAAATAGAGATAATAAAAAAGGAGATATGTCAAGCTATTTGGGGGGAATATGATGTGGAATGGATTATCATGTCTTCGGAGTAGGGAGTACTTTATTTTGAAAAATTCATTTCAAGGAATTGGATGTATTGGCCCTGAAGGAGCATGGAATGAAGGTGGACAAAGTGTTATTTTTGTCAATGTTTATTCCCCATGGGAGGAGTTGAAAAGCCTAAAAGTGAATAGCACTTGTGATAATTGGTGCATTTTGGGGGGACTTGGAGAATGCCTTGGTGCTTTTGGATGTTGTTGAATAATTGGTCAAGTGACCAAGTCATTAAGAGATATTTTTGAGTTGTTTTTATATTGTGTTTCATATTTTAGAGCAATAATGTTAAAGAGTTTATTTTCTAATTTTCTGTTTGTTTCAATTCTTAGTGCTTTAGGATCTTGTTGAATAATTGGTCAAGAGACTCAGTAATTAAGAGATATTGTTGAGTTGCTTACTGTTTTAAGAGCAATAATGCCAAGGATTTTTTTTTCTCTATTTGTCAGTTTGTTTTTGTTTCCAAAATTTTATCATTTAAAAATTAATTCTAAGAGAGCATGATGATCAATTTCCTTTTCCCTTGTTGATTCTGTATTACTTTACGTTTGCAGCAGGAGTGTTGCACAAGTACTTCAATTCTGAGTGGTCAGTTGCTCAGTTTAACTTACAAGAGGGTTCCGGCCGATTGCATTTGGGGACCAAATGCAGTCATAATTCTTGGCATTTATGGAAGGTATGATTAGAGGAAATGGCAAAATGATGTTCTCTAAGCTGTTATTGATAGCTATTCTGTTTTATCTTGGACACTGCAGATTCTAGTGTTATATGTAAAACGGGGTTAATAATGTTATTCAGCATCACTCTGCACTCTGAAGTATATCTTTAGTTGACGTTTTGAAGAATGACCTAGTCTTGAAATTGAGAATTCTAAGTGGCAACTCTCGTTTCATAATACTTATTATTTGAAGCATAAGATGAAAACTAATGATGTCCAAATTTAACTTAATGATTATATTGAAAATATAGCTGAAACCACTCCACTTGGTCTTCCCCATATGATTTGTTCATACGTGTTGCATTGTTCTTGTGACTCTTTTGACAAATCTCTTTTGATCCAGGACATGGTGGGTAGATGACTCAATTGGGAAATGTCACAACTTCTTAAAGCAAGAAAAGGCCTTTAATTTGTGAGATGCCAAGAGATGAATACTGAAGTAACACTGACCGTACCACATTATTACTAACTCAGGGTCGACCTCGTTGCCTCCATTTCAATATTGTAATTATATATTTTACTAATTTTTTTAATAATAAATATTGAGAGCTATGTTAATACGTGCAATCTCTTGACTTAATCTGGGTTTGTGTATTAGTATTATTGCATGTGCATGAGAGATGTTGTAATTTATGTATCACTAATTCATTACAAATATCTCAACTTGTATGTCTTAACATGATGCAAATGAAGAATTAAGGACAACTCCATGATGAAAGTGTGAAATTTCAGAAATATATTTCATGGTGTTATATGCCAGTTTGGTTAGTTCAGTGTTCTAAGAGCATCTTTGGTAAAAAATCTCATTTTGAGATCTTAATCACTTTTTTTTAGATTCTGCAGTGTCTTATCACTCTCAAGATCTCCTCCATTCTTTACTCTAAAAGTATATCTTATTTTGAGATCTTAAATAATTTTTTGTAAGTTTTACAAGAATTGAATGCAAAATCAGATCTTGAGGTTAAAATCCTCTTGCAAGATCCTTTCATTGAGATTTTGTAAGCCTTCTCTTTGCATGTTTAGGTATTTTGAACTCAGGTTTATTGCTAAATGATCTTATGGTGTTGTTATCATGTTAACATATTAGGCCCTTGGAGTATTGGCTTTGCCTAAAGCTTGAGTATGAAATTTCTCTTGGTTTAGACTGGTGCTTAAATTCTGTTTATCTAACGGTGTGTTACTACTTGTGCTAAAGTAGTGTAGCTCTCTACCTTCAATAAAAGTTTCTTTGCCTATAAAAAAAATGGTGTGTTACTGATACTGGTACGTAATATATTTCCTCAAGTTCATTTTATAAAAACTATTTGGTCATCAGAGGCTTAATTATTTAAATTGTATAATGAATGGGAGGAAGAATTCACCAATCTCAATGCAATGATAAATTTTGAATATTTCTATATTTATGAGGATGTAAAACATTTTAATTTGTTTTAATCAAAATTACCAATACACATTAATTATTGTCAAATATTTAGACGATATTTAGGAGGTTTGTGTAAATTTAAAAAAATATAAGGGAGACGTATAAATTTTTTAAACCTTGGGAGGGACATATATATAGTTTAGAAAAAGAGAAAAAATATGTGTAATTTTTTTAAATTTTAAAAAAGATATGTACATTTTACTCTAATATTATATAGATATGATTTTTGAGATAATTATTAAAAAATCATCGATTTGATTATGCATGATAGTTAATTTATGATTGATTCAAAAGGTCAAAAATTTTATAAGTACTAACAATATATTCTTTAACATATTTTTAAATACACTTTTATTATTTATTAAAAATTATAAAATAATAAATATATGTTAATTTTTTAAAATATATGTCATACATAAAAAATTAAAATTTTCAATTTGAGATTCCTAGAAAACAAAAAAGTTATCCCTATCAAACGTTCATTCATAGTCTTATCCACGACTCAAACATTTCAGCAGGTTTTTGTTTTTTAGGAAAGTGGGAGGAGTTTTTTTAGATTGAGTTATAACTTGGTTAAACCGTTTAGTTAAATATAAAAACAGATGATAAAATATCATATACGTATTAAAATCATATTTAAATTTTGAAAATAATATATATATATATATATATATATATATATACATATATATATATATATATATATATATATATATATATATAGTTTGTACATTCATAGAATAAGTATTTAATTTTATATAATTCAAATCTATAATTTAAAATATATAAATTGTATTACAACTAACAAGTTAAAAGATACAAACCCTAACAAAAAATTTAAAAATAAATAAATAATTAATAAATAAAATAAATTAATGAAGAGGTTTGACGAACCTCTCAAACGACGTTTCTCTTGTGAGTACTGAGTACTATTGGCTGTAATATTAGGGTATATAAGCAAGCAAGCTTTTTTTTTTTTTATTGTCTGTCGTTAGGAGCGTGAGAGCACAGCAGTGTACGAAATGCCTCCGCGGCGGTGCACGGCGGCGTATTCGGCAGTGGCGCAGATGGGCAGCAACACGAGCGAGAGCGACGCGGAGGAGCTGGTGATGCGGTGCCTCTCGTGCGAGGAGGAGTACGACGTGGACGACTCGGGAACCTGCAGGGAGTGCTACCAGGAGGCCAACGAGGCCGAGGAGGAGCTCCGCCACGAGATCGAGGAGCTCAAATCCAAAGTCTCCTTCCTCACTCTCCCCTCTCCCAATCTTAACGCTTCCACCGCCGATGTCGTCCTCGTTCCCGTCGACGACTCCGACGACGCTCCCATTCCCGCTCACAAGCATCTTCTGGTCAGCCAATTTCTTCTCTTCTCTTTCAATTGAGACGAAGCATGCGTGTTGCTCTCCAATTTTAAGTGGTCACTGTATTTTTTTCCGGCAAATGTTTAGTTTTTCTTAGTAGCAGGCATCAAACCCGCGACCTTTCCCCCTTCCCTTCTTTCTTAACCTCTCAACCAACCTTATATCTCCGGTTTAAGTGGTTACTGTGATCACAGTGTCCGTGGTCTGTGATTTAGTTTTGTCCAATTGATTTTTTCATTGATCCTCGTTTGTGCTGATTTTTTTTATATATACGAAAAATTGAAGTTATGTGTGAAAGGTTTATGAAATCAATTTGTGATTCTCTAATGAACCATGTGTATGTAAGCTATGGTCTTGCTGTTTTTTTACCTGTGTGGATTAGGTTTCATGCGTATCTGGCATATAACATTTGAATTTAGAGTAAACTGTCAATTAAATGGTCCTTACAGCAGAATAAAATTACTCAAGTAGTACTAGAAGTTTATTAGAAATCATGTTGAGGATTCCCTTAAATATTGAAAATTCCTCCAAATTAGTCGCTGAATTTTACTGAAATACAACAACTTAGGACTCAACTGATAGATATTCAATACTTTAGGAACTACTTAAACAATTTTTAGACTTTAGGGTGTCTATTTAGGATAGAGGGTAATAGTTTGAGAATGAAAATGGTGGTTTATTCTTTGAATTTATGAATTAAATGATGCAGCTTTTTTTTTACTAGTTCAATAATGGATGTGATGATTTTGACTGTTTGATAACTGAGAGGTGAGAGCAAATAAGGTTTTAGGCTTTTAGGAGCTATTTTGAAATCCATGCTAGGGAGGTGAATAATGGCCTGTTTGGCAGAAATTTTATCTTGGGCAATTGCACATAAAATGCGGCGTAAGGCATGTTTTCCTGAAGGGGGGAAAAATGCCTCCGTCAACTGACCCTCTGATTCCTGACAGCTAAAACAATCAAGATTTAAGTTGATGACAAGAAACTTTTACATTGCATGCCATAGTATACTAGATTGTGTTACCTATCTTGTCCAAAATCAGGGTAGGAGTGAAGTAGTAGTATAATATGCTATAATAATGATCAAATGAGTTGAGAAACAATTTTTACCAAGGATATGTATGGCTCATGAAAGGCTATAACTTTTATTCGTACTTTTAGTTTTTTCTTTCTGTTAACTGAACAGAAGGAAATGCCACCTAACTTGTTTCCTAATCCAAAATTTGGCCTTTCTTCTTATTTTTGTTTTTGTAATTTTCTTTAAGAAATGCTTGACAATGGCCTGTGAATTGACTCTGAATTTGTATGCAGATTAGATTCAAGAATCTTGTAGTTCTCACCACATTGAATTGGACTCAGTTCGGATATGTAAATTGATTAACAAAATTTAACACAATATTTTTATCCCTGACTGGTTTATTTAACCAATAAATGAGGCAAGCATCACAAATACTTTGGATATTGCTTTCCGGTGCAGTTAGGCATCCTTGATTAGATTTGCTACATTGATGTTGCTATGATTTATTCTTGTGTTTTGGCTGTTCTTGATGAAACTAATGATGTTTTATGATACGATTAGGTTAGTCGCTCTCCTGTTTTCAGAGCAATGCTCAAGAATGATATGACAGAAAGGCGGAGTGGCACCATCAAGATTTCTGACGTATCATATGATACCCTTCATGCTTTTGTTAATTATTTATACACTGCTGAAGCGTCCCTTGATAATGAATTGGCCTGTAACCTGTTGGTTTTAGGAGAAAAGTATCAGGTGAAGCATCTCAAGACATATTGTGAAAAGTATTTGATCGCCAAAATGAATTGGGATAAAGCTATTTCTAACTATGCCTTTGCATATCAATACAATTGCAAACAATTACAAAGTGTGTCCTTGGCAGTGATCTTGGACCACATGGACTCGCTCACTCAAAATGAATGTTATGCGGAGCTGGTGGACACTAATCCTCGTCTTGTTGTGGAAATATATGAAACATACATTGGCAGGCTATTAAATACTGCAGGCGCATTTTAGGTTATAGGAACAGAGCTAAGGAAGCTAGTGAAATCATCTTTAAGCTGGGGTTTGATACTTCAGTTGGGATTATATTCTTGATTGGTAATTAGTCTGTTTTAGTATTTTAATTGTACATTATCATGCACTAACAGTTAAACATGCAATTGGACCTAACACCTCTTTCATTATAGTATTGTTCTTTCTAGATTACCTTTTGGCTCTTGGTAGATTGGATACCTGGTATTATTAATTTTTATTAGTGCAGTGATTATGGATGGAGATTCCTTCTTAGTGTTACTACCGTTCAAATGCCATATTTACTCCTTTAGTGCCCTTTTTGCTGACTGACTTCTTTATGAGGAATAAGAAATATAAAAAGATATGGGTAGAGACATTTATGGAAAAAGGAACAAGCGAAACGAAACAAGCTAATGAGATATACTTTCTAAATGAACTAAAAAACTAATTTTTTATTTAAAAATAATTCAATTTAAGCCCATTTAAGTAATTTTTCCTTGCCACCATTTTCTTCTTTTCTTTCTCTCACGACTGTCGAGTGCTTCATTTCTCTGTTCAAATAAAAAAAAAATGTCCCCTTTCTAATGGATTTCTTACGTGCTTGGCTCCTTTTTGTTACAATCAAAGGAAAGAAAAAAAAATGCTTCTCTTATGTGTTGCCTCTGTTTTATTGAAAGAAAAAGTGAGACTTCTATCCTTTCCTGTGCTCGAACACTATAACACACTAACACTATATATAGACTGAGTGATGTTTAGACCTTTGTGTTAGACTATATATTAAGTCAGAGTCAAATTACTATGTTGAGCCCGGACAAGATAGAATGATCATCCACAAAAACTCGCCCAAATTATGTTTGAACGAGAAGGGGTGACACGAAAATGGACCACAGGAAAAAAATAATGGATAGAAATTATGTACAAAGAACAAACTATAAAACAACAGGAACAAAAATATACAGCATGAGACACCGAGACAATGATTTCACTTGCTGTAGCTTATAAACAAAACCAAAATTGCGATTACAAGCTTTGCTATATGCGGAAAGTAAGCTCAAAAGATCATGACTGATGTGGATAACTCCAATGAAAATTCTTCTGGAATTATATATGTACAGTGTACACTGATGTGGTCTCTATTGGGCCGAGCCTTATGGGCCGAGTCCATTACCTCACACGGCGGATCACGGGCCAACCGACCCGACCTGGAGCATAGAGTGCACCTAGTTATATCCTTAGTAGTACTTTATCTTATATCCCTCGAAACCTACCAGATCTAATCTAATCATATTTTACCTAATCATATGTTACCTCCCAGAATCATCCTGATAACATATGATTAAGTTTTACCATAGTTAAAGAATTACTACATAATTCACACTCAACCAAAGAGTAAGGGTAAAACACACTTTTATGCTCTAGAGTAAACAACCTCTAATTTTAACAAATGAATCCTATTCTAAAACAATATATAATTAATTAAGTTGGTGATTGATAGTATAAATTAAAATTTTAAAGTAGTGTATATTTTAGAGGGTAAAATTTAACTATAATAATTAATTAGATACTTAAATATGTTTCTGAACAACTTCACTCTCCTTTTCCAATATAATGTTTTCGTTTTGCCTCGTTTGTATTATTGTATATGTCTAGATAACCAAAGAAAAGGAAATCTTTAACGTTGCTGCTTATCTATCGTAGATAATTTGTCAGATTGATATTTAAAAACTTAATGCCTTTCCATATGCAATTGAAACAGAAAACAGAAGTTCAGGCCTAATCATATTCATTGAATGACACAGAAATTTAGGCACATAGGAGACTTTGCCACATTTATTTTCTACAGCAATTAAATATCTATCGTATCTAGCTGTACTACTTTGATGGTTGACGCGGCCAAGAATGCAAAATTAGCAAAAAATTAACACTGATGAGTGTTGCGAGGGAGAGAGCAAAAAATATTTTGAAGACAAACATATTTTTACCATAACCCTTCACATGTCAATAAAATATTTATAAGAGAATTTTGGCAAACTAAAACTTAAAGTATTTTTATAATAAATTGTGTCAAACCAGCAATTATTTTTCATAAGTAAAAAAAAAAAAGAGAGTCTGCATTCCTCAAATTAGTTCATGTTAAAAAATGCCTACAAGCTTGCAAATTATTTCACTAAGACTTTTACTAGTTGCTCAGTTTCGTGTTCGCATCTCCAAGTTGGAATATTTGAGGGTTTACATGACAGCTCAACTATATGTATATTTGTTAAACAATTAATTGTCAAATTTCTGTATATGTAATGTCATGACTTCATGCATATGTAGAATTGATATATGTAAATATCCATTATGGTGACTAGTTAAACAATTTGTCAAAGAATGGGAACTTCGCAGCAATGCCAACAGACGATGCACTGGTCAAACCTGTCTATAGAGTACTTAAGAATCAAACACCCAATAGCATCGAATTACTTTAAACGACCTTTAGCCTGTTCTTGCCCCTCCTTCAAGACTTCAACATTATTTGGTGCATATTAAGTAGTCCTACTAAAGGGAATTGCTGTGGTGGCGGGTCCAGGACCCCAAAGGTTAGTGGAGGCAAAGAAACTTACTTGCAGCTAGAACTATTGACAAGTTCAAATCCTTCCGATCAATATTTTTAATAAGACTAACAAATTATAATATTTATCGATAAAAAAAAATTAAATTTAAAGAGTGAGAAATAAAAAATTAATGGGTTCAAATATAATAAACTTGCTAAAGGGAAAAAACACAAAAATTCAAGACATTTAAATGCAACTAATTAAACTTAGGGATGCATTTGCATACCCTGAATTATATATATAGGTATGTCAATGGAAAATTGACTACTAGACTTGATTTAATAATTTTATATATATATATATATATTAAATTATTCAAAAAGTGTGTTTGAATATATTGCAATTATTACATAAGAAATTTAAACTTTTTCAGGATGAAACTTTTTTAATCATAAGTCAATTCATTATTAAATAATAGTGCAATTCAACTGATAATTGATCAAATTTAAATTCTCATTTTATATATGTTCGTGGCACCCGAGCCATTTATTAATGCTAAAAAAAAAGATAAACCGTGGAAGGAAATGAATGGGTTATAAAATTTGAGCCATTTTAAAGCTAACAGATAGATCACAGAAAGAAAATGAAAAGATTTTAAAAAATTTGGCAAGTGGTTCAAGAAAAATACAACTAAAGAAAGTTATTGAGGGTACAACTATACAAAGTTGATTCAACATTGTACATGGAATAATATGTTATATATATGGCCCCGATGACGTTGAGGTTGTCCAAAGTAAATAATGTCACCTAGAGAATGAAATTTGTCGTAAACTGAACTCTCATGGCCGACGTAGATGTAGATCATATTCAATGGCATGCGGATTTATGCAGTTATCATGTTTACGCATTTATGTAGTCATCACTAGCCATGTTTAAATCCTTAAATAAAAGAATATATATTTAGATGATGATTTATATTCAAGAAAATAAATTATATATCACGAATATAAAATAATTTTATATTATCATTCAATTCAATTATAATTTATAATTTATTAATTTTTATAATAAAAGTTATATTATAATAATTTATAATTAGATGTCAGTCTAAAATTATTTATGAAGTTATTATAGTTACATAATTATGTGTAAAATCTTAAATCAAATTTATATAGATCGATTGTCCTTCCTTCGTATATATCTTGCAGAGCAAAGAGTCTCCTGACACTACTGTATGTTATTTTAGTTTAGTTTATGTATATTCAATCTTGTTTAATGATTTTTTTTACTATGTAAATACCTAACAGGCTAACACTAAGATTGTGTTTGAAAATAAACTTTTCCTAACATAAACGGACTTTAATTCAACGAATAGACACTCTTTCTTCTATGTTTCTTGTCTATGAAAATATGAATATCTATTTTTGAATTTCAAATAACAATTCAAACACATGCTAAATCAATTTTCAAATTTTATGAGAGTAAAAATATATAATTTAGGGATTTGGCACCTCTAAAGTGAGGAGTGCACTTTAAAGGATAAAGTACACTCATAATCATTGATTAGAAAATTAATGGTTAAAATCAAATACTGTACATGTGTAACAAAATCTAAAATTAATTACAATCTCAACCTTAATTTCTTAATTAATGGTTAATTGGTTATCATTGCACTTTGTTCTCTGAAATGCGGTCTTCACATCAAAGGAGTTAAATTCATAGTTTAGTACACAATAATAAATGACTTCAACTTTTATGTAAGAATAATGTAAAAAAAATTACACAGTAAATTGGTAAAAACCTTGGGCAGTTTAATTAGTAAACAATAATATTAGGAATGATTTTTAATGTAATTATTAATATAAAATTCAATAAAATAATCATGATAATTTTTATTTATTTAACAGTATAAAAACCTTTATGTTGTCAATATAAATACTATTTGTTCATAATTAATTTTTCGAATAATATGGTGTATTTGCCATCTATACACTGCCCATGGTTTATAAAAATCCAATAATTGATATGCGGGTTATTTCTAATATTTGGGAAATAAAGATTAATAAAAGATCTAGCAATGTCAATGTTATTGGTTTTAATAAGTGCTAGCTTAGACTTTTATATGTAAATATATAAGAAGTGATCCTTTCATTGATATAGCTAGTTAAATTAAATGCAATAATAAATTTTGCCTCTAGAAGATGGCCGAATTTGCCAGCTGCCAGGTCATTTTATAATAAGTCGTCTTTGGTATATTTTTTTTTTAAAGATGAGATGAACACGAGAAAAACTACAATTAAAGACTTAAAGTTAACACAGAAATTTTTTTTTTCTTATTTTTTGTAAATGTGAATAAATTAAAAAGGTTAACGTAAGCCCCCCCACCACACACACACAGCCATTTATAAGTCGTACATACTCTCAGTTGTGTAAACGGAACTCTTAAACATATGCTGATTATGCATCTTTACTTGTATTTTTAGAACTCTTCAGCAATGTAGAACTGCTTCAACTAATTGTTTTACTTCTTTGTTAATTTTCATCCAAAGAACTAATGGAATGAGAATAAAGAAAATGAATTAGAGGAAAGACATAATAATTATATATATTTTTATTTGGTTAAAGAACAAATAAAAGAAAAAAAATTAATTTAATTTCCTTTCACTTTTTTAGTTTTAAAATCTATTACCAAAAATATTTCCATACAACTCAACAATTAATTTTCCACCTAAAATCTACTACATTTTGAAAACTATTTCCAAAACAGGTATTTTGAAAATAAAAAATAAAAAACACCCGACAAATATTTTCTTAAACCTCCTTTTCTAGCTCATCAAGAGCACAAATCATCATGAAGTAGACTTAGTATCGATGGAACTTCATCCCGTTGTGACTGTGTTGGTTTTTTCTAAGATTTATTCACAATTTATAAAAAAATATATATAAAATTGGATTTGAATTCCTTAAATAATATTTGATGTTGAGATCTTATAAATAAAAAAAAATTTAAGAGAAAACATCCTATCAGAAGAGACCAATCAATAATTAACATAAGAGACTAGTCAATAACATTGCTAAAAAAATATTTTTTTTGAAAATAGAAATCAAATGATTCCTGAACTTTTCTTTTCATTTATTTTCTTTTTAATCTAAATTTAAAAAATTTTCTTTTTCTTTCCTCAAAGTTAAAGAAACAAAGGAGAAGTATCTTGATAGTAGCATGGGCTTAATTAACTAATATAAACAACACTAGGCATACATCGAGCAGAGGACATAACCTTAAAAACACACATAACATGATTGGTTCAGAGTGAAGAAGTTGAGGCCATAAAAATGATATTGTAGAACAGAAAAGCACCCATAGTATTATTGATTGAGATGGAAAATGAATTGAATGATGAATATATTCAAGCTTTGGTGAGCAACATCATGGTCTTGAATTCCTGAAAATCAAGGCGACCATCGAAATTGGTGTCATAGAAACGAATCATGGTTCTGCAATCCTTGGCATGTGTTTGATCCCAGAAGCCAAGCCTCTTCAAGACAGACTCAAGGTCTTGGCTTGTGATGAAACCATCTCCGTCCAAGTCAAACACCTCAAACGTCTTGGCCAGGTCGCTCTCCAACTCACTTCCTTTGCTCTCTCCCTTGTTCTGCTCCGATATTGAGTTGTAAAAGAACAAGAAATCACTGAAACCAAGACTTTTCTTTTCCACAAGTGATTCCAACTCTTCTATGCTATATTGGGAATTGCCCGTCATCTGAAGCAATCGATTCAGTTCCTCAAGGCTCACCAATCCGTCGCCATTCACGTCCACTTTCTCAAAAATACGCTTCAAGTCAGTTGCTGTTAGGAGACACATATTTGCAAATAACATCAATTTAAAAGCCTGTATGAATTTCTGCTCTTATTATTACTCACCATAACTCTTAACACTTGTATGTATATATATATATATATATATATATATATGCTATTTTATGTTGGTTTTCAAAATGTGTAATTAAATAACATAGGAAACATGCGTGGATGTTGTGGTTTCTATTTCTAAAAGTTGTCCTTTGTGTACGGGAATAACACATTTGGTCTACGCCATGGCAATTTGTGCGAAGTTTCGTAGCTTTTTCTTTGAAAGCGACTCATCAAGGTTCTACCAATTGGATATGTCATACTTTTTTTTTTTTATCAAAATATATTATGTTCTACAATTAATCTCCGTGGAAAAATTTTGTTGGGATTTGTCATGTGTGAATCCATTTTTTCACACGCTATTTTCTATATATACTCATTTTACGTTCTTGATATATTAATTTTTTCTTTTCTTTTCTATCAAACTATTTGTGCACATCTTTTACCTTCTCGCCTCTTTCTTTTTTCAAGAGTTGCGTATACTTTATTAGAGTGTAAGATGATTTTTTTTTTCTTCATTGATTGAGCTACAGCGACATGTGAGTTGAGCTGGTTTTTCGGTTAAGTCAACTATAAAAACAATAAAATCCAAACCAAATGGATCAAATCGACATTTCAAGAAGTAAACCGGTGTTCGGGGTGAATAAACTTAATTGTATTCATTAAGACTAAGTGTGACGTGATATCCTCAACGTCATACGGGTATAAAATAAGCTTAAATTAAGCATAGTTTCATGATTCATATTAGTCTTTATAATATGTTTAAGAAGTAGAATCAAGAATGAAGTTTAATTTTCTTATAGTTTTTGTAGTTTGAAAATCATTTTTTTATTCTTTATAATTTATATTTTAATTACTTTTTAATCTTTATTATAAAAATAAAAATAAAATAATTAATTATAAATTAGTTATCAACTATTTTTTATTACAAATCATTTTGTGATAAATTAGTTACGAATTATTTGTTAATATTTTTATAATTAATTGTAATTGATAATATTTTTCATATTTTGATGATAAAGACTAAAAAAAATTAAAATATAAAATATATAGACTAAAAAAATCACTTTCAAAATATAAAAATAAAAAAAATTTAAAATATAAAATATAAAAACAAAAAAATCATTTTTCAACGGGATTAAAAGAGAATTAAACAAAATATCAAAAAAGAAATGTGATGCGCGTGTCATGCCTACCCTGGTATCTTTTAAAGAAGAGCACGTGTTAAGGGTCGTTTGGACCCTTTATCATTCATGAGGATCCCGTGTCTAATTTTCGTTGGATAAGAAAAAAAATAAAGAAAATTAAAATAAAAAAGAAAAGTAAGATTCACACCTAATTCATTATTTCTCTCCAATTTTTTGGCGATCAAACACACAATAACGTGTGGAATTGTTAACACAACGGTTTGCCAGACATAAACAAAGTACTAAGAAAGGATGGATAAAGGCAAAGAAAATAAAGAAAAATATATATTTGTGTGTGGAAGTAATTAATTTGAAGGAGAAAAAAGTGACAAGTTTATTTGGGAGAAAAATGTATCACATCATTATTTTATTTAATTGTTGAGTTAATTAGAGTTACTAAAAATCAATAAGAGAATCTTTCTGAGAGATCATGACCAATTCAACTATTTTATGGGTGATAATTATATTTTACGAACAAAATTAATTTTTAATTTATTAATTATGGTCTTTGACGGAGAAAAAATACGACATGTTCAAGAAGTAAGTTTTGATTGAAAAAATTAAATTAAAAACAAACTAATTATAATTAGCTTAATCTAAGTTTGAAGTGAAATAAAATAATTATTTAAATTATTCCGCATCAAATTAATTAATTTAGTTTGAACTATCTAGTTTATTCAATTTGTTTAGAAAAAGTGTGTGGTAGAAAAAAATTGAATCTTCCCTGTTGTTCGCTAAGAAGTGTATTGAATGAAATAAAAGAGGGGTTATTTTATTTGAAAAATGTTCTGTTTTCAAATTGGTATTTTTATTTTGAAAATTTATATAGAAAAGTAAAATTAATAAAAAAAATATTTTTACTATTTTTTCTGCGCAAACTTTAAAATAACATAATGATTTTATGATTAAAAGTGGAAACCAAAAACATTTACCCAAAGATAGATTTTTTTCCCCGCTTCTATTAAGCATTTTCTTCGCACCTAAGACGTTTTCACTTTTCACTGCTTATCAATTTTCCGTGTAAACACATGAAAAACTAATAAAAAGTGGTTGCTCAAACATCATGAAATTTTCCTCCATTCCTTGTGCATGATCTGCTAATTCATCCGCACACTTATTTTTATTTTATTAATGATATAAGACTAGGTTAAGAATTTCAATGTTTTTAAAACTTTGTAATAATTTATATGTTTTTTAAGTTTAACAATTAGTCAATTACTATGTTATGACTTAAAAACAACACTAATAATTACTCACCAGCTATAAATTAAATGAAGTAAATTATTTAATTCATGACCTAAATTAATGAGCTAATATTGAAAATATAAACATTAAAATAAATTCAATATTTTTAACCTAATCCATTTAATTTTAGCAATTAAACAAACAAACAAACACGATGAGTTTAACTTTGCTTTTAGGACTTGCCTTGCCTTATTGGAATCAGTTTTTATAAGAAGCATAGACATAGTTCATTTTACGGATGTCGGATTTCCATATATGATATCTATACTCAATTATTTTAACGATTTTATTTAAAATTGTGGGGTTATGCTCGTATTAAACAGGAAGATTTTTTTCGTATTAATTTAATTTAGTGTAGCTTAAGTTAATAAAAAAATAAAATGTTATTATTTTATATTGAATATATGAAATATTTTATAAATTTCTGTTTTATAAAGTCTGTACGAGATAATTAATTTTATATTGAAAATAGTAATGGGTTTAATTTTCATTTAAGTCAATTTATACGATTTACTTATGGTAAATTCTTACAAATTTTCTAGTACCAAAAGCACTGTAATATGATCATATATTGGAGACCTATATGCTAACCACAAGAAAGCATTAAAGGTTGTGTTTAAAATTCTTTGACTTTTTAGATTTACCCATCTTATAAGAAACTTGTTGATCGTATTCTTAATATACTTTCCTCATGTTAAAGAATCCAAATTACTAGATTGAAGATCTAAATATTGAAATTGATTCGATGCTTGGCTTAACCGCTAAATACTAATGACTAATTTGAGAGAAGAGATTTTTTTTTTATAAAGAATACTTTGAATATATTCTTAAATTTTTAATTGATATTACTGGTTTCAAACAAAGATATTAAAAGTATTTTACACATATTTAAATATAGAGGATAAACAAACAAAGATATTTATTAGTGTTTTACACATATTTAAATATAAAGGGTAAACGTTATAAATGAGACATTCTGGTTACTCAATGACCATGTTTAATTTGAATTGAAATTTTGTTAATAAATAAACTTTTAGTTTTAAATTATATGACTAATTTGTTAGAGATTAAAAAAAACAATAATTCCAATGTAAAATAAAAGACAAAGGTTAATTTATGTTTTTCTTACGATTAATTTATATTTGTTTACAATCATAAAAACAATTTTTTAAAAAAGTAACAACTGATTTTATGAAAGTAATTCGAAATAACTTATAGTTGTAATCAAAATTTAGATTTTTTCAGCTTCTAATTAATTTTGAAAAACTGAAGCAAACACATGAAAAACTAATAAAAAGTGGTTATTTTTTTAAAAAAATAATTCTTGAAAAAACTGTTATAAACAAACACACAATCTTCAATATCTCATAAGAACAATTTTTCTGTAGGTTTAAGAATAATTCATTTTATTACATTAGGACCAAAGAAAAAAGAGTGAAATCTTCAGCTATATCTCGATAAATGGCAGCATTCGGATATTAGTTTTTTTCTTTCTTTTTTTCGATTCAAACGCAGATTGGTTTGCTGTCCAGGGAAGCACCTGATGCGTCTCGCTTCAAAACTATTATGTATTTTTGAATTTAAAGTATAATCGACATAAAATAACAATCATGTATTAACTGTCCTTAGTATTTTTTGCCCCTTGGGTGCAACAAAAAATAGGGAAAGAAAAAAGGGAACATAGATTGAGATCCAGTGTATATGATGGGTAAAACAATCAATATGATCTTTATTTTAGTCCAACTTGTTGGCACATTATTAAATGCACGTCAACCGTCTTCCATATGCACACAGCAATACAAATGGACTCAGATTCTTTACACATTGAGCTAGGAATGCAAAAACAGTTTCTCTAATCGAAGTGGGGGCAAAACTTATGAACAAAATAGTACATTAGCACTTATCCTCATCAAACACCTTAATTAAGATTGGGAGGGGAGCGGAGAGAAACTCTGCAAAACTTCTGATCCCACTGCTTAGAACATTTGAGCCAAAGAGTAGAAAGACAGGTTACAAAAGAGACAAAGAATAATAATGAATGTAGCATGAGGACTATAACTTCTTTTACACGGATGCATGTTCAAGCCTTCAAGTGAAATTTGCCAGGCTCAGAGTATTTCGTTTCCAGCTGCTCAATTTTGTTAAATTTAAAACCCCGGATTCTCAATACCTCAGGCTCCGAGGCATCTTTGTAGTCAACGGTCTCAAGGACCCAACCATTGTTTTGAACTGAACCACTCACATTTACCTTTTTTTTTTTCAAAAAAATCCCAAATCAGTTTAAAATATTCAATAAACACAAACATGAGCATTCATGGTAAATATATAGTTTCAAGCCTTAATTAATTTTTTAAAGAAATAGTGGTGGAGGAGTAGAGTAATAAAAGAATAGAAATCACTAGACCATGTGAAATTATCAGGATTATGAAATTATCAGTTGGGAATTTAGTATTCCAGAGAGTCAATTAAAAAAAAAGGTCTTGTATTTAAATTTGGATAACTTGGCTATTTAGTTGGGTATTTCTTAAGAAAAACTAGCCTCCAGTAGTTTTATGGCTTGCTGTGTAATTTGGGTTCTCAATCTATGTTATGGTGTTGAAAATTGAAACTAAATCTACCCTAATTATCCTTTGAGTAATGTTAGTACACCTCATTTCTACATCTCAGTGTTATCAACTATTACTAAATCTATTTTTTGACTATTCAACATAACTAGTTATTGTCCAACCCCGGTATGGGCATCTATGAGCAAACAGTTAATATGAAACTCAGGAAATAAAAAAATAAAATATTGATAAATTTATCTAGCCATACCTCTGCATCATCCACAGCATCAATGATTAGAGCCCCATCTACGGACAGATTTTCAATAAAAATATTTGGACCCTTAATGGCCAGAGTTGACCTTAGGGAAATGGAGCAATTTCCACTGACTTTGCTCTTGATTCGATTAAAAGTCAGACCCCATTTTGGCTTCCATGTGATACGAGGCCAAACTTCAACCTCTTGCCCATTGAAGACCTGCACTACTGGATCTGCTACTTGGACACCAGCCTGGCAGGAGAAAAAATGCAGAGACAATTACTCAGTTGTCTGATGTAGGTTGTAAACTTGTAATTGTAACAATTGGCATCTCAGGAGTTAGACAAAAGCACAAGAAGGATATACATACATTGGAATTCTAAATCAACCTGGACACAAGGAAGATACTTGGACTTGGAATTACATTCCTAAGCAAAAATATAAATTGTATCTTGCAGGCCCTTTTATAGGCATATTAGAGCTTCATTG
Source organism: Glycine max (assembly GCF_000004515.6). Classification (NCBI taxonomy): domain Eukaryota; kingdom Viridiplantae; phylum Streptophyta; class Magnoliopsida; order Fabales; family Fabaceae; genus Glycine; species Glycine max. The sequence continues at coordinate 50,080,193 of NC_016091.4, forward strand.
GCAAGTAAACAATCTTATAGAACTTTCCTAATCCACATTCCACAGTGTTCTAAAGGGAATTTAATTCTATGATAAATACTTTAACATTAGCTAAAAATAACAAGCAAATATTTTCAAAACTAATTCCTATAGAAATTGCAATAAATCATAAACAAAAATCAAGA